>NW_027493829.1:0-337602 GCF_021521415.1 Bidens hawaiensis
GGTCGCGATAACATCAACTTAACCGCGGCAGAACTTCAGACCTTATTGAATGCCATTGCGGCGGCAGCTCTAGCCGCACATGTTCAGAGTCAAGCCGGAGGTCCAACTGGAAAGTGTACTTTCAAGAATTACCTGGATTGCAAGCCCAATTCGTTTAAGGGCACTGAGGGAGCCATAGGTTTCCTGCGTTGGGCTGAGAAGGCCGAATCAGCTTTCGATATGTGTAACTGTCCACCTGCCAGTAGGGTCAAATTTGCTGCTGGAACACTGGAAGATTCTGCTCTCACTTGGTGGAATTCAAATGTGCAAATTCTTGGATTGGAATTAGCAAACGCTATGAACTGGGCAGAGTTCAAGAACATGATGCGGGAAGAGTATTGTCCTAGAGAGGAAATCGCGAAGCTGGAATCTGAGTTTTGGTCGTTGAAAATGGTGGGTTCCGAGATTGAAGCCTACACCACCCGTTCTCACGAGCTAGCAGTAATGTGTCCACGGATGGTAGACCCGCCGAGTAAGAGAATCGAGATGTACATCGATGGGTTGGTACCCGCAAATTCAGGGTATGGTGACGTCTTCTAAACCGGCTACAATTCAACAAGCGATCCGGTTAGCTCACAAACTGATGGATCAGGCAGTGACCCAAGGTGCGTTACCACCTAGAGGTTCGACCTCTAAAACCCGTGATAACCCGAGCACTGACCACAACAGCATCAACAACCCGGGTAATGGAAAGGGGAAATTTGACAACACCAGGTCCTCATCATCGAACCCCCACAGCAACAACACTACCGTAAGCCCGAACTCACTCGGAGCTTCAACAATCAGGGTCCCAACAATAACAATAACGGTGGCGGGCAGGGTTCGAGCGGCTATGCTGGGAAACACCCGAAATGCAACAGGTGCAACTATCACTATGCTGGCCCGTGTGACCGTGTCAAGTGTCTGAGATGCGGAAAAATGGGCCATCAGGCCAAAGAATGTAGGGGAGACCTAGCGGCAAAGGGTGCTCGTAAACCACCCATGGCAACTAAAGGGTGTTTCGAGTGTGGTCAAGAGGGTCATTTCAGGAAGGATTGCCCCAAGCTAAAGCAGAATGAGAACAATGGAGGCAGCAGCAGTGGCGGAAGCAATGGTAAAGGAAGAGCTTTCGTTATTGGGTCGGGCCAGGCCCGCAACGACCCGTATGTGGTAACCGGTAAGTTTCCTGTGAACGAATGTTTTGCTTCTGTTTTGTTTGACACTGGAGCTGATAGGAGTTTTGTGTTGAAAGCCTTTAGTAAACTCTTAGACTTAATTCCAACCCCGTTAGATGCTAAGTTTCCTGTTGAATTAGCTGACGGTAAGTCTATAGAAACAACTCATGTACTTGCGGGATGTAAGTTGAAACTGTCGGGTCATACTTTTGATATCAACCTCATTCCTTTTACGCTTGGTAGTTTCGATGTCGTTGTCGGCATGGACTGGCTATCTGAGAACCGAGCGGAGATTATATGTCACGACAAGATAGTCCACATCACTACCCCTTCCGGCGAGATCGTTTCGATCCAGGGCGAGAAAAGCGGCATGACCACCAGCGTCATCACCCTCATGAAGGCGCAGAAATATCTACGAAAGGGTCATCCGGCAATTCTAGCCCATATTGTTGAGAAACCTGCGGAGGAGAAGCAAATCGAAGGTATACCGATTGTACGAGATTTCCCGGAAGTCTTCCCGGAGGATTTTCCTGGACTCCCACCTATCCGGCAAGTCGAGTTCCAAATCGAATTGACACCCGGTGCAGCACCCATAGCACGGGCCCCGTATCGGCTCGCACCGGCAGAGCTTCAAGAGTTGTCCACTCAACTGCAAGATTTGTTGGATAAAGGTTTTATCCGACCTAGCTCATCACCATGGGGAGCCCCTGTCTTATTTGTTCGAAAGAAGGACGGGACTTTTCGTATGTGCATCGACTACCGAGAGCTGAACAAGGTG
The DNA here is from genome assembly GCF_021521415.1 of Bidens hawaiensis. Taxonomy (NCBI): domain Eukaryota; kingdom Viridiplantae; phylum Streptophyta; class Magnoliopsida; order Asterales; family Asteraceae; genus Bidens; species Bidens hawaiensis. Next base: position 1,972 of record NW_027493829.1, read on the forward strand.
ACGAGCAAGAACCGTTATCCCTTTCCCCGAATTGATGATCTGTTTGACCAGCTGCAAGGATCGAGCTACTACTCGAAGATCGATCTGAGATCTGGTTACCATCAATTAAGAGTGCGCGAAGAAGATATTTCAAAGACGGCTTTCAGAACTCGGTATGGTCACTACGAGTTTTCGGTTATGCCTTTTGGCTTAACCAACGCACCAGCCTTTTTTTTATGGATCTCATGAATCGAGTATGCAAGACAAATTTGTGATTTTTTTCATTGATGATATCCTCGTCTACTCCAAGAACAAGGCCGACCACGAAGAACACCTGAGATTGATCCTAGATTTGCTGAAGAAGGAACAACTGTACGCTAAACTCTCGAAATGCGAATTTTGGCTTCGCGAGGTTCACTTCTTAGGACATGTGATCAATGAGAATGGTATCCATGTCGATCCCGGTAAGGTAGAGGCCATCAAAAACTCGGAAGCACCTAAGATTCTGACTGAGGTGCGACAATTCCTAGGACTGGCCGGTTACTACCGACGTTTCATCGAGGGATTTTCAAAGATTGCTCAACCCCTCACCGCTTTGACTCACAAGGGTACTAAGTACAATTTGGGTGACGCGCAAGAATCCGCTTTCCAACTGTTGAAAACCAAACTCTGTAGCGCCCCTATCCTAGCCCTTCCCGAGGGAACAGAAAATTTTGAGGTACATTGTGACGCATCGATACAAGGTCTCGGTTGCGTGCTGATGCAACTCGAGAAGGTTATAGCCTATGCCTCTCGACAACTACGGATTCACGAGAAGAACTACACGACCCATGACTTGGAACTCGGAGCTGTGGTGTTTGCCCTTAAGATATGGAGGCATTACTTGTACGGTACTAAGTTTACCATTTGCACCGACCACAAGAGTCTCCAACATATCTACGATCAGAAGGAGCTGAACATGCGACAACGTCGTTGGGTCGAGCTGCTTAAGGATTATGATTGTGCCATTAAGTACCACCCTGGCAAGGCCAATGTAGTGGCCGACGCTCTCAGCAGAAAAGAAACCGATAAACCTAGGCGAGTGCGAGCATTACAACTTACGATTCACGCCAACTTACCAGATCAGATTCACGATGCGCAACTCGAAGCATTGAAGGATGATAATCTCCCATCAGAACTCATGCGGGGCATGAACAAGCAAATTGAAACCAAATCGGACAGGGTCCGATATTTCGAAAACCGGATTTGGGTCCCACGATACGGAGAGTTGAGAACTCTAGTGATGGACGAAGCACACAAGTCCCGATACTCCATCCACCCCGGCTCAGAAAAAATGTACCATGACTTAAAGGCACTTTACTGGTGGCCAAACATGAAAGCCGACATTGCCACCTACGTGAGCAAATGCATGACTTATGCAAGAGTCAAAATAGAGTATCAGAAACCATCTGGTCTGTTACAGCAACTGGAACTTCCAACGTGGAAATGGGAACACATCTCAATGGATTTCATCACGGGATTACCCAAAACACCGACGGGATACGATACCATCTGGGTGATCGTTGACCGGTTGACTAAGTCTGCACACTTCTTAGCAATCAAATAATCGGACAAAATGGAAAGATTGACTCGCATCTACATGAAAGAAGTAGTGTCTAGACACGGAGTGCCCGTCTCAATCATATCTGATCGAGATTCCCGTTTCACTTCGCATTTCTGGAAGTCACTGCAAAGCGCACTAGGTACCCCGCCTTGATATGAGCACAGCCTACCATCCTCAGACGGATGGGCAAAGTGAGCGCACTATTCAGACCTTGGAAGACATGTTGCGTGCATGCGTATTGGATTTCGGAAAAAGTTGGGAACCTCACTTACCTTTGGTAGAGTTTTCGTATAATAACAGTTACCACACAAGCATTAAGGCAGCGCCGTTTGAAGCGTTGTACGGACGGAGGTGTCGATCACCTCTCTGCTGGGCAGAGGTGGGTGATAGCCAAATCAGTGGTCCAGAACTAGTACTTGAAACCTCTGAAAAGATTGTTCAAATCCGCAACCGTATGGCAGCAGCACGAGATCGCCAAAAGAGTTATGCCGACAAGCGCCGAAAGCCTCTTGAATTTCAAGTGAACGGCCAAGTATTACTCAAAGTCTCACCTTGGAAAGGTGTGGTTCGCTTCGGAAAATGAACCAAACTCAACCTACAATACGTTGGTCCTTACAGGATAACTGAGCGCATTGGTCCGGTGGCGTACCGACTGGATCTACCAACAGAACTCAGCAGTGTACATAATGTATTCCATGTATCCAATTTGAAGAAATGCCTTTCCGATGAAACCCAAGCAGTCCCTTTAGACGAATTGCAAGTTGATGAACAACTACGCTTTATTGAAGAACCAGTCGAAGTTTTGGATTGGGAAACCAAAACACTCAAGCACAGCAAGATTCCAATCGTTAAGGTTCGTTGGAACTCGAGACGTGGACCGGAGTTCACGTGGGAACGCAAGGATCAAATGATGAAAAAGTATCCTCACCTTTTTGAAGGGTTGACCAAACACAGAAAACCGCGAACCCCGTCGTACCGTCAGAAATCACCAGAGGTATGAATTAAATTTCGGGACGAAATTTCTTTCTACTAGGGGATGATATGACAAATTGAAAATTTTTCTTGCTTTTTCAGACACTCATCACGACTTGACTCAAATTTTCGGGACGAAAATTCTTTAACATGGGAATGATGTGACACTCGTCAATTTCAGGTTAACTCCGTTAATCCAAACTCCGTCAATTCAAACTTAAGATCACTGGATCTATAATGCACATCTCATTACATTTAAACTAGGGTTTTAAATGACGCTTGACAATTACTACATGTGTAGTCTTTCGGGATTGCACCGAAACGCAAACGAGTTGCCGCAAATCATTGGTGAATAAACGAAAAACATCCAAACAATATTTATGTGATAATTATGTGTTAGGCTTATGTGTTATTTGATAATATTGTATAAAACGTTAACTCAAGATGCAAACAAGTTACTTTAGGCAAGAAAAGTGATAATTAGAAGTTGAGGGGCCTTGATGTAACATGTTATTATTTAATAATAACAAAACCCTAACTCTCTCTTCCTCTCTCTAATCCCGATCGGCCCCCTCCCTTCTCCCTCTCTTGGCTTCCGAAAACAAACACACACATACACACAAGATTTTTCAAGTTTGGTTGAAGATTAAGGTGCTAGGAAGGTATAAACAACTATCCTATGTATTATGCATGTTTAATTTTGATCTTGAATGGGTTAATCTAAAATCCTAAGTCACGAAATTGATGAATAAGATGAACTAGGGTTGATTTATGCTAGATGATGATTGATTATGCTTTGGTTATTGATTTAGATGATCATATGTGATTTTGAACGGTGAAAGATTGTTAAATCATTGATTGTTTGTAAACCCTAGAGGGTTGCTACTGATTTTTATGGTTAATGATGTTTATTGCATGTTGGAGTTATGTCATATGCTTAGGATGCATGTTAGACGATTGTTTGTGCTTGCTGAGTTTTGACAGCAGAGATTGTTAAACTTGAACGACATGTAACTTGTTAAATATAAAAGCAAACTGAGCTATTTATGAGTCAAAAAGGTATTACTCTGAGTCTAGTTTTCAGAAAACCCAACCACGCCTAATTTTGAGGTGTTTTGGTTGCTCAAACAATTTAAATGTGATTAAGGGTCAAAACTGGTACTGGACAGATTGTAAGTTATGTTTAGACAACTGTAACTAAATGTTAATGTGGAAATTGGTCGAGGTTGTTAACACTACAAGGTGCTATGTTGAGTCTAGTTTCTATAGAGTCCAATTTTGTAATTTTTGGACGAGAAAAGGTTAACGTTTATTATTTTACAAAACTGAAGTGCAAATCTGAATTGTGAGACCTGCTGTTAGGTTGTTTTGTAATTAACATATCTCATGAACTACAAGACCAAATGGGTTGGTTCCACTTCTGGAAGCTAACTTGTTGAGTTAAGAACCTAACCCAATTGGTCTTGAATTAGTTGGATTTTTCATTTAACGGGAATAACAAATAAAATTCTGTTGCGCATGATTTTGACTGCTGTGAGTTTGCTGTAATGTTTTAATCATTGTGAGAAATCTATGAGGAATAAAAATACAATAAAATATGTTCTGGAAACCTAACTCATGTATGCTTTTATGATGATTTTTGGTGAATTAATTGAGATGCTATGATCTGTTGAATAGAGTAATCTTTCAAGTAGAATTCTGTCTTGATGAAACTAGCTGCTGAACTTTGTGAAAATACATGAAACGTGCTAAGTACTAGATAATTGTTATGTTTTGACCAAATTGCCCCTGCGGGGAATAATTTCTAGTAATGTACAATATTAATACACGATATGTAAGTAGTTGTTCACACATGTAACGTATTACGAATGTGTTTGTTGAGACACACACAATTCACAAACGAAACACGAAACGAATGTTATGCATAGGTATTATGTGCCGAGTCTAGAGACTCGATAATAGTTCCAACACTTAAAAAATCTCATTTATTGTTTTAGAACGCTAGTGAGGATTTTTCTGTGACGCGCATCATTTGGTTTACTCGTTTTTGGAATTCTTCACAAACAGTGAGTTTCACGTTTCTCCTTTTAACTCTTTTAAACGCTTTTCACTTGGGGGAGAATACATACTCCGAAACGCTTTTAGATTTTGTTGTTAGATTATATATCACTTGTAAAGGCTAAGTGGCTAATGAAACAACTGAAGTCCTTCACACATCGAACCGTTTAGTATTGGATAATAGCGAGTCACTGTTGAGTAGTACTACTGGGTTTTGACAAACCCCACCCAACGCTAAGCTTGACTGGAGGTCGAGTGGGTGTAATTTTGGCTAACACATTACCATGGTCGGGATTGACTTGGTGGCAAGGCACATGATAAACAGTCAGCTTCGGTGTCGAACACTTATTAATACTTGCTTTATAGGCTAGCTACCTATAGATATATAATTGATTTAACACTATCTGGTAACGCAAAACGCTAAACGCAAAAGTAAACGCAAACGCTTTATTGTATATACGCTTGTGAACTCACCAACCCCGTGTTGACACTTTTAGTATGTTATTCTCAGGTAGCCGAGGCGGGCGCGCGGTATAGGATCATGCATTACTTTGAACGTTATTGCTTATGCAAACTTGTTTTAAACTATTATTATTTGGGTTTTTAAGTCGTCCTGCGTGACGCAACTTTTGGTTAAAGGTTTTACGCTTCCGCATTTTTTTACTCTTAAATGTTTTCGTGGATTGAAAACTTTATTTATGGTTTGATTATAACTAATGATTCCGATCCTGTTAGTTCACACCCTCTGACGGTAAAACTCCGTTAGTGGATTTGAGGGTGTGAAAAACTTGTTGGTACTTGAATCATGAGATATCTCTATAGTGTACCGCGTGTTCCCCAAACGAGACCAAACACGCCTTACGACAACTAAATATATCAATTTAGTTTAAAAAGGTTGTTCACACAATGTCTAGTTTTAAATTATAAAAATGATTATTATCTTAACTAAACCACACACAAATAGGAAAGTGTACCTATCGTTTATGTTTAATATTATAGGTAAGAACCAAGTATCGATCTACGAACACACTTATTTGATTTTTACTACTAAAGCGTTGTATTTATTTTAACCGGAAGCGAACATCATAGTAGTTTTGGTTTGACAAGTAAATTTTAAAAATATACTTAAAGACATAAGTTAAAAACAATATTTTTGTGTTTTTATTTTTTGGGATATTAGTTTTTAACACTCTTAACTTTCACTCATTCGTAGATAACACTCCCAACTAACGATTTGTCTCCCACCGCTCCCAACTTGTAGCTTGTTTTCTTTTGTCACTCCCGAACTTAATAGATTCTAATTTCGTTTGTTTTTTTTGCTGATATGACATTTTAAACTGATGTGGTATTATTGACATGACCTTGCATCTTTTTTAAAGAAAATATATAACTAAATAAATAAAATAGCCCCACCAATAAACCATTAACTTCATCTTCATCCCTTTTCACTCACAAAACCCTTACATCCATCACCACCCACCTCCTCCACTACCACCACCCACCCAATCTTCATCCCCTGCATATCCTTATTCAAACTAGAGGTTATCATTATGCAAAATATGGACAAATTAGAGGTTATTACTACCACATATCATGATAGTAGTTTCGAGCTCTAACAGATTAGGCCGTTGAAGGAAAATTTCGTGAGAGGTGGAATAAACAAATGGACCTCGACTATGGAGAGCTGAACCTGGCGCGTAGTCATGGCTTGCCAGAACTCTAACAGCCGATCGATGATATCGTCAACCTCGTTGATTAAACCCCCCAAATTGAATGGAGTAAGGAGTGAAAGCAGTTGTGGTAGGAAGTAATCGATGAGTCGCCACAAAATCATGGTCGCGGGCAGTGCAGAGAAAGAGGTTTCCAAAGGTGATCTCATTGAAAGCCCCTAGAAATCAAAGCTGTCGTCATGGAAATTGAGGCTGAAACTGTGGAAGCCGAAGAGTCACCATGGAAGTCTTGGTTGCAACCATGAAAACTACTAGTCGTGGTGATATAGGTAGGTGATGGTGGTGGTAATGGAGGTGGCTGATTGGGTGGTGTTAGGATTAGATGTTAGGGTATTATGAAGAAGATGATAAAGTGGGCATGGACCCACAACTTTCTAAAAAATGCCACATCGCATGCCACATCAGTAAAAACATGCCATGTCAGTGAAAAAACTAACAGAGTTAGGGTCCATTAAGTTCGGGAGTGACAGAAGAAAACAAGGTACAAGTTTGGAGAGGTGAGAGATAAATTGTTAGTTCAATGATTGAAAGTTGAGAGTATTAAAAACCAATATCCCTTATATTTTTATAGAAATGGTCAAGGATAAAAGTGTGTCGTCTTGGTTGAAACTCCTCTTAACTTGGTTTAACAATTACTTGGTAAACATGTGATATGAGCTTGCTATGGTGATTAAATGAAGGAATAACACCTTATTCCTAAGTCATGTTATTCCATGATAATTAGAGGAAGAGAAGTATGCATAACTTCATGAACTCCACTAAAACATCATTTTATGTAAGCAAGTGGTTTATAAGAAGAATTTATAAGATAATTTACTTCAAAGATGAGACAACCCCTTAAATTACTAAGTGAATTGCCATTAATATTTTAGTTAAATAACCTTTGTATTATACATAAAATACCAATTGAGATTAGTTAAGTTGTAAAGGATTAACCTTGAATTTACCAAGTTATAACCCGCACAATTATTGGATAATTATAGAACTCATGTAATAACCATCCAAGAGTTGTTTAAAATAGGTTATGTTGCACACTTACTTCACTAGTAATCAACCGATTTTTAGTGGATGAAAATCAACAATATGTTTTCACAATATTGTCAATTAACTTGGTTTAACAATAAATTGGTAAACATGTGATATAAGCTTCTATGATTATTAAATGTGGGAATAACACCTTATTCCCAAGTCATGTTATTCCATGATAATTAGAGGAAGAGAAGTATGCATAACTTCATGACCTCCACTAAAACATCATTTTATGTAAACAAGTGGTTTATAAGAAGAATTTATAAGATAACTTACTTTAAAGAGAGACAACCCCTTAAATTACTAAGTGAATTGCCATTGATATTTTAGTTAAAATAACCTTTGTATTATACATAAAATACCAATTGAGATTAGTTAAGTTGTAAAGGATTAACCTTTAATTTACCAAGTTTAACCCGCACAACTCTTGGATAATTATAGATCTCATGTAATAACCATCCAAGAGTTGTTTAAAATAGGTTATGTTGCACATTCACTTCATTAGTAATCAACTGATTTTAGTGGATGAACATCAACAATATGTTTTCACAATATTGTCAAGAATACTCATTTTAAGATGATCAATTACTACTAATACTTCATTTGGTCCATGTTCATATTAGGATTTATGTTTTTTTCTCAACCAAGCCCTTACAATAATGACAGTTCCATGACTTATCATCAAGCTCGGTACTTGGTGTCTCTTTAAAAGTTATTTAGTTTATCAATCAAACCCTTACAAGAGTGGCAATTCATTGTCTTATCGTCAAGCTCAGAACTTGGTGTCTATTTTAAAGTAATCCAAGGCCTCACAAGACTAGAAATTTCTCTGCGTATCCACAAGCTTGGCACTTGAGGTATCTTTTAAGAGTATTCTAACATTCCTCATCAGGTGATAATTACAAACCAACCTTTACTTTATATAAACCAATCACATGTTCAACTAATATTATTAAACTTCATTTAAGATACATTATAAATCAAGATGAGAGTATGAAAGTTTAGCCAATAGCTAGCATGATGCTATCAAAGTAATATATACAAACATGATTAAATTAGAACAATCTAACCAATGTGGATGACTAATCCTTGTGTTAATGACTTCTTCAACCAGCTTAATCTTCTTATCCTTTAAAGTTTAGATGGATGAGATGATTCCCTTATTAATGGTGGTGAAGGTGAATGGGTGGAGTGTATTAAGTGTTTCACCAAGTCCTTTGAATCTGGTGGATGAGTATTCAATTTACAGGCTGATTATGGCTCCAAAACACGACTACGTTTAGCAAAACACGACTATGGTGACTTTTTTTTGTCATGCTGTAATAAATGCTCGTTGTCAGATCATACAATAGAGGTGAACACGACCATGGTGACTTCCAGAAGAGTCCAAATTTATCTTTTTCTCTTGTACTTTAAGACTAAGTTTTTCAACAACACAACCCAACCCAACTTTTTAATAAAAAAACTATTTTCTCTCTCTTCCACATACATAACCCAACCTAACCCAACTTTTCACTTTTATTCACAACCCAACTCAACCCAATTATTTTGATACATAATACATATATCTTATTTATTTTTTGATTTAATCTATAAAATTTGTTAAAATATAAAAAATATTAGTTTTTTTAAACTTTATTATTTTAAATATAAAAGAATATTAAAAATATTACGTTCATTAAACATATTGAATTAAAAAGATATTTCAAGTTACAAGCATGACACTAAATTTAAAATTGCATGTACATAAGATGGAAACTACATAATTATTCATCAAGGGGAATTTTTGCCATATATGCTTAATCAGATCGTTTTTTAGAGCATTATGAGATTCTCTATTGTGAAGTTGTGCTCTGTTGGTCATATAACTTGATAGGTCTGTAATTCGTTTGGTAGAGTATTAGAAAGGTTGTTCATCGTCTTCAGTAGAGCTTCTTCGTTTCCGATTTGTAGGCATGTCATTTAGAAATTTAGATGGATCATAATAGTGAAGGTATTTGCCTCGTTCATCCTCAACGATCATATTATGGATGATTATACATGCAATCATAATTTTTCCGATCATATCCTTGCTCCACACAATACATGGATGTCGAAGAAATGCAAACCGATCCTGTAGAACTCCAAATGCACGCTGAACATCTTTTCTAACAGACTCTTGATGTTGAGCGAGTAACTTATATTTTCGAAGTTGTGGATAAGTTATGGACTTGACAAAGGCAGCCCATGATGGATATATGCCGTTAGTGAGATAATATGTCCTATTATATTTCCGACCATTCACGACGTAACTCACATTTCGTGCTCAACCAGGCAATACATCATAAAAAATAGGAGATCGTTGAACCTGGTGTTCTGAAGAATGCGTGCCATGCCCATAAGTCATATGATGCAACAACTTCTAAAATAATCATTGGTCCACCGTTTCTACCTGCATATTGCCCATCCCAAGCAGTGGGACAATTTTTTCACTCCCAGTGCATACAATCAATGATGGCTACCATTCCTAGGAATCCACGTTCTACCTCATGTAACATCCCCAAAATTTCGATCCAAATTTGACAACTTAGGAAAGTTGAAGGATCAAAAATAAACTCAAAGTTATAAAAATTTAAATAAAGAAATAGAATTATTTTATGTTAAGGAAATAAGGAAAGTAAAAATATCTCATAAAGAAAATCTATCTCATATAAAAGGTATGGAAGAAAGAAAACCCATCCCACATGGAAAGATGCAAGAAAGTGGAAGCAATTTACATGGGTATAAATAAGGAAGATAAAACCCATCCCACATGGAAAATGGTAAAGAAATAGAAGCTCTTTATAAGGAAGAGATTTTCCATAGTAATATTCTTTTATGCCAAGTATGCACCAAGTGTTCCTAGCGGAGTGTGCGGAGCACCCGACGCGCACGCGCACGGGCTCGGGCGAGGAAGATGGCAATGGCGAAGGGCATTGGGCGCAATGTGGCACTTTGATGGCGTATTTTGTACTTCGCACCCTCGTATCGCCGCGAGGAGCCGCCTTAGTATTTTTGGACATTGCGAGTAAGACCCAGAAGTGACAAGCTACCAACAAATAAGGGACCAAAAATGAAAAATTATATCCAGGAACCCATCGCAATACGCGATGAGTCCCGCCATAAGGCCATCATGATATGCGATGGTCCTTGATGACGCATCAACACGTGTCACCCGGATGTGACACATGGCAGAAGGGGCAGGCCACGTGGCGACACGTGGCAGTCTCTGAGCATCATGGGTCATCGCGATACGCGATGACTATAAGGAAGGGTCCATCGCGCATCGCTATGGGACCAGTTTTCAGCTATAAATAGGAGGGTGATGGCACATTCATTTTCACACCAAAATTCCACTCTCTCTCTATAATCACTTTCTATCTCTACCTTGCTTTGTGTACCGAGTATCGTTTGGAGCGCTGAACCTCATAACCCGTGCCAAATACTCGACGTTTTCTTGAAGTACGTGCTACCTTAGAATAACCCTACATTCTACCTCGAAGTGCGTGCATGACCCGGCGACCCCCGATCGTTGCCTAAAAATAGATAAAGAATACCCCAATATTCGTGCAAGTGCGGCAATGCTGCCGAAAGTCTAGGTAATTATTAAGCCAAGCAAGGTCAATCATTCAATCAATCATTAATTCACAAAGGTTTTCAAACCAAATCACCACATCATTTAGAACAGACAGTCACATGTGAATACGTTAAACCTTTTTCAATCAATCAGAATAAACGGGTTGTTTATCTTAAACAAAGACAGTCAAATAAAGGTTTATGGGATTACATGATCCCTATTAAAATACAAGATATAGAATAAAAGAAAACTCAGACAGAGTACACATGTGTCTGGATCCAAACATAATTAATTAATCTAGTTTATCAATCAAGGCTACGTGGGCGCAGACTAGAGATCATAATAAAAGTTCTCCAATGGGTGTCAACTCCCGGAGAACCGAAATTGTGTGTGTATGGAAAGTGGTACAAATCCCATAAATAAGAGACGTTTCTGCTGAGGGTGTTAAAGAAAACTATCTTGTCAGTCAAAGAAAGATTTATAAAATGTTTTTAGAGTCAACGATTCACCAGCATATCGCTGAAATAATCTTTCCCCCCAATGTTTCAGGAATTAAAGTTAGCACATGTAGCAAGGAATTATAGCCATCCAAGAAGATAGATGCTCACAAGGTAGAGATGACTTAGTTTTAAATTCTTAAAATATTGCAAACAATATTTAAACAAGTTTTATAAAATCAAACAAGGTTTATAAATCAATCCCTCGAATATTTATTATTCGAGAAGCTTTCTAATAAATCAAATATTTTATTATACTAAATAAATTTTACAAATAAACTAATGTTTAAAAACTGCTTGATCATACATTGGGTTATCAACAAAGTAGTCTTGCATCAAGCGTGCCTCTCCCTGCTTATGTTCCCAATTGAAATACCTCCTTCTTGTACGAGGACGATCTCTTATGATCATATTTGGCATGTTTTTGAGTAACTCAATCATGATGGCTTCAAGTTGACGATTTTGATTGATTAAATAGTTCTCTCCATGAATCAAACTCATTCGAGTATGATGAATCAGAATTCTATGATAATCTTTCATTATACGACCTTTTTAAAGAGATGGAAATGAAAAAAATTGGTTGGATGAGAAAGTATATTAACGTTATGATATATTTATACAAAAAGAATATTGGATTTCATACCAAATAATGTTACTATTTCTTATCTAAATAAAATATACGCACCCAATGAAAAGCTGACAAATGGAAGATTTAAAGATAAAGTTAGATTGACCTGATAATGTTGGATTATTTTTATCTAAATAAAATCCAAACATCCAATAAAATGTTAACAAGTGGAACTCGAAGATAAATTTAAGTTTCATAGATAATGTTAAATTATCTTATCTAAATAAAAATCCAACCATTTAATGAAAAGATGAAAAATGGAAAATTGAATATATGTTAGAATGAACAGATAATATCATATTATTTTTATCTTACACATACATAAAATACATAAGTTGAAAAATCAAATATCTTATACATACATAAAATACATAACTTGATAATTAAACATCTAACACGTCAATTAAAAATACTACAGATAAAACACACAATAGATAATATTGCACCTAGATTCCCTTTCCATAATACTTCAAAGCTAGTTGGTTTTTATGTCTTCTTCAATAGGTGACAAGTGCTCCTTTCGTAACAATGTGTTAAGATGTAGGAGTTGCATATTCTTTGGGTCGCTTTATTCCTTTTGACATGTCACACCCCAACCTAAGGCAGAAATCCCGGGGCGTGAACTGATTTTTCACAGATCACAAGGTACTATCATGCGATTGTAAGGTGACAATATCTAACTAATTATTTAAAATAAATAATTTACAAACAAGTACATCAAGTGATAAATTATTATAAACCAATCTAAAACAATCTTGTATACATTTTTATCTTATTGGTCATCACTAAATGTTCTTCACCTTGATAGACAATCCAACCTGCAAATACGTACAAAATAGAAAAGGTTTGTCAACATGAGGTTGAGTGAGAAAATCACCTGTTTTGACACTAACAATAATATATAAAAGAAAATAGCAAAACTATTATTTGTGAGTATAAACAATCAAATCATAGCATGTAATATAGCAAACAAATAATGATGTGTGGGCTAAACCGTTGCCATGCGAATCGAGCATTAGTTACCATGATAGAATAAATGAGTTGTCGGTGAAACAGTTGCCATGCGATCAGACGCCGACCACTATGACATGATGTGATTATAATGATGGACATCTCCGAATGCGATAAAATAAACAAATAAACATGTTAACAAATAACAAATAGCCATTCAGTTGATACACAACACAAATATTAACAGTTGACATTTGAGAATATAATATAATATGTAAATTGATAGTTGGTACGCATAACTCCTCAAAACATTTGAAAAGAAGTAAAATAGGGGAGTGATTACTCACCTGATTAGATGAACAAGAGTCAAAGGACGATGCAAGAAAACTCCCTTCGGGATTTACCGTCAAGGATTCTTGTTTATATAATAATATTATGAGCTATTTATAAATGATATATCATGTAAAATGAATTTGAGATTTTGTTGTGGTATGAGTTATGTTTGGGATTATAATATTATTGATTGAACGATTAATATCTAACGCTATTATTGTAAAAACAATATTATTGTCTATCATTCAATCATAAGATGCATTACTTTATTATTTATAAAATACCATCAATTTATACTTGATAGAATAAATAATTAAATAATTTAAATAAATAAATTCAATATCAAATATACTTATAGTAAAAATATTTAAATAGTTAACTAAATATACAAATTAAATAAATGATTTGACTAAATTTAATTTGAGATATAATATGCCATACCCTCAAAATCCACTAACGAAATTTTACCGTTAGAGAGTGTGAACTGACAGGATTGTAGTCATTAGTTATATCAAACATCATTATCAAAGTTTTAAAAACAAACAAAACATACAAGTCTAAAATAAATGCGGAAGCGTAAACAGTAATGTAAATTGTGGGCGTCAACATAGGACGACTTAAACCAACAGTTGATATGATAAAGTTAAAAGCAATCTATAACAAATGAGAATTTTGCATGCATGTCCTAAACCGAGCGCCCGCCTCGGCTACCTGAGATAAACATACTAAAAGTGTCAACACATGGTTGGTGACTTCACAGGTTTAAGTAAAATAATTGTTGCGTTTTAGCGTTACCATATATAGTTATTCAAATTTATATATATCAATAGGTAGCTAACCTATCAAGCATGTATCACTAAGTGTTCGACACCGAAGCCGACTGATTATACGTTTGCCTTGCCACCATGTCAACCACGACCATGGTAATGTGTTAGCCAAAATTACACCCACTCGACCTACAGTCGAGTTTAGAGTCTGGTGGGGTTTGTCAAACCCAGTAGTACTACTCAACACTGACTCGCTATTATCCAATATTAACCGGTTCGGTTGTTTCTGAAGGAGTTAGTTGGTTTGTTTCCACTTAGTCTTACAAGTGATATATACAAAATAAACAAAATCTATAGTGTTGGAGTATGTTATCTCCCCCTAATGAAACGTTAAAAGGTAAAAGGGGCCGTGAAACTCACTGTTTGTGAAGTTACTGAAGTCCGAGAAAAAGCGTGTGTAAAGTAAATCCTCACTAGTGCTCTAAAACAAAAATGATATTTCTAAGTGTTTTGAACCATGAGTGAGTCTCTAGACTCGACACATCAAGGTTATGCATGAGGTATGTTCGTCTTATATTTGTGAACCAAGTGCGACTCAACAACACGTTGGTGATAAGTTACGGGTGTGATCAAGTATGGTATTTAATGTCACTACGATATATTTTCAGTACATCATCAATTATAAGAGCATATATGTCAAACACAACTCAAACATTGATCAAACAATCAACTTTTCACATTCCAACAAGAATTCAACAGCTAAGTTTCCGAGATAGAATTTAACAAGCCAAGATTACTCTATTTCACTATTCATAACATGCAGATAAATCACTAAAATGTTTCCACAGAAACACACGTGAGTTAGGTTTCGGAAAATACTTTTATTATATTTTTAGCATGTACGGTTTTATCACAAGAATTCAATCAACATAGTAGGTACACAATAGTCCTTATCAGGCGCAACAAAACGTTCTTGACTAGTCCCATTACATGGTTAATCCAATTAATGCAAGACTAATTGGGTTAGATTCCAAATTCAATTTATTAACTTTCAGAGGTGAAATCAATTCAATTGGTCTTGTCGTTTGTGAGACATGCTATTAACAAATCAGTCTATAAAAAGGCTTCCCGAATCAGAACTGCGCAACCAATTTATAAATTCATAAAAAGTGACTTCCACATCTCCAAAAATTACAAACTTGATTCCTTGGAAACTAGACTTGACATACTACATCAGGGAATTAATAACCACTTCAAATTATGTCATTAACACCAACTTACAGTCACATAAAGACGGATTTTCAATCCAATCAGCATGCTGTTTACATCTAAATCCAATACTAAACAAGTTTTTCTACCATAATCCATGCATAAACCCTACTAGACACATACTAAATCAAACATGCTCTTCATTTCACTTTTCATGCATATCTAGGGTTTACATAAAAGTTAAATTTTAAACAAACATGCAATTGACAATCAGTTACAACATAACTAGTAATCAATACACTTATATTTATCAACAAGTGCACAAATAAACCCTAACTCATCACCATTCATCAATTTTGAGATTTAGGGTTTTGATTAACATAACTAAATGATGCAACTAAATCAATGGAAAGGCTAGAGAGGATGTTAATTACCTAGTTAGCACCTTGGTTAAGCTTGAAAACAACTTTTGTGTGTGTGTGTGTGTGTGATGTTCGGCCGAAAGTGGAGAGGGGGGTGGGTGGCAGCCGTGGGAATGAGGTGGGGGATTAGGGTTGGGAGAATAAGTTGTTTAAATATTTTAGATATATTAACATGTTACAATTTACACCCTAATCTTCTAGTTAATTTAATTCTAGACAATTTAGTTTATTTCCTGTTTTGGACAAAAATCTGTTAAGGATAATGTATCCAAATCTGTATATGTGAGATATAGTGTTATGATATTAACAACGATTGTATGAACACAAATGAAATGAACACCGTGATCTGTTGCGAGGAAAAACCCTTTGATCTTGTTCAGATCAAAAGAAAAAAAGCCCGGGTGATGACAACTCATCGATCACCAATTTATTAATCACAAAAAAGGTTACAATTGTTTGGAGATTGTGATCGATGTTACAATGAATACTAGTGTGTAGAGAGAAGTATGAGTTCTGCTCAAAGTGTGTGTGAGAATACCAGTGAGTCCTAATCGATCATCATCTCAATGTTTATAAAGAAAATTACAATTAACAATAATCCTTATCTATCCGCCACTCTTCCACAACTGCTCCAACGTTCATTGACCACGTGCTAGGAGCTTCCAGTAGAGAATTTTAAGGTAGACCGAGTCACAAAGTCGTTATATCTGGCTAAGTCATCACCATTCAAACACAATTATTAGTAAATAAATAATACCGAGGATCCTTGATCCTTCATAACTTGAAACACATCTCAAGGATAATCTATCCACAAGACAGTCAAGAATAATGGATCCTCAGCATAAAATTCATGGCCTAACAATTTCCCCCAAAATGGCGGGTGATAGTGAACAAATCTGTCATTTTGAAATTCAAATCCCTGCAGATTGGAAATGATTAGACATGTGTTAGGCGGTTATTATCACTAAACTCATAATTATACGCCGCCTATATATGCGATGACTATAACCATTTTATAAACACACATTCAGCCGTCCTTCAGGTATCCTTCTTTCTTCTTCTTTTATTTTCTTTAAATATGTCGACTGTTTCTGTATCCTCTTCCTCTTCTTCTTTCAATCATACCGACCCCGACAAACTTTATTCTCAAGGCATCCTTCAAGCCCCTTCTTTCGAGATCTGTAAGTTCACGGATCCAGAAATTGACAAAATCCGATCACATTTTCCGATCAACACTTTTTTCCACCCCTTTGATTCCTTAGCCCGCAACGACTTCATATAGAAAAACTGGGTTTGCTTTCCAGCCCAACCGTTCCTTATAGGCTTCAAGTATCCCTTTCCTGATTTTACCCAAAGATTCTTCACCTTGACGGGAATCAGCTACATCCAAACCATGCCGATGTTGTGGAGAGTCCTTCAACTATAGAGAGGATAATGGAAGAAGAGGGTATCGAGTTTGGCTTGTCGGAGTTGTCGTACCTGTACAACCTGGTTACCCACGGCTCCAAACGCTTTGTCTTTAAATCGAAACCTCGCCAATGGTACCCTCTGGAGGATTCAATTTTTCTTTGTCAAAAGAGATTCCATTCCAGGTGGACTCGATCTTCCCACAAGATAGATCCAGACGGGTAGGATCTAGTATCCTTAGATTTTAACGATAGGATACTTGATTCTTCCATTAATACTTTTCTTTTCTTATGCAGTTGAAAATTTTGCTTTACTGCCTGAGCTTCCTGGAGTCGAAGAGAGAGTTGAGAAATTCTTATCACTGGATCCTATAATCAGAACCTTTCAAGCCAAGTTTATCGAAGCTTTTTAGAAGTCAAACTCAGATTCAAACATGTCAAGTAAGGATAACAAATTTTAATATCAATAAAAGAAAAAATAATTGAAAACTTATCTGCGAATTACTGTTTACAGGTGGTCAGAAATCAGGAAAGTCCGCATCCAAGTTTTCACTTGAAGACATTGACTGTATGTTCACCAAGAAGGAGACCCCGAAGTCGACTCCAATGCCTGAGCCTTGTCTAGTCACGACCCGAGACAAGTCAGGAGCAAAGAGGAAGAAGAACTCCGAACCAGAGAACCCCTTTGAGACCGAGAAATAGCTTCTTGAGATGCTTTCAACCGCAAGGATCCTTTATCCTTTCAATCTTTACTGTTCAAGTATTCTTCTAATTATATCCTGTTTTCTTTTATAGGCCATCAATTTTGCTCGAAGCCATCATGAGAAGATCGTTGGAGAGTACGAGGATACCCTTGCAGCGTTGAGGTCCATGGCTGCTGCTAAAGATAAGGCTCTTTCCAAAATGACCAAGGAGAAGAAACAGGCAGAGGATCACGTATCCACACTCGCGGTCCAAATGCAGGATGAGATCAACCGGGCTACTAACGAGGCAAAGATTTGGGCAGCTAAATCGATTCTCCAAGCTGGTGACTGAGGCTAATGACCCATCCTTTGACAAATCCTCATGGGATATCAAGCAGTGGAGGCAAGCCTTGTCTGACTTGGGTGGATGTGAGGACGAAGCGGAAGGCGAAATGGGTGATGAGATCGGTGCAGGTGTGAGTGAGGTGAAGGATCCATAGGAGGCTGAAGAAGGAAAAGAAGCAACCGCGGAAGGTGAAGCAGCCGCGTAAATGGGCGATGAAGGATATAGAAGACAAGGACCGAGCTTGTTTTCTTTATTTTGTTTTATGATGTTTTTATGAACAATGACTATGGTTTGTAATAGATAGTAGTAACTAGGGTAAAGGATCCATGATCCTTAAGACAATTTGCGGTGGTAGCAAAGGTGGATGGATCCTCTGTTTGTGGGGATGAAACCTTTGTTGCCCCTGTTCTTTATTTTCCTGCACTTATGAACAATTAGTACTACTCACTTAACCCGGGTGGATGGTCCATCTTTTGCATGGTGAAATCCGGGTTAAGGATTTTGGATAAGTCCAAGCGACTTATATTAAATAATATAAAACTCTTAACTATCTGTTTGTTACTTGTTATTTTGAAAGTTTGTTTGATATAGATTTAATCTAGTTGAATGTTTTAAGCAATAATCTCGAGCAAGAAGTTTTAGGATAAAATATCCTCATGAAAAATACTTAGGATAGAATATTCTGAAAAAACAAACTGTAGGATAGAATATCCTTAAAAATTGATAAAAATTTTTAGAATATAATATCCTTAAAGGGGTAATCCTTTAAACTAAAACGTTTAAAATCATTCCAGCTAAGAGAATGAAAATTCATTAATAGAAATCATACTATAGGGTCTAGGTAGACCTAAGTTATCATAAGTACAGAACCTTCGATGATTCTTGCAGAAAAAAAGCCAAGGATTTTGAATCCATGATTCTTGATTCTTGTTATTGAACCTAAAAAATTTGTTACAAACAACTTGTAATATTAACTGGGGTTTAACCCATTAAACTGGGGACAAGCCCGTGCAACTGGGGACAAGCCCATGAACTGGGGACAAGCCTGTGACCTGGGGACCAGCCCGAAACTGGGGACAAGCCGAAAACTAGGGACAAGCCCAAAACTGGGGACAAGCCCAAAACTAGGGACTGGCCCAAGATACGGATGTCAACTGGGGACTCGCCCAAACCGGGATTTAGCCCAAACGTGAGACAACATGAAAATGTTGTAAATCGGTGGTATGGTACGTCTACCATAAATCATAGGATTCTCCATATAGCCGAAGACAACGAAATTTCCGCCACTAAGCATGTACTGGTCCCGCTGCCTCGGACTATACGTTGGATAACGTGCTTTACTGGCGAGAGTATAGAAACTCTAATTCGTAAGAAAGGTGAAAACCTTTAAACCTTGGAAGATATGACCATCGGGGGTCATACCCAATCGTGGGCTAGGCCAAGGGAAATAGTAAAGTATCTTAAATGTAAATGAGAGGTGGCCAACCTCTAGATCATCAAATATATTACTATAACCCTGCATTGATACTTAGAACTTGAAAGAAACAAATCGTTAAGAATATGTTATCCTTAAATTAATAATAAGAAATTAAAAAGAATAAGTAATCCGATAGATATTACCAATTTTTGGGATCCTTGATCCTCTACGTATAATGGGTCCTCAAAGGATATTTGATCCTGATCAGAAGAAATACTTCTTGAGGTGGATAGCATTCTATGCTCTTGGCAATCTGTTGCCTTCCATAGTGAGCAAATGATACGCCCCCTTTCCTGCCTCTGACTCAATCAGATATGGTCCTTCCCATATGGGTGCTAACTTCCCATCAGCCGGATTGGTTGTATTTTGGAAGGCTTTCCTCAAAACTAAATCTCCTTCTTGAAATATTCTGATCCTTATATTCTTGTTATATGCCCCAGCTACCCTTTGTTGATAAGTTGCCATTCTGATCTTGGCCAGGTCTCTGAGTTCTTCAATAGTATCCAAGTCTTCAAGAAGGATTTCTTCATTGGCCTCAGGATCACTGATACTCGTTCTGGCTGTAGAAACTACCATTTCTGTAGGGATAACTGCTTCTGATCCAAACACCAATGAGAAGGGTGTTTGGCCCGTTGCATTCTTGGGTGTTGTCCTGTCAGCCCAAAGAGCATAAGGTAGCTCTTCGGCCCACTTTCCCTTCTTGGATCCTAGCTTCTTCTTTAAGTTATTGATGATTATATTATTGCTAGACTCTGCTTGACCATTAGCTTGAGGATGTACTGGAGTAGAGGTGATCATCTTGATGCCCCAGCTGTCACAAAAGTTAGTGGTTCTTTCCCCCGATAAACTGGGAACCACTGTCAAAAACAATTTCAGAATGAATGCCAAATCTAATTATAATATTTCGTTTAATAAAGGATATAACTTCCCTTTCTCAGACTTGCACAAATGCTTCTGCTTCAATCCATTTGGAGAAGTAGTCAGTCATAGCAAGCATAAAGACCTTTCCGCCTGGTGCCTTTGGTAGCTTGCCTACAATATCTATACCCCATTTCATGAAAGGCCATGAAGAGGATATATGATACATAGGTTCTGCTGGCTGATGAAGGATGTTTGCATGTCTTTAACAAGAATCACATTTCTTTGAATACTCTATTGCATCCTTCTCCATTGTCGGTTAGAAGTATCCAGTTCTCAGTATCCTGGAGAATAGTGCTCTCCCCCCTGTGTGGTTGCCACAATCTCCTTCGTGAAAGTCCTTGAGTACCTCTTGGATTTTAGGATCTTCGATGCACCTCAAATATGGACCTGCAAGAGATTTCATATACAACATATCATGTAATAAAACGTATTGTGATACCTTGAGTTTAAAAGATTTAGGATTCTCCATAGTTGGGATCTCTCCAGTTAGAATGTACTTCTTGATTGGGAGGATCCATGATCCTTGATTATTAGAGGATAACGGATCCCAAAGTACAATTTCTTTGTCATTTGTTATCTCTCCAACTTCTTGTTCTCCTATTACTGGTGAGAGAACATGAATGATTGGAATCTTCGTGTCTTATGGGATCTAAAAAGATGAGGTTAAATTTGCCAAGGCATATGCCCCAGCATTTTCTTCCCTTGGTACCTGTATAATGCTAAATAATTCGAAGGATTTTGCTAATTCCTTCACAACATTTAAATATTTGATTAGTTTTTCTCCTTTAATAGCATATGAGCCATTAAAGTGGTTAGCAATCAATAATGAATCTATATATACTTGAAGCTTCATATTCTGCCTCGTTTTTTGAAAAGAGGATCCAAGGATCCTTGGTTTCTTCTAGTTGCTGGACTTCTAGATCAGCTTCCCTCTGTATATCACTGCTGAAATCAGCCACAAAGTCCGCTAGTGCTTGTGACTTGATGGCTGTCCCGGGCTCATATTGAATATCATATGCACTTAATTTCACAACCCATTTGGCCATCCTTCCTGACAATACTGGTTTTCTAAGCACATTCTTAATAGGATAATTAGTTCTTAAAATAATAGTATGAGTCTCAAAATAATGTCTTAATTTAGTAGAAGCCATAATAAGTGCAAGAATTAATTTTTCTAAATGAGAATACCTGGCTTCTGCATTTAAAAGACTCTTACTTACATAGTAAACGGGATGTTTTTCACCTTCGTGATCCTTCACCAGGACAACACTTATAGCATTACCTGAAACAGCTAGGTAGAGATATAAGGATTCTCCATCCACAGGTTTCATCAGAGCCGGTGCTGAGGATAAGTAATCCTTTAAGGCTTTGAGTGCTGCCTCATGCTTTTCCGTCCATTCGAACTTCTTATTCTTCCTAAGGATGTCGTAGAAATCCTTGCATTTCTCGGAGGATCTGGAAATGAATCTATTGAGTGCAACAATTCTTCCGGTTAGCCTCTGGACATCTTTAGCCTTTGCAGGAGACTTTATGTTGATGATGGCTTCTATCTGTTCTGGACTTGCTTCTATCCCTCTTTTGGTCACCATATATCCTAGAAACTTTCCAGCCTTAACACCAAAATGGCATTTTGACGGATTTAGTTTCATGTTATATTGGTCAAGGATATTGAACGCTTCTTGTAGATCTCTAAGGTGATCCTCAGCTCTTTTTGACTTCACCACCATATCATGAATGTAGACCTCCATAGTCTTGCCTAATTGATCCTTGAACATCTTGTTCACCAGTCTTTGATATGTTGCTCCTGCATTTCTTAGTCCAAAAGGCATAGAAATATAACAGTATATGCCGGTAGGGGTCATGAATGCTGTATCCTCTTGGTCGAATGGTTCCATCTGAATTTGCTGAAATCCAGAAGAAGCATCCATAAAAGTGAGCATCTCATGCCCTGCCGTTGCATCCACCATGGAGTCTATATGTGGTAACGGGAAAGGATCCTTGGGGCATGCCTTGTTTAAATCTGCAAAATCGACACACACCCTCCACTTTCCATTCTTTTTTGAAACAACAACCACATTAGCCAACGATCGAGGATATTTAACCTCTCTGATCATACCGGCCTTAAGAAGTTTTTCAACTTCTTCTTGTATGATCTTGTTACTCTCAGGAGCGAATTTTCTTCGCTTCTGATGGATAGGTTTAACAGATAAATCAAGGCCTAACTTATGAGTAATTACCTCCTTAGAAATACCTGTCATGTCTGAATGTTTAAAGGCAAAGGTAGATTTTCTTCGCCCAAAGAAGGATACTATATCCTCTTCGATCTTGCTGGGGATACTGGATCCTAGGAACACCATCATATCTGGATCCTCAGGATCCAAGGATACTTCTTTAATGTCTTTCTCCCGAGCTTCCAGAACGTCCCTAGGATGTTGCTGTGGTTGCTATGCTACAGTTTGCTTGGCTGTCGGCTCCATTGATGAAGAATAATAGTTCTTGGCCTCCACTTGGTCACCGTCTATCCTCACTACTTCCCAATGGGTAGGGAGTTTAATGCATTAATGGTAAGTAGAAGCCACCGCCTTCATCCCATGTAACCATGGCCTGCCTAAAATAACATTGCAACAAGAAAGGTTATCAATAACACAAAATCTCTGATACGAATTTATTCGATGTATATCGGGAGGTTGATGTCCCCCAATGTTTTTTTCGTTTCTACACTGAAACCAACTAGCACCGGTGTTCTTTGGATGATATCTGAATCTGGTATGCTCATCTTCTGAAGAACATCATGTTGGATGATATTGACCGAGCTTCCACCGTCGACCAGGATCCTGCGTACATAATGGTTAGAAATAAATAAGGTAATGATCAAACCGTCATGGTGAGGATCTTGAATGCTTGATTTATCTTCTTCGTAGAAGAAGATCCTTTTGTCAGTGGTCAAGGTGGTAGATATAACCGGTCGATCCTCGTTATCCATTTTGATCTCCTTTGCAAGCCTTTTCGCTGCAGAGAAGGAAATGCTGCATATGTCCGATCCTCCGGAGATGAAATTGACCATGCGCGTCTCGATGAGGATCTTGGATACTTATATTATCTTCTTCGTCAAAGAAGATTCTCCTGTCAGTTATTGAAGTATTGGGAATATGCGGTATTCTTCTATCATCCAACTCGGCCTCTTCGGTGAGCTTCCTCGTTGTAGAACAGGAAGTTCGAAATATGTCATAGTCTCTGGAGACGAAGTTGATCACGTGCGTATTTGGTGGTGGTGTTGCTTTTTGTAAAAGATCTTCAGGATCCTGGATCTTGGATTTTTTCCTTCCCAAGATCTCTTTAAAATGGCCCTTGCTTAGGAGGTATCCAATTTCCTTCCTTAAGCCAATGCAATCGTCCGTCATATGGCCAAAATCTTCATGGAAGGCACACCACTTAGACTTGTCTCTGAAGGTGGTTGACTTCTCGTTCTTTCGGGGCCAACTTGCTTTCTCCCCTAGATCCTTCATGGCACTAATCCAGCCATGGGTATCTTCGAAGACGCAATACTCAGAGATGCAGGGATAGTCTTCATCATCATCATCATCTCCTTCTTCGATTGCTCGAACTGTTAGGGCACGAAAATTTGACACCATGGATACGTTATCCTGACATATGTTCTTGGATCAGTTATCCTCAGACAGATCCTGTCAGGATCAGAGGTCCTCAGTTTGGTATTATTAACAATTGTTTCTTGTGTGTAGGTTGTTATTTAATAAGTATAGCGGCTCCAAGACTTATTCCACCGGATATCTCGCTATTGGACTTGTCAAACACGTGGTCAAATGGCTGTAACACGTTTAGTGGGAGAAGTGGCGGATTTATAGGACTTCTTGTTGTGTCACAAATAACTGAGTGCTGAGGATATGTTATTCTTGAATACATATATGGATCAATTATCCTTCTGAAGAGTTCCAGAGCTATGTACGGATCATGGATCCTCGGTATTTGATGCTGTTAACGGTTGTTTCTTATATGAATGTTGATATTTATCAACATTAACGGCTCCAAGGACCAAGTCTGCCTAAACTTTCGCTACAAGACTCCTTTATTCACGTGGTCAAAGATATGGAGTGGATAGTGGAGGATTGGCGGATTTTTAGGACCTGTTTGTTAGTTAGTTATTAATTATTTTCTTTATATACTGAGATTATGATCGATTAGGAGATTCATTCATCACTGTATACACACACACTCAGAGCGGAACCAAACACTCTCTGTGCACATTAGCAATTCTTGTAACATCGATCTAATCTCCACAACACTTGAAACCGATTTTTACCATTAATAAACTTGACTGTGATAGTTTTAACCGTCCGGGTGTTTTTTGTGCCGGAGATTACTATAATCATGTACTATCCGACCAAAGGTTACCTCGTTGATCCTTGACTGAAGTGATTCGACCAAAGATTATCTTTTTAATCCTTGACCGAAGTTATTTTATCAAATATTGCCTTGTTAAGTTTTGACCGAAGTAAGATTATCGTAATTAAGGGGTTTTTCTCTCGTGATCAAATCCCGGTGTTCATCTATATTTCGTTCATATAATCGCTGTTATCATTTTAGCACTAAACCTCACATAACAGATTTGGATACATTATCCTTAGCAGATTTTTGTCCAAAACAATTTGGCGCCCACCGTGGGGCAATTGGTGCTATAATCCATATTAATCCCATCAATTTTCAATTTTTTCATACCCATATTACTATCAATGGCCTTTCAATAAACCTCTGCTTCATCAACCATGCCATCATCGATTTCTATCTCATCAAGAAATTTGCCACCGATGCCTTCGCCAATCACGGGAGTACAACGAACTGCTGCTGCTGGGAGCAAGACGCAACTACCAGTCTTCAAGAGCTCAAAAGCAACTGCTGCAGCCCCGGTGATTAATACTAACAATGATGTTTCATCTATTTTTCGCAGGTTAAAGCATATATGGAGCAACATAACAAGACCAATCAGAGGATCCATCGTGAGATAGAAGATCTCAAGAAGACTAAGAGGCCAGCGGAGGATCACACTCCTCTTATGCCCAGGGTGCTGGATTTCACCAGTCCAGGATCCATGGCTCGGTTCTCGCAAGGATAATCTATCCTTCAACAGGGGTCCATGGGTCAACAGGCTCAAGGACCCTCAACTTTTCAGCAAGGATCATCTATCCTTCGCCACGGGTCCATGGGTCAACAGGCTCAAGGAACCTCAACTTTTCAGCAAGGATCATATATCCTTCAACAGGGGTCCATAGGTCAACAGGCTCAAGGACCCTCAACTTTTCAGCAACGATCATCTATCCTTCACCACGGGTCATGGGTCAACCAGCTCAAGGACCCTCAACTTTTCAGCAAGGATCATATATCCTTCACCAGGGGTCCGTGGGTCAACCAGCTCAAGGATCCTCAACCTTTCAACAAGGACCATTGATCCTTCAACCAGGATCCTCCGGATTATATGTTCAAGGATCCTACAACTTCCAGCCTCAAGGATCCTTCTATCAGGGTCAAGAATCCTTAGGAGTTCAATACCTATGATCTTCTGAAATCCATGAAGGAGATATAATCCCCATGCAGACCATAGCTTATGGTGGACCAACTCTTGTAGCAGACGCTTATTACATCAGCCACTCTTCTGGAATGCCAACTTTCACGCAAAAAAGAGGTAACTTGTATGATCCTATATCCTTATATGCTAACCGTGGTTCCATGCAGGATGCAGGTATCAACCAAGCTATGGCTAAGGAACTACAGAATCTCAAGGATATGATATCCAGCGTACCACGGGTGATCCATCCCATTCCTGAGATACCAGAAGGGAGCCACAAACTTTCCAGATTTGCTCCACCAATCTGTGACGCGGAGATCCCAAAATGCTTTCGAACCCCCAACATGAAAGTGTACGATGATACCACTGATCCTGAAGAGCATGTAGCCCAATACAGGGAAAGAATGGAGATCAATCCAATTCCCGAGAGACTCAAGTAGGCTTGTCTGTGCAAGGGTTTCGGATCCACACTAACAGGATCTGCATTAAAATGGCTGCTAAGTCTTCCTCTTTTTCTGTTATTTCTTTCTCACATTTAGTTAACTTGTTCAACATCCAATTTTCTTGTAGTAGGAAATTTGAGAAGTTAACTAGTGACTTATATAGAGTTGTCCAACCTTATGATGAGTCCCTTAGGGATTTTGTTACAAGGTTTGGCAGGGAGGCCCTAGAGATTCCTAATCTTGATATAGTTACAGCTGTTGAAGCATTCAAGATGGGACTTCAAAGGGGCTCCCCATTTTATAACGATCTTGTGATGATTCCATGTAGGACTTTAGATGAAGTCAGAAACAGGGCACTTAGATTCATAAGAGTAGAGGATGATAAAAGGATCTAGGAAATATTGGGTACTTCAACAAAATAGGAGTCACCCGGTAAGAAATCTAGGATCCAGGATCCTGAAGAAGCCCCTTAGAAAGCAGCAGCACCACTACCAGATGCGCACGTGATCAACTTCGTCTCCAGAGGCGCAGATATATTTTAAAGTTCCTCTCCGACAGCAGAGACCCTCGTTGAGAAGACCGAATTGAATAATGGGGAAAGACCGCTTATCCCCACTACGACAATAGCTGATAAAAGAATCTTCTTTGAACAAGAAGATAGTATAAGGATCCATGATCCTCATCGAGATGCTCGCATGATCAATTTAATTTCCGGAGGGTCAGACATATGCGACACTTCTTTCTCTGCAGCTAAGAGGCTAGCCAAGGAAATAGAATTGGATGGCGGGGACCAACCGGTTATATTCACCACTCTGACCACTGACAAAAGAATCTTTTTCGATGAAGAAGACAAATCAAGCATCCAGGATCCTCACCACGACGGTTTGATTATTACTTTACTTATAGCTAACCATTGTTCGCAGGATCCTAGTTGACGGTGGTAGCTCGGTCAATATCATCTAACATGGTGTCCTTAAGAAAATGAATATCGCGGACTCAGAAATCATTCCCAGAACATCGGTGCTAGTTGGCTTCAGTGGCGATACCAAAAAGACACTGAGGGACATCAACCTCCCAATTTATATCGAAGGGTTAAATTCATACTAAAAATTTTGTGTTATAGATAACCTTTCCTGTTGCAATGTTATTTTAGGTAGGCCGTGGCTCCATGGAATGAAGGCTGTAGCCTCAACTTATCACCAGTGCATCAAGCTACCTACTCCTTGGGGAGTTGTAAAGATAGTAGGTGACCAAGCGGAGGCCAAGAACTATTATTCATCATCGATGAAGCCAACAGCCAAGCCAACCATAGCATAGCAACTACAGCAACATCCTAGGAACGTGATGGAAGCTCGGGAGAAAGACCTTAAAGAAGTATCATTGGACCTCGAGGATCCTGAAATAAAAGTGTTCCTAGGATCCAGTATTCCAAGTAAGATTGAGGAGGATATAATATCCTTCTTAGGGCGAAGAAGATCTACCTTTGCCTTCAAGCACTCAGACATGACAGGTATTTCAAAAGAGGTAATCACTCGTAAACTCGGCCTTGATTTATCTGTTAAACCCGTCCATCAGAAGCGAAGAAAATTCGCTCCTGAGAGGAACAAGATCATACAAGAAGAAGTTGAAAACCTCCTTGAGTCCGGTATGATCAGAGAGGTTCAATATCCTCGATGGCTAGCTAATGTGGTCGTTG
This sequence comes from Bidens hawaiensis, assembly GCF_021521415.1. Lineage (NCBI taxonomy): Eukaryota > Viridiplantae > Streptophyta > Magnoliopsida > Asterales > Asteraceae > Bidens > Bidens hawaiensis. The sequence continues at coordinate 30,295 of NW_027493829.1, forward strand.
TTTCAAAAAAGAATGGAAAGTGGAGGGTGTGTGTCGATTTTATTGATTTAAACAAGGCATGCCCCAAGGATCCTTTCCCATTACCACATATAGATTCCATGGTGGATGCAACGGCAGGACATGAAATGCTTACCTTTATGGATGCTTCCTCTGGATTTCAACAAATTCCGATGGAACCATCTGATCAAGAGGATACAACATTCATGACTCCTACTGTCATATATTGTTATACTGCTATACCGTTCAGACTATGAAATTCAAGGGTAACATACCAAAGATTAGTCAACATGATGTTCAAGGATCAGTTGGGTAAGACTATGGAGGTCTACATAGATGATATGGTGGTGAAATCAAAGAAAGCTGAGGATCACCTTAGAGACCTCGAGGAAGCATTCAATATCCTCGACCAAGATAACATGAAATTGAATCCATCAAAATGCCACTTTGGTGTTAAGGCTGGAAAATTTCTGGGATATATGGTGACTAAGATAGGAATTGAAGCAAGCCCCGAACAAATTGAAGCCATCCTCAATTTGAAATCTCCTGCAAACACAAAGGATGTCCAAAGGCTTACAGGAAGAATAGCTGCTCTCAACCGATTCATCTCAAGATCCTCCGAGAAATGCAAAGACTTCTACGATATTCTTAGAAAGAATAAGAAGTTTGAATGGACAGAAAAGCATGAGGCAGCACTCAAGTCGTTGAAGGATTACTTATCCTCAGCACCATCCTTAATGAAGCCTGTAGATGGAGAATCCATATATTTATACCTAGCAGTTTCAGGTAATGCAGTAAGTGCTGTTCTGGTTAAGGATCATGAAGGTGAACAACACCCCGTATATTATGTAATTAAGAGTCTGTTAGATACAGAAGCCAGGTACTCTCATCTTGAAAAATTAATTCTTGCTTTAATTATGGCTTCTACTAAATTGAGACATTATTTTGAAACTCACCCCATTATTTTGAGAACTAATTATCCTGTGAAGAATGTTCTTAGAAAACCAGAGTTATCAGGTAGAATGGCCAAGTGGGCTGTGAAATTAAGTGCATTTGATATCCAATATGAGCCAAGAACAACAATCAAATCTCAAGCATTAGCAAACTTTGTGGCTGATTTCACTAGTGATCTACAAAAAGAAGCTGACTTGGAGGTCCAACAACTGGAAAAGACCAAGGATCTAGGGATACTCTTCACAGATGGAGCATTCAACGTAAGAGGAACATGATTAGGGATCCTATTGAAATCGCCACAGGGGGACATAGTACCCCAATCCATATCTTGTGAGTTCCAAGCAACAAACAATGAAGCAGAGTATGAGGCTCTGATCGCAGGTTTGCAATTAGCTAAAAGCATGGAGATCAGGTATCTTCAAGTTTATGTAGATTCTTTATTGATAACTAACCACTTTAATGGCTCGTATGCTGTTAAAGGTGAGAAACTAATATTTAGATGTTGTGAAGGAGTTATCGAAATCCTTTGAAATATTTAGTATCACACAGGTACCGAGGGAAGAAAATGCTGGGGCAGACGCCTTGGCAAACTTAGCCTCATCTCTGAAGATTCCTGAGGATTTGAAAATCCCAATAATCCACATACTCTCGCTAGCAATAGGAGAGCAAGAAGTTGGGGAAATAACAAATGATAAGCAAATTATACTTTGGGTCCACTATCCTCGGACAATCAAGGATCCTGGATCATCCCGATCAAAAAGTACATACAAACAGAAGAAATTCCAACAACAGAGAATCCCAGATCCTTCAAACTCAAGATATCACAGTACATTTTATTAAATGATATAGTATATAGAAAATCTCTTGCAGGTCCATATTTGAGATGCATTGAGGATCCTGAGATCAAAGAAGTACTCTAGAATTTTCATGAAGGTGATTGCGGCAATCACACAGGTGGAAGAGCATTATTTTCTAGAATACTTAGAACCGGATACTTCCGGCTAACAATGAAGAAGGATGCAGTGGAGTATTCAAGGAAATGTGATGCTTGTCAAAGACATGCAAACATCCTTCGTCAGCCAGCGGAGCCTGTATATCCTATATCCTCCTCATGGCCTTTCATGAAATGGGGTATGGATATTGTAGGCAAGTTACCAAAAGCACCCGGTGGAAAAGTCTTTATGCTTGCCATGACTGACTACTTCTCCAAATGGATTGAGGCAGAAGCATTTGTACAAGTCCGAGAAAGGGAAGTAATATATTTTATTAAACGAAATATTATAACTAGATTTGGTATTCCTGCTGAAATTATTTGGGACAATGGTTCCCAGTTTATCGGGAATAGAACCACTAACTTTTGTGACAGTTGAGGCATCAAAATGATTACTTCCACTCCGGTTCATCCTCAAGCCAATGGACAAGCTGAGTCTAGCAACAAGATCATCATCAACAATCTAAAGAAGAAGCTAGGATCCAAGAAGGGAAAATGGGCTGAAGAACTTCCTTACGTTCTTTGGGCTGACAGGACTACGCCTAAAAATGCAACAGGCCAAACACCCTTCTCATTGGTGTTTGGATCAGAAGTAGTAATTCCCACAGAAATGGTGGTTCCTACGGCAAGAACGAGCATCCGTGATCCTGAAGCCAATAAAGAAATCCTTTTTGAAGATTTGGATACTATAGAAGAACTCAGAGACCTAGCCAAGATCAGGATGGCAGCATATCAACAAAGGGTAGCTGGGGCATACAAAAAAATATCAGAATCAGAAGATTTCAAGAAGGTGATCTAGTATTAAGGAAGCCTTCCAAAACACAACAAATCCAGCTGATGGGAAGCTAGCGCCCAAATGGGAAGGACCTTATCAGATTGAGTCGGAAGAAGGAAAGGGGACATATCATTTGCTCACAATGGAAGGCAATAGACTACCAAGAGCATGGAATGCTATCCACCTAATTAAGTACTTTTTCTAATCAGGATCCAGTATCCTGAGAGGATTTATTACCCTTAAGGATCAAGGATCCTAAAATCGGTAATATCTATCTGATTACTTATCTATTTTATATTCTTGTTATTCTAAGGATAATATATTCTTAACATTTATCTTTTCCAAGTTTTTAAGTAACAATGCAGATTTCAATAAGAGGTTCAATGTCTAAGAGGTTGGCCACCTCTCCTTTACATATAAGGTACTTTACTATTTCCCTTGGCCTTACCCACGATTGGGTATGACCCCCGATGGTCATATCCCCTAAGGTTTAAAGGTTTTCACCTTTCTCACGATCGCCAGTTCCGCACGTTATCCAACAAATAGATCAGGACAGCGGGACCAGTACACGCTTAGTGGCTGACAATTTCGTTGTCTCCGGCTATATGGGGGATCCTACGATTTATGGTAGACGTACCATTTCCTAAGGTTTAAGGGGTTTTCACCTCTTCTCAAGGGCCTTGTCGCCAGTTTAATCCTAAGGTTTAAGGGGTTTTCACCTCTTCTCAAGGGCCTTGTCGCCAGTTTAATCCAAAGGTTTAAGGGGTTTTTACCTCTTCTCAAGGGCCATGTCGCCAGCTTAACACCAGATTACATGGGCTTGTCAACAGTTGCACGGGCTTGTCCCCAGTTTATTTTATGGGCTTGTCCCCGGTTTGTTGGGCTTGTCCCCAGTTTATTTTATGGGCTTGTCCCTGATTTATTGGGTTTAATCCCAGATAATATCATAAGTTATTTGCATAAGGTATCATAAATTAGATTCTGAGGATCACCAAGGATCAATACTTATGGATTCAAAATCCTTTAATTCAGTTTTATAAGGATTGCAAAAGGATCAATACTTATGGTAAATTAGATCTAACCAGACCTTACGGTATTGTTTATCGGTTTACACTTATTTGATTTCAGTTTATATCTTCATAGATATAAGGATTCATTATTCTCAATCTATTTTTATAAGGATTTGAGATCCTGGTTTATTTTTGCAAGGATATTTTATCCTAAAAACTTTTTACTAAAATATATTATTTCTTAAAACTTTCAATGAGACTTAAGCTATATCAAACAAACTTTCAAAATAACAAGTAACAAGTAAATAGTCAAAAGATTTATATATTAATTTAGATAAGCCACGAGGACTTATCCATAATTCTTAACCCGGACTTCACCATACGAAAGATGGACCATCCACCCAAGTTAAACAGATGTTACTAGTTGTTCATGATTTGCAGGGAGAAGGATATACAGCCGGAAGTGAAGTTTCCATGGAAACTCCATTGATATATGATAATTATATCTAGCTTGTCAAATCTCATCCGTTTTTGCAGGAAGTCTGAATTCAAAGGCAAAATGACAGCTGTGATCTTATCACAACCGCCATTTTGGGGGCAATTGTTAGGGCACAAAAATTTGACACTGTGGATACGTTATCCTGATATATGTTCTTGGATCAGTTATCCTTAGACAGATCCTGTCAGGATCAGAGGTCTTTAGTTTGGTATTATTAACAATTGTTTCTTGTGTGTAGGTTGTTATTTAATAAGTATAGCGGCTCCAAGACTTATTCCACCGGATATCTCGTTATTGGACTTGTCAAACACGTGGTCAAATGGCTGTAACACGTTTAGTGGGAGAAGTGGTGGATTTATAGGACTTCTTGTTGTGTCACAAATAACTGAGTACTGAGGATATGTTATTCTTGAAGACATGTCTGGATCAATTATCCTTCTGAAGAGTTCCAGAGCTATGTCAGGATCATGGATCCTCGGTATTTGATGCTGTTAACGGTTGTTTCTTATATGAATGTTGATATTTATCAACACTAACGGCTCCAAGGACCAAGTCTGCCTAAACTTTCGCTACAAGACTCCTTTATGCACGTGGTCAAAGATATGGAGTGGATAGTGGAGGATTTGCGGATTTTTAGGACCTGTTTGTTAGTTAGTTATTAATTATTTTCTTTATATACTGAGATTATGATCGATTAGGAGATTCATTCATCACTATATACACACACACTCAGAGCGGAACCAAACACTCTCTGTACACATTAGCAATTCTTGTAAAATCGATCTAATCTCCACAACACTTGTAACTGATTTTTACCATTAATAATGTCACACCCTCAAAATCCACTAACGGAGTTTTACCGTCAGAGGGTGTGAACTAACAGGATCGGAATCATTAGTTATAATCAAACCATAAAAACGTTTAAATGAAAATAAGTGCGGAAGCGTAAAAACCAAAAGACAAAAGTTGCGTCACGCAGGACGACTTAAAATCCAATGACAACAGTTTAAAATCAGTTTGCATAAACAAAAGCGTTTTCTACAATGCATGATCCTATACCGCGCGCCCGCCTCGACTACCTAAGAATAACATACTAAAAGTGTCAACACGAGGTTGGTGAGTTCACAAGTTTATATAAAATAAAGCGTTTAGCGTTTTGCGTTCAGCGTTCAGCGTTTTGCGTTTAGCGTTTTGCGTTACCAGATAGTGTTAAATCAATTATATATCTATAGGTAGCTAGCCTTAAAGCAAGTTAAGTGTTCAACACCGAAGCTGACTATTTATCAAGTGCCTTGCCACCAGGTCATCCAGACCATGGTAATGTGTTAGCCAAAATTACACCCACTCGACCTCCAGTCGAGTTTAGCGTTGGGTGGGGTTTGTCAAACCCAGTAGTACTACTCAACAGTGACTCGCTATTTTCCAATACTAAACGGTTCGATGTGTAGGACTTCAATTGTTTCATTTGCCACTTAGCCTTTACAAGTGATATATAATTTACTAACAAAATCTTAAAAGCTTTTTCGGAGTATGTTATCTCCCCCAAGTGAAAAGCGTTTAAAGAGTTTAAAAGGGGAAAGTGAAACTCACTGTTTGCGAAGAATTCCCAAAAACAAATCACCAAGTGATGCGCGTCACAGAAAACTCTCACTAGCGTTCTATAACAACAAGGAGATTATTCTAAGTATCGGAACTATTATCAAGTCTCTAGACCCGGCACATAATTCCTAAGCACAAGATACGTTTTGTGTTTCGTTTGTGAATCGTGTATGAATTAACAAATATATTTGTGATACGTTACACGTGTAAACAACTTCTCAAGCATCAAGTATAAACATAGCATACTTCTAGTAATGTTCTAACACAAGGGTATTTTGGTCAAACACGTAGCAATTATCGATTATCAACATATTTCATGTACTTTCGCCTAACTCAGCAACTAGCTTTACCGAGACAGATTACTACTAGTAAAGATTACTCTAATCCACAGATCACCACTCATCAATTAATTCATCAAAAATCACCACAAGAGCATAAATGTGTTAGGTTTCCAGAACATATTTTGTTGTATTTTTATTCCACATATATTTCTCACAATGATCAATTTACTACAGAAAACTCACAACAGTCAAATTCATGCGCAACAGAATGTTATTTGAAATTCCCGTTAAATGAAAAATCCAACAAATGCAAGACCAATTGGGTTAGGTTGTTAACTCAACAAGTTAACTTCCAGAAGTGGAACCAACCCATTTGGTCTTGAATTTCATGAGATATAATATTTACAAATCAACCTAACAGCAGGTCTCACAATTCAGATTTGCATAACGTTTTTGTAAAATCATAAAAGTTAACTTTTACACGTTCAAAAATTGCAAATTTATATTCTTTAGAAACTAGACTCAAACTAGTTCACTGTAGTATCAATTATCTCGACCAATTTTCACAATCACACCCCGTTACAGTCAATTGAACATCAATAACAAAATCTGTCCAGAAACTGTTTGCATCCAAACTCAACATATTAACTATCTATGGACCATAATCCGTTCATATGACCTTCTAGACACCATAATCACTATCCATGCACATCAAATACATACCACATACATGATTAGGGTTTTACTTGAACTCAAAATCAAAGAAACAAGCAATTAACATGCAATAACATCAATTTTTGTTATCAAATCAACAATCAATACATAATCTAATCAAAACAAAACATATGAACACCATACATATGATTTTCGGACCTAGGGTTTATAATTATACCTTCAAAAACACCAAAGCAAGCAAGAGGAAGGTAGAAGATGGCTAGAAACGGGTGTAGGATGCTTCAATTGAGAAAGACAAGATCAAAAATCAAGTAATATGTGTGTGTGTGTGTGAGCCGATCGCAAGGAGAAGGGGAGGGGGGCTGGCCGTCGGTTTTGGGAAGAGAGAGAGGGAGGGCTAGGGTTCTTGATTAATATTATTTAATAACAATATATTACACTCAAGTCCCTCAACTTTCAAATGTTACTTTTCTAGCTTAATTAACTAGTTCTTGTTTCTTGTCTAGCATTACACATAATATAATCAAGTAACACATATGTTAACACATAATTATCACATAATTATTGTTTTGACGTTTTTCGTTTACTCACCAATTGTTTGCGTCAACTCGTTTGCGTTTCGGTGCAATTCCCGAAAGACTACACATGTAGTAATTGTTCAAGCGTCATTTAAACCCTAGTTTAAATGTAATGAGGTGTGCGTTATAGATTCAATGATCTTTAAGTTTGAATTGACGGAGTTGAGTTAACGGAGTTAACCTGAAATTGACGAATGTCACAAATAAACTTGACGGTGATAGTTTTCACCGTCCGGGGGTTTTTTTTGTGCCGGAGATTACTATAATCATGTACTATCCGACCAAAGGTTACCTCGTTGATCCTTGACTGAAGTGATTCGACCAAAGATTATCTTGTTAATCCTTGACCGAAGTCATTTTATCAAAGATTGCCTTGTTAAGTTTTAACCGAAGTAAGATTATCGTAATTAAGGGATTTTCCCTCGTGATCAAATCACGGTGTTCATCTCTATTTCGTTCATATAATCGCTGTTATCATTTTAGCACTAAACCTCACATAACAGATTAGGATACATTATCCTTAGCAGATTTTTGTCCAAAACAATTTGGCGCCCACCGTGGGGCAATTGGTGCTATAATCCATATTAATCCCATCAATTTTCGATTTTTTCATACCCATATTACAATCAATGGCCTTTCAATCAACCTCTGCTTCATCAACCATGCCATCATCGGTTTCAATCTCATCAAGAAATTTGCCACTGATGTCTTCGCCAATCACGGGAGTACAACGAACTGCTGCTGCTGGGAGCAAGACGCAACTACCAGTCTTCCAGAGCTCAAAAGCCGCTGCTGCAGCCCCGGTGATTAATACTAACAATGATGTTTCATCTATGTTTTCACAGGTTAAAGCATATATGGAGCAACAGAACAAGACCAACCAGAGGATCCTTCGTGAGATAGAAGATCTCAAGAAGACTAACAGGCCAGCGGAGGATCACACTCCTCTTATGCCCAGGGTGCTGGATTTCACCAGTCCAGGATCCATGGCTCAGTTCTCGCAAGGATAATCTATCCTTCAACAGGGGTCCATGGGTCAACAGGCTCAAGGAACCTCAACTTTTCAGCAAGGATCATATATCCTTCAACAGGGGCCATGGGTCAACAGGCTCAAGAACCCTTAACTTTTCAGCAAGGATCATCTATCCTTCACCACGGGTCCATGGGTCAACCAGCTCAAGGACCCTCAACTTTTCAGCAAGGATCATATATCCTTCACCAGGGGTCCGTGGGTCAACCAGCTCAAGGATCCTCAACCTTTCAACAAGGACCATTGATCCTTCAACCAGGACCCTCCAGATTATATGTTCAAGGATCCTACAACTTCCAGCCTCAAGGATCCTTCTATCAGGGTCAAGGATCCTTAGGAGTTCAACACCTACGATCTTCTGAAATCCATGAAGGAGATATAATCCCCATGCAGACCATAGCTTATGGTGGACCAACTCCTGTAGCAGACGCTTGTTACATCAGCCACTCTTCTGGAATGCCGACTTTCACGCAAAAAAGAGGTAACTTGTATGATCCTATATCCTTATATGCTAACCGTGGTTCCATGCAGGATGCAGGTATCAACCAAGCTATGGCTAAGGAACTACAGAATCTCAAGGATATGATATCCAGCGTACCACGGGTGATCCGTCCAATTCCTGAGATACCAGAAGGGAGCCACAAACTTTCCAGATTTGCTCCACCAATCTGTGACGCGGATATCCCAAAACGCTTTCGAACCCCCAACATGAAAGTGTACGATGATACCACTGATCCTTAAGAGCATGTTGCCCAATACAGGGAAAGAATGGAGATCAATCCAATTCCCGAGAGACTCAAGGAGGCTTGTCTGTGCAAGGGTTTCGGATCCACACTGACAGTATCTGCATTAAAATGGCTGCTAAGTCTTCCTCCTTTTCTGTTATTTCTTTCTCACATTTAGTTAACTTGTTCAACATCCAATTTTCTTGTAGTAGGAAATTTGAGAAGTTAACTAGTGACTTATATAGAGTTGTCCAACCTTATGATGAGTCCCTTAGGGATTTTGTTACAAGGTTTGGCAGGGAGGCCCTTGAGATTCCTAATCTTGATATAGTTACAGCTGTTGAAGCATTCAAGATGGGACTTCAAAGGGGCTCCCCATTTTATAACGATCTTGTGATGACTCCATGCAGGACTTTAGATGAAGTCAGAAACAGGGCACTCAGATTCATAAGAGTAGAGGATGATAAAAGGATCTAGGAAATATTGGGTACTTCAACAAAATAGGAGTCACCCGGTAAGAAATCTAGGATCCAGGATCCTGAAGAAGCCCCTTAGAAAGCATCAGCACCACTACCAGATGCGCACGTGATCAACTTCGTCTCCAGAGGCGCAGACATATTTTGAAGTTCCTCTCCGACAGCAGAGACCCTCGTTGAGAAGACCGAATTGAATAATGGGGAAAGACCGCTTATCCCCACTACGACAATAGCTGATAAAAGAATCTTCTTTGAACAAGAAGATAGTATAAGGATCCATGATCCTCATCGAGATGCTCGCATGATCAATTTCATTTCCGGAGGGTCAGACATATGCGGCACTTCTTTCTCTGCAGCTAAGAGGCTATCCAAGGAAATAAAATTGGATGGCGGGGACCAACCGGTTATATTCACCACTCTGACCATTGACAAAAGAATCTTTTTCGATGAAAAAGGCAAATCAAGTATCCAGGATCCTCACCACGACGGTTTGATTATTACTTTAGTTATAGCTAACCATTGTTCGTAGGATCCTAGTTGACAGTGGTAGCTCGGTCAATATCATCCAACATGATGTTATTAAGAAAATGAATATCGCGGATTCAGAAATCATTCCCAGAATATCGGTGCTAGTTGGCTTCAGTGGCTCAAGAAGACACTGGGGGACATCAACCTCCCAATTTATATCGAAGGGTTAAATTCATACCAAAAATTTTGTGTTATAGATAACCTTTCCTGTTGCAATGTTATTTTAGGTAGGCCGTGGCTCCATGGAATGAAGGCTGTAGCCTCAACTTATCACCAGTGCATCAAGCTACCTACTCCTTGGGGAGTTGTAAAGATAGTAGGTGACCAAGCGGAGGCCAAGAACTATTATTCATCATCGATGAAGCCAACAGCCAAGCCAACCATTGCATAGCAACTACAGCAACATCCTAGGGATGTGATGAAAGCTCGGGAGAAAGACCTTAAAGAAGTATCATTAGACCCTGAGGATCCTGAAATAAAAGTGTTCCTAGGATCCAGTATCCCAAGTAAGATTGAGGAGGATATAATATCCTTCTTAGGGCGAAGAAGATCTACCTTTGCCTTCAAGCACTCGACATGACAGGTATTTCAAAAGAGGTAATCACTCGTAAACTCGGCCTTGATTTATCTGTTAAACCCGTCCATCAGAAGCGAAGAAAATTCGCTCCTGAGAGGAACAAGATCATACAAGAAGAAGTTGAAAACCTTCTTGAGGCCGGTATGATCAGAGAGGTTCAATATCCTCGATGGCTAGCTAATGTGGTCGTTGTTTTAAAAAAGAATGGAAAGTGGAGGGTGTGTGTCGATTTTATTGATTTAAACAAGGCATGCCCCAAGGATCCTTTCCCATTACCACATATAGATTCCACGGTGGATGCAACGGAATGACATGAAATGCTTACCTTTATGGATGCTTCCTCTGGATTTCAACAAATTCAGATGGAACCATCTGATCAAGAGGATACAGCATTCATGACTCTTACCGTCATATATTGTTATACTGCTATGCCGTTCGGACTAAGAAATGCAGGGGCAACATACCAAATATTAGTCAACATGATGTTCAAGGATCAGTTGGGTAAGACTATGGAGGTCTACATAGATGATATGGTGGTGAAATCAAATAAAGCTGAGGATCACCTTAGAAACCTCGAGGAAGCATTCAATATCCTCGACCAATTTAACATGAAATTGAATCCATCAAAATGCCACTTTGGTGTTAAGGCTGGAAAATTTCTGGGATATATGGTGACTAAGATAGGAATTGAAGCAAGCCCCGAACAAATTGAAGCCATCCTCAATTTGAAATCTCCTGCAAACACAAAGGATGTCCAAAGGCTAACAGGAAGAATAGCTGCTCTCAACCGATTCATCTCAAGATCCTCCGAGAAATACAAAGACTTCTACGATATTCTTAGAAAGAATAAGAAGTTTGAATGGACAGAAAAGCATGAGGCAGCACTCAAGTCGTTGAAGGATTACTTATCCTCAGCACCATCCTTAATGAAGCCTGTAGATGGAGAATCCATATATTTATACCTAGCAGTTTCAGGTAATGCAGTAAGTGCTGTTCTGGTTAAGGATCATGAAGGTGAACAACACCCCGTATATTATGTAAGTAAGAGTCTGTTAGATGCAGAAGCCAGGTACTCTCATCTTAAAAAATTAATTCTTGCTTTAATTATGGCTTCTACTAAATTGAGACATTATTTTGAAACTCACCCCATTATTTTGAGAACTAATTATCCTGTGAAGAATGTTCTTAGAAAACCAGAGTTATCAGGTAGAATGGCCAAGTGGGCTGTGAAATTAAGTGCATTTGATATCCAATATGAGCCAAGAACAACAATCAAATCTCAAGCATTAGCAAACTTTGTGGCTGATTTCACAAGTGATCTACAAAAAGAAGCTGACTTGGAGGTCCAACAACTGGAAAAGACCAAGGATCTATGGATACTCTTCACTGATGGAGCATCCAACGTAAGAGGAACATTATTAGGGATCGTATTAAAATCGCCACAGGGGGACATAGTACCCCAATCCATATCTTGTGAGTTCCAAGCAACAAACAATGAAGCAGAGTATGAGGCTCTGATCGCAGGTTTGCAATTAGCTAAAAGCATGGAGATCAGGTATATTCAAGTTTATGTAGATTCTTTATTGATAACTAACCACTTTAATGGCTCGTATGCTGTTAAAGGTGAGAAACTAATATTTAGATGTTGTGAAGGAGTTATCGAAATCCTTTGAAATATTTAGTATCACACAGGTACCGAGGGAAGAAAACGCTGGGGCAGACGCCTTGGCAAACTTAGCCTCATCTCTGAAGATTCCTGAGGATTTGAAAATCCTAATAATCCACATACTCTCGCCAGCAATAGGAGAGCAAGAAGTTGGGGAAATAACAAATGATAAGCAAATTATGCTTTGGGTCCACTATCCTCGGAAAATCAAGGATCCTGGATCATCCCGATCAAAAAGTACATACAAACAGGAGAAATTCCAACAACAGAGAATCCCAGATCCTTCAAACTCAAGGTATCACAGTACATTTTATTAAATGATATAGTATATAGAAAATCTCTTGTAGGTCCATATTTGAGATGCATTGAGGATCCTGAGATCAAAGAAGTACTCTAGGATTTTCATGAAGGAGATTGCGGCAATCACACAGGTGGAAGAGCATTATTTTCTAGAATACTTAGAACCGGATACTTCTGGCCAACAATGAAGAAGGATGCAGTGGAGTATTCAAGGAAATGTGATGCTTGTCAAAGACATGCAAACATCCTTCGTCAGCCAGCGGAGCCTGTATATCCTATATCCTCCTCATGGCCTTTCATGAAATGGGGTATGGATATTGTAGGCAAGTTACCAAAAGCACCCGGTGGAAAAGTCTTTATGCTTGCCATGACTGACTACTTCTCCAAATGGATTGAGGCAGAAGCATTTGTACAAGTCCGAGAAAGGGAAGTAATATCTTTTATTAAACGAAATATTATAACTAGATTTGGTATTCCTGCTGAAATTATTTGTGACAATGGTTCCCAGTTTATCGGGAATAGAACCACTAACTTTTGTGACAGTTGGGGCATCAAAATGATTACTTCCACTCCGGTTCATCCTCAAGCCAATGGTCAAGCTGAGTCTAGCAACAAGATCATCATCAACAATCTAAAGAAGAAGCTAGGATCCTAGAAGGGAAAGTGGGCTGAAGAACTTCCTTACGTTCTTTGTGCTGACAGGACTACGCCTAAAAATGCAACAGGCCAAACACCCTTCTCATTGGTGTTTGGATCAGAAGCAGTAATTCCCATATAAATGTTGGTTCCTACGGCAAGAACGAGCATCCGTGATCCTGAAGCCAATAAAGAAATCCTTTTTGAAGATTTGGATACTATAGAAGAACTCAGAGACCTAGCCAAGATCAGGATGGCAGCATATCAACAAAGGGTAGCTGGGGCATACAAAAAAAATATCAGAATCAGAAGATTTCAAGAAGGTGATCTAGTATTAAGGAAGCCTTCCAAAACACAACAAATCCAGCTGATGGGAAGCTAGCCCCCAAATGGGAAGGACCTTATCAGATTGAGTCGGAAGAAGGAAAGGGGACATATCATTTGCTCACAATGGAAGACAATAGACTACCAAGAGCATGGAATGCTATCCACCTAAAGAAGTACTTTTTTTTAATCAGGATCCAGTATCCTGAGAGGATTTATTATTCTTAAAGGATCAAGGATCCTAAAATCGGTAATATCTATCTGATTACTTATCTATTTTATATTCTTGTTATTCTAAGGATAATATATTCTTAACATTTATCTTTTCCAAGTTTTTAAGTAACAATGCAGATTTCAATAAGAGGTTCAATGTCTAAGAGGTTGGCCACCTCTCCTTTACATATAAGGTACTTTACTATTTCCCTTGGCCTTACCCACGATTGGGTATGACCCCCGATGGTCATATCCCCTAAGGTTTAAAGGTTTTCACCTTTCTCACGATCGCCAGTTCCGCACGTTATCCAACAAATAGATCGGGACAGCGGGACCAGTACACGCTTAGTGGCTGACAATTTCGTTGTCTCCGGCTATATGGGGGATCCTACGATTTATGGTAGACGTACCATTTCCTAAGGTTTAAGGGGTTTTCACCTCTTCTCAAGGGCCTTGTCGCCAGTTTAATCCTAAGGTTTAAGGGGTTTTCACCTCTTCTCAAGGGCCTTGTCGCCAGTTTAATCCTAAGGTTTAAGGGGTTTTTACCTCTTCTCAAGGGCCATGTCGCCAGTTTAACACCAGATTACACGGGCTTGTCAACAGTTGCACGGGCTTGTCCCCAGTTTATTTTATGGGCTTGTCCCCAGTTTGTTGGGCTTGTTCCCAGTTTATTTTATGGGCTTGTCCCCGGTTTGTTGGGCTTGTCCCCAGTTTATTTTATGGGCTTGTCCCTGATTTATTGGGTTTAATCCCAGATAATATCATAAGTTATTTGCATCAGGTATCATAAATTAGATACTGAGGATCACCGAAGGATCAATACTTATGGATTCAAAATCCTTTAATTCAGTTTTACAAGGATTGCAAAAGGATCAATACTTATGGTAAATTAGGTCTAACCAGACCTTACGGTATTGTTTATCGGTTTACACTTATTTGATTTCAGTTTATATCTTCATAGATATAAGGATTCATTATTCTCAATCTATTTTTATAAGGATTTGAGATCCTGGTTTATTTTTGCAAGGATATTTTATCCTATAAACTTTTTACTAAAATATATTATTTCTTAAAACTTTCAATGAGACTTAAGCTATATCAAACAAACTTTCAAAATAATAAGTAACAAGTAAATAGTCAAAAGATTTATATATTAATTTAGATAAGCCACGAGGACTTATCCATAATTCTTAACCCGGACTTCACCATACGAAAGATGGACCATCCACCCAAGTTAAACAGATGTTACTAGTTGTTCATGATTTGCAGGGAGAAGGATATACAGCCGGAAATGAAGTTTCCATGGAAACTCCATTGATATATGATAATTATATCTAACTTGTCAAATCTCATCCGTTTTTGCAGGAAGCCTGAATTCAAAGGCAAAATGACAGCTGTGATCTTATCACAACCGCCATTTTGGGGGCAATTGTTAGGGCACGAAAATTTGACACTGTGGATACGTTATCCTGACATATGTTCTTGGATCAGTTATCCTTAGACAGATCCTGTCAGGATCAGAGGTCTTCAGTTTGGTATTATTAACAATTGTTTCTTGTGTGTAGGTTGTTATTTGATAATTATAGCGGCTCCAAGACTTATTCCACCGGATATCTCGTTATTGGACTTGTCAAACACGTGGTCAAATGGCTGTAACACGTTTAGTGGGAGAAGTGGTGGATTTATAGGACTTCTTGTTGTGTCACAAATAACTGAGTACTGAGGATATGTTATTCTTGAAGACATGTCTGGATCAATTATCCTTCTGAAGAGTTCCAGAGCTATGTCAGGATCATGGATCCTCGGTATTTGATGCTGTTAACGGTTGTTTCTTATATGAATGTTGATATTTATCAACACTAACGGCTCCAAGGACCAAGTCTGCCTAAACGTTCGCTACAAGACTCCTTTATGCACGTGGTCAAAGATATGGAGTGGATAGTGGAGGATTTGCGGATTTTTAGGACCTGTTTGTTAGTTAGTTATTAATTATTTTCTTTATATACTGAGATTATGATCGATTAGGAGATTCATTCATCACTGTATACACACACACTCATAGCGGAACCAAACACTCTCTTTACACATTAGAAATTCTTGTAACATCGATCTAATCTCCATAACACTTGTAACTGATTTTTACCATTAATAAACTTGACGGTGATAGTTTTCACCATCCGGGGTTTTTTTTTGCCGGAGATTACTATAATCATGTACTATCCGACCAAAGGTTACCTCGTTGATCCTTGACTGAAGTGATTCGACCAAAGATTATCTTGTTAATCCTTGACCGAAGTCATTTTATCAAAGATTGCCTTGTTAAGTTTTAACCGAAGTAAGATTATCGTAATTAAGGGATTTTCCCTCGTGATCAAATCATAGTGTTCATCTCTATTTCGTTCATATAATCGCTGTTATCATTTTAGCACTAAACCTCACATAACAGATTTGGATACATTATCCTTAGCAGATTTTTGTCCAAAACAATTTGGCACCCACCGTGGGGCAATTGGTGCTATAATCCATATTAATCCCATCAATTTTAGATTTTTTCATACCCATATTACTATCAATGGCCTTTCAGTCAACCTCTGCTTCATCAACCATGCCATCATCGGTTTCTATCTCATCAAGAAATTTGCCACCGATGTCTTCGCCAATCACGGGAGTACAACGAACTGCTGCTGCTGGGAGCAAGACGCAACTACCAGTCTTCAGAGCTCAAAAGCCGCTGCTGCAGCCCCGGTGATTAATACTAACAACGATGTTTCATCTATGTTTTCGCAGGTTAAAGCATATATGGAGCAACAGGACAAGACCAACCAGAGGATCCTTCGTGAGATAGAAGATCTCAAGAAGACTAAGAGGCCAGCGGAGGATCACACTCCTCTTATGCCCAGGGTGCTGGATTTCACCAGTCCAGGATCCATGGCTCAGTTCTCGCAAGGATAATCTATCCTTCAATAGGGGTCCATGGGTCAACAGGCTCAAGGAACCTCAACTTTTCAGCAAGGATCATATATCCTTCAACAGGGGCCATGGGTCAACAGGCTCAAGGACCCTCAACTTTTCAGCAAGGATCATCTATCCTTCACCACGGGTCATGGGTCAACCAGCTCAAGGACCCTCAACTTTTCAGCAAGGATCATATATCCTTCACCAGGGGTCCGTGGGTCAACCAGCTCAAGGATCCTCAACCTTTCAACAAGGACCATTGATCCTTCAACCAGGATCCTCCGGATTATATGTTCAAGGATCCTACAACTTCCAGCCTCAAGGATCCTTCTATCAGGGTCAAGAATCCTTAGGAGTTCAATACCTATGATCTTCTGAAATCCATGAAGGAGATATAATCCCCATGCAGACCATAGCTTATGGTGGACCAACTCTTGTAGCAGACGCTTATTACATCAGCCACTCTTCTGGAATGCCGACTTTCACGCAAAAAAGAGGTAACTTGTATGATCCTATATCCTTATATTCTAACCGTGGTTCCATGCAGGATGCAGGTATCAACCAAGCTATGGCTAAGGAACTACAGAATCTCAAGGATATGATATCCAGCGTACCACGGGTGATCCATCCAATTCCTGAGATACCAGAAGGGAGCCACAAACTTTCCAGATTTGCTCCACCAATCTGTGACGCGGAGATCCCAAAATGCTTTCGAACCCCCAACATGAAAGTGTACGATGATACCACTGATCCTGAAGAGCATGTAGCCCAATACAGGGAAAGAATGGAGATCAATCCAATTCCCGAGAGACTCAAGTAGGCTTGTCTGTGCAAGGGTTTCGGATCCACACTAACAGGATCTGCATTAAAATGGCTGCTAAGTCTTCCTCTTTTTCTGTTATTTCTTTCTCACATTTAGTTAACTTGTTCAACATCCAATTTTCTTGTAGTAGGAAATTTGAGAAGTTAACTAGTGACTTATATAGAGTTGTCCAACCTTATGATGAGTCCCTTAGGGATTTTGTTACAAGGTTTGGCAGGGAGGCCCTAGAGATTCCTAATCTTGATATAGTTACAGCTGTTGAAGCATTCAAGATGGGACTTCAAAGGGGCTCCCCATTTTATAACGATCTTGTGATGATTCCATGTAGGACTTTAGATGAAGTCAGAAACAGGGCACTTAGATTCATAAGAGTAGAGGATGATAAAAGGATCTAGGAAATATTGGGTACTTCAACAAAATAGGAGTCACCCGGTAAGAAATCTAGGATCCAGGATCCTGAAGAAGCCCCTTAGAAAGCAGCAGCACCACTACCAGATGCGCACGTGATCAACTTCGTCTCCAGAGGCGCAGATATATTTTAAAGTTCCTCTCCGACAGCAGAGACCCTCGTTGAGAAGACCGAATTGAATAATGGGGAAAGACCGCTTATCCCCACTACGACAATAGCTGATAAAAGAATCTTCTTTGAACAAGAAGATAGTATAAGGATCCATGATCCTCATCGAGATGCTCGCATGATCAATTTCATTTCCGGAGGGTCAGACATATACGGCACTTCTTTCTCTGCAGCTAAGAGGCTATCCAAGGAAATAAAATTGGATGGCAGGGACCAACCGGTTATATTCACCACTCTGACCACTGACAAAAGAATCTTTTTCGATGAAAAAGACAAATCAAGCATCCAGGATCCTCACCACGACGGTTTGATTATTACTTTAGTTATAGCTAACCATTGTTCGCAGGATCCTGGTTGACAGTGGTAGCTCGGTCAATATCATCCAACATGATGTTATTAAGAAAATGAATATCGCGGATTCAGAAATCATTCCCAGAATAACGGTGCTAGTTGGCTTCATTGGCGAAACCAAGAAGACACTGGGGGACATCATCCTCCCAATTTATATCGAAGGGTTAAATTCATACCAAAAATTTTGTGTTATAGATAACCTTTCCTGTTGCAATGTTATTTTAGGTAGGCCGTGGCTCCATGGAATGAAGGCTGTAGCCTCAACTTATCACCAGTGCATCAAGCTACCTACTCCTTGGGGAGTTGTAAAGATAGTAGGTGACCAAGCGGAGGCCAAGAACTATTATTCATCATCGATGAAGCCAACAGCCAAGCCAACCATAGCATAGCAACTACAGCAACATCCTAGGGACGTGATGGAAGCTCGGGAGAAAGACCTTAAAGAAGTATCATTAGACCCCGAGGATCCTGAAATAAAAGTGTTCCTAGGATCCAGTATCCCAAGTAAGATTGAGGAGGATATAATATCCTTCTTAGGGCGAAGAAGATCTACCTTTGCCTTCAAGCACTCGACATGACAGGTATTTCAAAAGAGATAATCACTCGTAAACTGAGCCTTGTTTTATCTGTTAAACCCGTCCATCAGAAGCGAAGAAAATTCGCTCCTGAGAGGAACAAGATCATACAAGAAGAAGTTGAAAACCTTCTTGAGGCCGGTATGATCAGAGAGGTTCAATATCCTCGATGGCTAGCTAATGTGGTCGTTGTTTTAAAAAAGAATGGAAAGTGGAGGGTGTGTGTCGATTTTATTGATTTAAACAAGGCATGCCCCAAGGATCCTTTCCCATTACCACATATAGATTCCACGGTGGATGCAACGGCATGACATGAAATGCTTACCTTTATGGATGCTTCCTCTGGATTTCAACAAATTCAGATGGAACCATCTGATCAAGAGGATACAGCATTCATGACTCTTACCGTCATATATTGTTATACTGCTATGCCGTTCGGACTAAGAAATGCAGGGGCAACATACCAAATATTAGTCAACATGATGTTCAAGGATCAGTTGGGTAAGACTATGGAGGTCTACATAGATGATATGGTGGTGAAATCAAATAAAGCTGAGGATCACCTTAGAAACCTCGAGGAAGCATTCAATATCCTCGACCAATTTAACATGAAATTGAATCCATCAAAATGCCACTTTGGTGTTAAGGCTGGAAAATTTCTGGGATATATGGTGACTAAGAGAGGAATTGAAGCAAGCCCCGAACAAATTGAAGCCATCCTCAATTTGAAATCTCCTGCAAACACAAAGGATGTCCAAAGGCTTACAGAAAAATAGCTGCTCTCAACAGATTCATCTCAAGATCCTTCGAGAAATGCAAAGACTTCTACGATATTCTTAGAAAGAATAAGAAGTTTGAATGGACAGAAAAGCATGAGGCAGCACTCAAGTCGTTGAAGGATTACTTATCCTCAGCACCATCCTTAATGAAGCCTGTAGATGGAGAATCCTTATATTTATACCTAGCAGTTTCAGGTAATGCAGTAAGTGCTGTTCTGGTTAAGGATCATGAAGGTGAACAACACCCCGTATATTATGTAAGTAAGAGTCTGTTAGATGCAGAAGCCAGGTACTCTCATCTTAAAAAATTAATTCTTGCTTTAATTATGGCTTCTACTAAATTGAGATATTATTTTGAAACTCACCCCATTATTTTGAGAACTAATTATCCTGTGAAGAATGTTCTTAGAAAACCAGAGTTATCAGGTAGAATGGCCAAGTGGGCTGTGAAATTAAGTGCATTTGATATCCAATATGAGCCAAGAACAACAATCAAATCTCAAGCATTAGCAAACTTTGTGGCTGATTTCACTAGTGATCTACAAAAAGAAGCTGACTTGGAGGCCCAACAACTGGAAAAGACCAAGGATCTATGGATACTCTTCACAGATGGAGCATCCAACGTAAGAGGAACATTATTAGGGATCCTATTGAAATCGCCACAGGGGGACATAAAACCCCAATCCATATCTTGTGAGTTCCAAGCAACAAACAATGAAGCAGAGTATGAGGCTCTGATCGCAGGTTTGCAATTAGCTAAAAGCATGGAGATCAGGTATCTTCAAGTTTATGTAGATTCTTTATTGATAACTAACCACTTTAATGGCTCGTATGCTGTTAAAGGTGAGAAACTAATATTTAGATGTTGTGAAGGAGTTATCGAAATCCTTTGAAATATTTAGTATCACACAGGTACCAAGGGAAGAAAACGCTGGGGCAGACGCCTTGGCAAACTTAGCCTCATCTCTGAAGATTCCTGAGGATTTGAAATCCCAATAATCCACAAACTCTCGCCAGCAATAGGAGAGCAAGAAGTTGGGGAAATAACAAATGATAAGCAAATTATGCTTTGGGTCCACTATCCTCGGACAATCAAGGATCCTGGATCATCCCGATCAAAAAGTACATACAAACAGGAGAAATTTCAACAACAGAGAATCCCAGATCCTTCAAACTCAAGGTATCACAGTACATTTTATTAAATGATATAGTATATAGAAAATCTCTTGCAGGTCCATATTTGAGATGCATTGAGGATCCTGAGATCAAAGAAGTACTCTAGGATTTTCATGAAGGAGATTGCGGCAATCACACAAGTGGAAGAGCATTATTTTCTAGAATACTTAGAACCGGATACTTCTGGCCAACAATGAAGAAGGATGCAGTGGAGTATTCAAGGAAATGTGATGCTTGTCAAAGACATGCAAACATCCTTCGTCAGCCAGCGGAGCCTGTGTATCCTATATCCTCCTCATGGCCTTTCATGAAATGGGGTATGGATATTGTAGGCAAGTTACCAAAAGCACCCGGTGGAAAAGTCTTTATGCTTGCCATGACTGACTACTTCTCCAAATGGATTGAGGCAGAAGCATTTGTACAAGTCCGAGAAAGGGAAGTAATATATTTTATTAAACGAAATATTATAACTAGATTTGGTATTCCTGCTGAAATTATTTGTGACAATGGTTCCCAGTTTATATGGAATAGAACCACTAACTTTTGTGACAGTTGGGGCATCAAAATGATTACTTCCACTCCGGTTCATCCTCAAGCCAATGGTCAAGCTGAGTCTAGCAACAAGATCATCATCAACAATCTAAAGAAGAAGCTAGGATCCTAGAAGGGAAAGTGGGCTGAAGAACTTCCTTACGTTCTTTGGGCTGACAGGACTACGCCTAAAAATGCAACAGGCCAAACACCCTTCTCATTGGTGTTTGGATCAGAAGCAGTAATTCCCACATAAATGGTGGTTCCTACGGCAAGAACGAGCATCCGTGATCCTGAAGCCAATAAAGAAATCCTTTTTGAAGATTTGGATACTATAGAAGAACTCAGAGACCTAGCCAAGATCAGGATGGCAGCATATCAACAAAGGGTAGCTGGGGCATACAAAAAAAATATCAGAATCAGAAGATTTCAAGAAGGTGATCTAGTATTAAGGAAGCCTTCCAAAATACAACAAATCCAGCTGATAGGAAGCTAGCCCCCAAATGGGAAGGACCTTATCAGATTGAGTCGGAAGAAGGAAAGGGGACATATCATTTGCTCACAATGGAAGACAATAGACTACCAAGAGCATGGAATGCTATCCACCTAAAGAAGTACTTTTTTTAATCAGGATCCAGTATCCTGTGAGGATTTATTATCCTTAAAGGATCAAGGATCCTAAAATCGGTAATATCTATCTGATTACTTATCTATTTTATATTCTTGTTATTCTAAGGATAATATATTCTTAACATTTATCTTTTCCAAGTTTTTAAGTAACAATGCAGATTTCAATAAGAGGTTCAATGTCTAAGAGGTTGGCCACCTCTCCTTTACATATAAGGTACTTTACTATTTCCCTTGGCCTTACCTACGATTGGGTATGACCCCCGATGGTCATATCCCATAAGGTTTAAAGGTTTTCACCTTTCTCACGATCGCCAGTTGCGCACGTTATCTAACCTATAGTTCGGGACAGCAGGACCAGTACACGCTTAGTGGCTGACAATTTCGTTGTCTTCGGCAATATGGGGGATCCTACGATTTATGGTAGACGTACCATTTCCTAAGGTTTAAGGGGTTTTCACCTCTTCTCAAGGGCCTTGTCGCCAGTTTAATCCTAAGGTTTAAGGGGTTTTCACCTCTTCTCAAGGGCCTTGTCGCCAGTTTAATCCTAAGGTTTAAGGGTTTTTACCTCTTCTCAAGGGCCATGTCGCCAGTTTAATACCAGATTACACGGGCTTGTCAACAGTTGCACGGGCTTGTCCCCAGTTTATTTTATGGGCTTGTCCCCTGTTTATTTTATGGGCTTCTCCCCGGTTTGTTGGGCTTGTCCCCAGTTTATTTTATGGGCTTGTCCCTGATTTATTGGGTTTAATCCCAGATAATATCATAAGTTATTTGCATCAGGTATCATAAATTAGATACTGAGGATCACCGAAGGATCAATACTTATGGATTCAAAATCCTTTAATTCAGTTTTATAAGGATTGCAAAAGGATCAATACTTATGGTAAATTAGGTCTAACCAGACCTTACGGTATTGTTTATCGGTTTACACTTATTTGATTTCAGTTTATATCTTCATAGATATAAGGATTCATTATTCTCAATCTATTTTTATAAGGATTTGAGATCCTGGTTTATTTTTGCAAGGATATTTTATCCTAAAAACTTTTTACTAAAATATATTATTTCTTAAAACTTTCAATGAGACTTAAGCTATATCAAACAAACTTTCAAAATAACAAGTAACAAGTAAATAGTCAAAAGATTTATATATTAATTTAGATAAGCCACGAGGACTTATCCATAATTCTTAACCCGGACTTCACCATACGAAAGATGGACCATCCACCCAAGTTAAACAGATGTTACTAGTTGTTCATGATTTGCAGGGAGAAGGATATACAGCCGGAAGTGAAGTTTCCATGGAAACTCCATTGATATATGATAATTATATCTCGCTTGTCAATCTCATCTGTTTTTGCAGGAAGTCTGAATTCAAAGGCAAAATGACAGCTGTGATCTTATCACAACCGCCATTTTGGGGGCAATTGTTAGGGCACGAAAATTTGACACTGTGGATACGTTATCCTGACATATGTTCTTGGATCAGTTATCCTTAGACAGATCCTGTCAGGATCAGAGGTCTTCAGTTTGGTATTATTAACAATTGTTTCTTGTGTGTAGGTTGTTATTTGATAATTATAGCGGCTCCAAGACTTATTCCACCGGATATCTCGTTATTGGACTTGTCAAACACGTGGTCAAATGGCTGTAACACGTTTAGTGGGAGAAGTGGTGGATTTATAGGACTTCTTGTTGTGTCACAAATAACTGAGTACTGAGGATATGTTATTCTTGAAGACATGTCTGGATCAATTATCCTTCTGAAGAGTTCCAGAGCTATGTCAGGATCATGGATCCTCGGTATTTGATGCTGTTAACGGTTGTTTCTTATATGAATGTTGATATTTATCAACACTAACGGCTCCAAGGACCAAGTCTGCCTAAACTTTCGCTACAAGACTCCTTTATGCACGTGGTCAAAGATATGGAGTGGATAGTGGAGGATTTGCGGATTTTTAGGACCTGTTTGTTAGTTAGTTATTAATTATTTTCTTTATATACTGAGATTATGATCGATTAGGAGATTCATTCATCACTGTATACACACACACTTAGAGCGGAACCAAACACTCTCTGTACACATTAGCAATTCTTGTAACATCGATCTAATCTCCACAACACTTGTAACTGATTTTTACCATTAATAAACTTGACGGTGATAGTTTTCACCGTCCGGGGTTTTTTTTTGCCGGAGATTACTATAATCATGTACTATTTGACCAAAGGTTACCTCGTTGATCCTTGACTGAAGTGATTCGACCAAAGATTATCTTGTTAATCCTTGACCGAAGTCATTTTATCAAAGGTTGCCTTGTTAAGTTTTAACCGAAGTAAGATTATCGTAATTAAGGGATTTTCCCTCGTGATCAAATCACGGTGTTCATCTCTATTTCGTTCATATAATCGTTGTTATCATTTTAGCACTAAACCTCACATAACAGATTTGGATACATTATCCTTAGCAGATTTTTGTCCAAAACAATTTGGCGCCCACCGTGGGGCAATTGGTGCTATAATCCATATTAATCCCATCAATTTTTGATTTTTTCATACCCATATTACTATCAATGGCCTTTCATTCAACCTCTGCTTCATCAACCATGCCATCATCGGTTTCTATCTCATCAAGAAATTTGCCACCGATGTCTTCGCCAATCACGGGAGTACAACGAACTGCTGCTACTGGGAGCAAGACGCAACTACCAGTCTTCAGAGCTCAAAAGCCGCTGCTGCAGCCCCTGTGATTAATACTAACAATGATGTTTCATCTATGTTTTCGCAGGTTAAAGCATATATGGAGCAACAGAACAAGACCATCCAGAGGATCCTTCGTGAGATAGAAGATCTCAAGAAGACTAAGAAGCCAGCGGAGGATCACACTCCTCTTATGCCCAGGGTGCTGGATTTCACCAGTCCAGGATCCATGGCTCAGTTCTCGCAAGGATAATCTATCCTTCAACAGGGGTCCATGGGTCAACAGGCTCAAGGAACCTCAACTTTTCAGCAAGGATCATATATCCTTCAACAGGGGCCATGGGTCAACAGGCTCAAGGACCCTCAACTTTTCAGCAAGGATCATCTATCCTTCACCACGGGTCCATGGGTCAACCAGCTCAAGGACCCTCAACTTTTCAGCAAGGATCATATATCCTTCACCAGGGGTCCGTGGGTCAACCAGCTCAAGGATCCTCAACCTTTCAACAAGGACCATTGATCCTTCAACCAGGATCCTCCGGATTATATGTTCAAGGATCCTACAACTTCCAGCCTCAAGGATCCTTCTATCAGGGTCAAGGATCCTTAGGAGTTCAATACCTACGATCTTCTGAAATCCATGAAGGAGATATAATCCCCATGCAGACCATAGCTTATGGTGGACCAACTACTGTAGCAGACGCTTGTTACATCAGCCACTCTTCTGGAATGCCGACTTTCACGCAAAAAAGAGGTAACTTGTATGATCCTATATCCTTATATGCTAACCGTGGTTCCATGCAGGATGCAGGTATCAACCAAGCTATGGCTAAGGAACTACAGAATCTCAAGGATATGATATCCAGCATACCACGGGTGATCCGTCCAATTCCTGAGATACCATAAGGGAGCCACAAACTTTCCAGATTTGCTCCACCAATCTGTGACGCGGAGATCCCAAAACGCTTTCGAACCCCCAACATGAAAGTGTACGATGATACCACTGATCCTGAAGAGCATGTAGCCCAATACAAGGAAAGAATGGAGATCAATCCAATTCCCGAGAGACTCAAGGAGGCTTGTCTGTGCAAGGGTTTCGGATCCACACTAACAGGATCTGCATTAAAATGGCTGCTAAGTCTTCCTCTTTTTCTGTTATTTCTTTCTCACATTTAGTTAACTTGTTCAACATCCAATTTTCTTGTAGTAGGAAATTTGAGAAGTTAACTAGTGACTTATATAGAGTTGTCCAACCTTATGATGAGTCCCTTAGGGATTTTGTTACAAGGTTTGGCAGGGAGGCCCTAGAGATTCCTAATATTGATATAGTTACAGCTGTTGAAGCATTCAAGATGGGACTTCAAAGGGGCTCTCCATTTTATAACGATCTTGTAATGACTCCATGCAGGACTTTAGATGAAGTCAGAAACAGGGCACTCAGATTCATAAGAGTAGAGGATGATAAAAGGATCTAGGAAAGATTTGGTACTTCAACAAAATAGGAGTCACCCGGTAAGAAATCTAAAATCCAGGATCCTGAAGAAGCCCCTTAGAAAGCAGCAGCACCACTACCAGATGCGCACGTGATCAACTTCGTCTCCAGAGGCGCAGATATATTTTGAAGTTCCTCTCCGACAGCAGAGACCCTCGTTGAGAAGACCGAATTGAATAATGGGGAAAGACCGCTTATCCCCACTACAACAATAGCTGATAAAAGAATCTTCTTTGATCAAGAAGATAGTATAAGGATCCATGATCCTCATCGAGATGCTCGCATGATCAATTTCATTTCCGGAGGGTCAGACATATGCGGCACTTCTTTCTCTGCAGCAAAGAGGCTATCCAAGGAAATAAAATTGGATGGCGGGGACCAACCAGTTATATTCACCACTCTGACCACTGACAAAAGAATCTTTTTCGATGAAAAAGACAAATCAAGCATCATCGATGAAGCGGAGGCCAAGACCTATTATTCATCATCGATGAAGCCAACAGCCAAGCCAACCATAGCATAGCAACTATAGCAACATCCTAGGGACGTGATGGAAGCTCGGGAGAAAGACCTTAAAGAAGTATCATTGGACCCCGAGGATCCTGAAATAAAAGTGTTCATAGGATCCAGTATCCCAAGTAAGAATGAGGAGGATATAATATCCTTCTTAGGGCGAAGAAGATCTACCTTTGCCTTCAAGCACTCGGACATGACAGGTATTTCAAAAGAGGTAATCACTCGTAAACTCGGCCTTGATTTATCTGTTAAACCCGTCCATCAGAAGCGAAGAAAATTCACTCCTGAGAGGAACAAGATCATAAAAGAAGAAGTTGAAAACCTTCTTGAGGCCGGTATGATCAGAGAGGTTCAATATCCTCGATGGCTAGCTAATGTGGTCGTTGTTTCAAAAAAGAATGGAAAGTGGAGGGTGTGTGTCGAATTTATTGATTTAAACAAGGCATGCCCCAAGGATCCTTTCCCATTACCACATATAGATTCCATGGTGGATGCAACGGCATGACATGAAATGCTTACCTTTATGGATGCTTTCTCTGGATTTCAACAAATTCAGATGGAACCATCTGATCAAGAGGATACAGCATTCATGACTCCTACCGTCATATATTGTTATACTGCTATGCCATTCGGACTAAGAAATGCAGGGGCAACATACCAAATATTAGTCAACATGATGTTCAAGGATCAGTTGGGTAAGACTATGGAGGTCTACATAGATGATATGGTGGTGAAATCAAAGAAAGCTGAGGATCACCTTAGAGACCTCGAGGAAGCATTCAATATCCTCGACCAATATAACATGAAATTGAATCCATCAAAATGCCACTTTGGTGTTAAGGCTGGAAAATTTCTGGGATATATGGTGACTGAGAGAGGAATTGAAGCAAGCCCCGAACAAATTGAAGCCATCCTCAATTTGAAATCTCCTGCAAACACAAAGGATGTCCAAAGGCTTACAGGAAGAATAGCTGCTCTCAACCGATTCATCTCAAGATCCTCCAAGAAATGCAAAGACTTCTACGATATTCTTAGAAAGAATAAGAAGTTTGAATGGACAGAAAAGCATGAGGCAGCACTCAAGTCGTTGAAGGATTACTTATCCTCAGCACCATCCTTAATGAAGCCTGTAGATGGAGAATCCTTATATTTATACCTAGCAGTTTCAGGTAATGCAGTAAGTGCTGTTCTGGTTAAGGATCATGAAGGTGAACAACACCCCGTATATTATGTAAGTAAGAGTCTGTTAGATGCAGAAGCCAGGTACTCTCATCTTGAAAAATTAATTCTTGCTTTAATTATGGCTTCTACTAAATTGAGACATTATTTTGAAACTCACCCCATTATTTTGAGAACTAATTATCCTGTGAAGAATGTTCTTAGAAAACCAGAGTTATCAGGTAGAATGGCCAAGTGGGCTGTGAAATTAAGTGCATTTGATATCTAATATGAGCCAAGAACAACAATCAATCTCAAGCATTAGCAAACTTTGTGGCTGATTTCACTAGTGATCTACAAAAGAAGCTGACTTGGAGGTCCAACAACTGGAAAAGACCAAGGATCCTTGGCCAAGCAGAAAAAATCTAATGTTTCCACAGATCTTAAACTTCCCAAAGATCTTAAATTTTGATAAAATCCCTTCCAAAACTCAATGCCATCACCAAATCTTAAATTAGGTTACTGGTGATGGCATTGAGTTTGGAAGAGGTTTTTCAAAACTGAATTTTATTTGTTCAAAGGCTTCTTCAAAGTCTAAGACCCACAGATTCTTTGGTCAAAGATCTGAGTATGGAGGGTACAATTTTGGTATGCAGGTTAGAGAAAATAAGGGCATAATGGTCTTTTTTTATAAAATGAGTTGATAATGTTTTGCAGGAAACCAGTTGTTATAAAGTATGTTGAAACATAACCAAATAGAGGTTGTGCAAGAAACAAAACCATCAGACGAGAAATGATGACTGTCCTGCATACCATGAACACCCTAGACAACATGATAAATTTTTGGGCTTTCTTTGTATTAATGTAACTTTGATATAGCACGAGTCAGTTATGAGTGTAATGACTTTATTGATCTTACTATGATACACTACAAGTCAATTGTGACTTTTATCGATGTAACATGATGTATGTTTGACTTGACACCAATTGACCAAAATAGCCAGAAGATGAAATGAATTCAACAAACTGGCCTGTATAAGTAGTAATAGTATTTGTAAGGCCCCGTTACTGGTGCCTCACTTTAATATTGGATTTACTCATAAACACAGTTCTAAATATCAGAGTTAATTAAAACATTCGCGGAATATTAAAACATTCAAACCATTATATTACATAACCATCCTTTCTTGTCATAACGGGCATTCAGATTATTTAAACATAAAACATTGTCTTTAAAATAACATAACATTTCTTGAGATGTCAGCTTCTTCAAGTTCATGCCATGTGCTTCCTCTTATGCAAGCTGTCTCAATCTACTCACCTGCGTGCATACTAAAAGTCAGCTACGCTGAGTGAGTTCTAGTTAATCATACAGCATACAATCTGTTCTCATACTTGCACACGTGCCCGAAGGGGTGTACATTAATCATACTTACTCTTCATATATAACTATCCATCCTATTTTAAAGAGCCTTCCACCCTATAACCTCACAGATATTGTAAGGGTCTGGTCCCTAACATCACAGATATTATAAAGAGTCTGGTCTCCAACATCACAGATATTATTAGGGTCTGGTCCCTACCATCACATATATTATTAGGGTCTGGTCCCAACCATCACAGATATTATTAGGGTCTGGCCCCTACCATCACATGTATTATTAGGGTCTGGTTCCTTTGTTTCATGCAACTGTACCATACATGTTCTTACATACTCTCCTTGACAATACGTGTAATTTCCGAAGAGCATTCACGAACCATCAACATTTCATACATACATTATGCATACATCATGTATATTCATACATACATCATATCTTACATCATACATATCAATCATATCTTTAACTACCACCTGACGGTACATGCAATATCCAAAGATCGTTCACGCACCGTCAAGCAATCATCATACATAATTCATACAAGGCATACACTTACCACTTAAGGTAAGTGTATTAACTATCACATCGAGTATGCACACAGCCCCGAAAACATAACAAGGAATGGGGCTAGAAAATCACCTCAATACGGTTGCGTTCAACGTTTACGGTTATTCCCCTCTTTAGCTGTGCACGACTAACTGTATAACAATTACGCATATTAATTACTATCACTATCCAAATCGCATTTCTAGTCTATTTATATCCTACAACGGACGGGGGTCCGGGGGCAGCGCCCCTGGCAGCGGGGTCTAGGGGCGGCAGCCCCTAGCAGGGTCCAAGGGGCAGAGCCCCTGGCAGCAGGGTCCAAGTGGCAGCCTGATTCGTTGTCTAATTCGTTATCTTAACATGGTCCGGTTCGTTACTTGGTTCCTAACGAACTGGTCCTTATAACGAATTGAACCCTATAACGAATGACCCCTCTGTAACGAATTGAACCTTCTAATTCGTTATCTCCTTTAACGAATGACTATAACGTATTGGGCTAATTCGTTATCTTTTCCTTAATGAATCTGGATACGAACTAAGGCTAGTTCGTTAATATTTCATTAACGAATCACATGACGAATCACCCCTGGTTCGTTAACCTTCCGTTAACGAATTAGGGTTAGGTCAGAGAATGTCAGAAACATTCTCTGACATTCCCTTACCTCGTACATACTTTCCGGCGCCGTCGCCGGAAAAACGCGGTTTTGCCGGAAAAACGAGTTTTGACTCGTTTTTCGCCCCGTTCGAGCCAGATCTGAGCTAAGGTTATCCTTAAGCTCATCTTAGGATCAGTTTATACCCGATTCCACCCGGATCTCGTGACTTAAATGGTTTAACGGTGTCGGCTCGTCGTTTCGCAACTAGATCTAATGGGTTTAAGCTCATACAATAACATACTATCATTACCTTGGATCGGGATTGGTATTCTTGGTGATTTCGACTAGAGAGAGAGAGAGAGAGAGCTTAAGTGTGTGTTTTGGTGGTGTATGGAATATGTGTGAAATAAGTAATAAATGGGTAATTAAGGTTTATATAATTATGGATCATGGGCTTAAGTCCATGGTCCTTTCCTCTTTCTTTCATAACCCATGTCCATACCCCATATCCATTTAACCCAATACTAGCACGACTCCTAATTACTCGTATTTCGTTTATTAACCGAAACTCGAAAAACGGGATGTTACAGTATTGAAAAAAAAAACAATATTTCTTTAGTTTGAATTAATAAGTACAAAGTAAAGAATGGTGATATCGTGTATCACAACTAAATTTAAACATATATTTACATCTAAGTAGCCGAACGAACACAACTGCTGGGTTGACAACCCCGACATCGGTGGCAATCTCCATTACGAATAGTTGTAGGCTTTTTCCCGGGCCTCCAGTAATCATCCGGGGACTCAATACGAAGTAGTTGATTTGGTTGTACAAGTGGCAATATATTACCCTCATGAGGGAAAGTTACCATACTAAATTCCTCATGGACCTCGTCATACGAATGCCTATAATTCTTGGGTGGGGTCATGAGGACAACATGCTTTTTTTCTATCCAGCTGATCTTGAACATAAAACACCTGGCGTGCTTGCGAGGCGAATATGAACGGATCATCCTTGTGGCCAAATTCGTTTAGGTCGACCGACGTGTAACCAAGAATATCATGTTTTACATGTTTACGGTCAACCCATTGGCACATGAAGACCTGAATTCTTTTAGTATGATAATCTAGGACCCATATCTCTTGAAAAACCCCAAAATAAAAGTTTTGTCCATAGGTCACCACGTCTTTTTTGATGTGCATATCATCTGCCTCTACACCAACCCCGCTGTTCTGGTAAACTCTACCATCATGAGATTTTGTACGAAATTCAAAACCGTTGATGTTATGAGTCGTATTTGTAAACGTTGCGGTGTGCTCCGTGTGCAATCCACTTTACGGTTTCCGATATAGAACCTGGGGAGCCCGCTAGCTCTCTTTTAACCTGAATTTCATTATAAGGATTAGCTCTCTCTATAAAAGATTTTTGAAAATTATAGAAGACTTAATAAATTGATCTACCTTGTCGCGTAACCAGTCACCAAACTTTAAAGTATGCTCCTTTTCCAGCAATGCTTGTTGTTTACCAGGCATTTGGTTTTTCAAAGAGGTCTTGTGTTGTCTGCAAGTAGGAGTATAATATATTATGAATTAATATATATATATATATACATATATGGGTGCAGTTACTGTACATTAATGCCTTAACGTATGGTATATTCTGAACTAATATATATATATGTTTATATATATATATATGTATGTATATATATATGGGTGCGTTTGCTGAGCGTTTAAGTTTTCTGAGCGTTTTAGGTTTTTTCCTTTGTTTTTTGCCTTTGAGCGTCTCGCATATCTACCGTACGTTAAAGGATTAGCATACAGTAACAGCACCATATATATATATATATATATATATATAATTTAGAGTATATATGTTAGTAATACTTACTCGATATAAGACATTATTTCAGGCGTATTCTGCAGCACATAGAAACGTGCTCTCTTGAAGAGATCAGGAGAAACTTCAACTGATTTAGCGCCTGTGACAGGAATTGTCTCCCCTTTATCATGTGGAATACCAACAGTACTCTTGATGTTTTTTTGGTATTCGCTCAGAAACTCGATTGTTTCTTCCGCAATGTTCTCCTCAGCAATGCACCCTTTTGGATAAGTTTTGTTTCGCACATGCCCTTTGATAACCTTCATACACCTTTCAAAGGGATACATCCAACGAAAGCATGGTGGCCCACATAATTTTGTCTCTCTGACAAGGTGCACGGTTAAGTGAACCATGACATCAAAAAATAATGGAGGAAAGTACTTCTCCAGCAAGCACAGTGTAACTATTTGCTCTTCCTGCATCTTATCAAGCTTTTCTACAATGATTTCTTTGCTACAAATTGACTTGAAAAAAAACAAAGCCTGATTATAGCATTTGTCATTGGTTCTGGCATGGTGGACCGTATTGCAAGAGGCATAAACTGTTGCATAAGCATGTGATAATCATGTGATTTAAGGCCTTGTAGCCTCCTTTCTTTAAGATTCACCAAACTAGAGAAGTTAGAACAATACCTTAGTGGAGCCTTCAGTTTATACAATGTTTCAAGAAACATGTCTTTTTCTTGTGCTGATAATGTGAAGCATGCTGCAGGCATTTCTGTATTGTTGCCTTTTGCTTTCGGTTGCAACTCCTTTATAATCCCTAAAAACTCCAAATCCTTTCTAGCTACCAATCAGTCTTTTGTCCTACCGGGAATGTTCAGCAATGTTTAGATAATACTTTCTGCCA
This sequence comes from Bidens hawaiensis, assembly GCF_021521415.1. Classification (NCBI taxonomy): domain Eukaryota; kingdom Viridiplantae; phylum Streptophyta; class Magnoliopsida; order Asterales; family Asteraceae; genus Bidens; species Bidens hawaiensis. The sequence continues at coordinate 63,644 of NW_027493829.1, forward strand.
CATTCTTTTCAACATGCATTGTTGGTGCATTATGTCAGTAGTTCAGTATCTAGTGTCTGTAATCGTATTAGTTTGTTTTGTTTTGGATTGTATAGGTTGTCTCACAAGTTCGCCTAATATAAGAGAACTTGTGGACAAGCGAAGTTATTGACAACTTCGCCTAGTCTGTTAGGCGAAGTTGTCAATAACTATATATGTTTGGCTTACGGGTTGTTTTGTATAGTTTTGGGGAGTACATGTAATTGTGATTTGAACATCATGTGTTAAGTGTTGCAATATAACGTGTCTTTTGAGTATTGTAATGTGTGTTCGTGTTCGGTATTAACGTAGTTTACGTCTTACGCTCGTATCGTTTTACATAGGGATTCCGCACCTACGTACTACGAGATATTTCCGTGTAGATCCGGCTGGGAACCTACAATTGGTATCAGAGCTTTTGCTCGTGATTATGTGGTTCGGGATTATCACACGAGTGTAGAAATCGTTCCGTTCGACTATTCGCGGGACAAGTTTACGTTGAAATACTGAGTTTTTGTGTCCTACCCATCTCCGACTATCAAATATAACCCATTACACCTTCGCATACCTTGCAATACGTCAAATTAAAACCTGCAAAACCTTGTGTTCATCAGACGAAGTTGCCGTCACTGTTCGTAGGGTTTAGGCGAAGTTATAAGTTTAAGTGAAGTTATCAGCCAAGCGAAGTTGATATAAGGCGAAGTTGTCATTAAGCGAAGTTAATCAGCAGGCGAAGTTAAGGTTTCAGCGAAGTTAAGGAATCAAGCGAAGTTAAGCTTAAGCGAAGTTAATCAGCAAGCGAAGTTAAGAATAACTTCGCCTACTGATCACTGTTCAAATTATTAAAAAAAATTTTGTTTTGTGTGTTTTCAAGTCGTGTTTCTTTCAGCGATGACTTCGATAAACATTACGGAACTGGTGAAAATGGAAGTTGAGGCCGGTTCAGCAACTAAGGCTCCGAAAATGCTTAAGGGTACCGATTTCGTTGCTTGGAAAGATCGGTTTGAACAGTATGTTAAATATCAAGATGCTAAGATGTGGGTGTGCATACAAGATGGATACATTCCACCAACGGCCTTGTTTGAGGGTCGTGATCAAATAAAGAAGTACAGTAAGATGGATGAGGAGGAGAGGAAAATGTATGAGGCAGAGAGTAAAGCTCATGCGGCGATCACCATGGCTCTTCTACAAGAGATTCTTCACACCTTCAGGAATACAAAACCGCTAGAGAGCTATGGGAAGCGCTAGAAAATCGATATGAAGGTAATGTGGGGATACGTGCATCCAAAATTAAGCTACTAAAAACCCAATTCTCGGTGTTCAAATATTTGAAAAATGAATCACTTGATGATATCATCACAAGATACTATCACCTGATGACCGAACTCATCAATTACTCCATTGTATACAAAGAAGAGGAGATAGTCGAGAAACTTCTTGATGCTCTTCCACTGAAATGGGAAATGTACACGGTTTTGATGAGAGAAGATAAAGAGTATGCCAATATCGATTTGGAAACAGCAGTCAATAAATTATGAACTTTTGAACTTAACATGGTTCGGAAAGAGACACCAACTGATCAGGTTCAGGATCCGGGAATGTATGGTGCAAAAGTTACTTCAAGTTCAAGTTCAAAGTCAGAATCCTCTGCTTATTACTCAAAGGGAGACTCAAACTCAAATTCAACTCAGGATGGTCATGTGACTCTCAACATGGATGGTAACGTATGCTTCGTAGCTGGAGGTAGTAGTTCTTCAAAACCTCAATCAACAACTGGTAATGTACCCTCAAATGTTCCGACCTACAATTACTCACAGATGCCCATGAGTGTTAAATCAGCTGAACAGCAGTTTGCTCTCTATGCATCTTTCATTGCATCTTATGAAAATTACATCAAAGGTAAAATAGTCGATCCTGCAACTTTGGACGAAGACTATGATCAAATCGATGCTGATGATCTAGAAGAGATGGATCTGCAATGGCAGATGGCTATGATAGTAAGACGGGTTAAAAGATTCATGAAGAAAACGGGTAGAAAGTTCGTTGGCGAAAGACCAGGTTTTGATAAGTCAAAGGTTAGATGTTACAACTGTCAACAGAATGGTCATTTTGCTAAGGAATGTACAAATGAGAGAGTCGAACGTAATCAGAACAGGTCTGCACAACAGAATGGGGGAGGTAGTGAGAACAGGGCTATGGTATCTAGATAGAATGAGGGATATAACTGGAATCTACAGGTTGAGGAAGTCTTCGAACAGGCAAATTTGGTGAACATCGAAACTGCAGGAAGTGAGAAAGTGACGGGAGAAAATCAAGCTTACATGGCAGAAGTGAACGATCAGCTCTCTAAGGTAAGTTCTGAACTTCATTGTATGAAATGTGAAAATCTGTCTGACCAATTGAAAACAGTAACTGATCAATTTGTTAGTTTGGACGCTCAATTTAAAACGCTAAAAGAAGATCATCATTACACTAAAACTAGAGAAAACAGTTACTCTGTAAAAATAAAAGCTAGTGAAAAAGATATCAGAAGTCTTAAAGCCAGTCTAGCAGAAAAAATACAAGTAATTGATCTTAGTTATGAAGTGTTAGAAGAAAGAACAAAACTAATTGCTGAAAGGGATAAACAGATAGCTGATTACCAGGTAAAAGTGGTGGAATTAAACAGAAAAATTGAACAGTTTAGAAATTCCTCAGCAATGCTTGATCACATCGTAAGTGTTCAACGTTCAGAAGTCTTAAAGCCAGTCTAGCAGAAAAAATACAAGTAATTGATCTTAGTTATGAAGTGTTAGAAGAAAAAACCAAACTAATTGCTGAAAGGGATAAACAGATAGCTGATTACCAGGTAAAAGTGGTGGAATTAAACAGAAAAATTGAACAGTTTAGAAATTCCTCAGCAATGCTTGATCACATCGTAAGTGTTCAACGTTCCCCAGCTAACAAAGGGGGAATTGGATTTTCTGAAGTTCCACCACCATATAACCATAACTATACGTATGATCCTAGTAATCAGAATTCTGTTGATGTTGAGATTAGTCAGACAGTTCCTGTCAAAGTTTCGATTAAAGAACCTGAAGTTAGTAAAAACGAAACGAGTAAGCCTTTTTCGAATGTTAAGATCTCTGTTCCTAGTTCTGTCTCATCAAATTCGGACAAGACATCCGAATCTAGTGAGATAAAAGAAGAAGTAGTGTAACTAAAACGTGGGGAGGAATATAAGCCAACTGAAAAGACCTCTCCCCTAAACCCGTTTGTCCCACCATATGTTAGACAAACGAATAGTAATGCAACCTCAACATCTGAAACAACTGTTTAGACGAAAGTTGAACACAGGAGTTGTTTCAGATGCAATCAAATAGGACACCTGATTGCAGATTGTCCTCTAAATCAGAGATTCAGATGTATGAGGCCTTAGAAAAATGAGAATAAAACGAATAGAAATTATTATAATAGTAAGAATGCTAACTCGTCAAAGCTCAGATATTGGACTAATCCAAGATTTCAAAGAAATAGATCTCAGTTTTTCCTAGTTAACAACCAAACCAACAATTATAACTCAGTTAATCCACTAAGGTTTGGATGGCCTCATAGTCAATACTCAAGAAGGTATCCTTTCAGAACTTACAGAAATCACTCTCAAACTGCCTTTGGGCAATCAAAGTACGGGATGCCGTTTAACAGATTTAATCGACCCAAGACCAATAGGTCTTGGGTCCCCAGATTTTAATCTTTTCGTTAATTGTGCAGGAACAGTTGAACAGGACTGTAAACAATCGTTGGGTTGTGGATAGTGGCTGTTCTCGGCACATGACTGGTAACAAGAATTTGTTACACGAATGGAAACCTGTTCAAGGAGGTAGGGTAAGTTTTGCTGGAGAGAGCGGAGGTAGAATTACTGGTATTGGAACTATGACAAATGGTAAAATGAAGTTAGAGAAGGTGAATTTTGTTGAGTAACTGAAGCATAATTTGTTGAGCGTGTCTCAGATTTGTGACAAAGAGTACACAGTGCACTTCACTAAAGATGAAGCAATTGTTCTGTATCCTGGTTTCAAGATACCAGAGGCATGGGTGGTGATGAGAGCTCCAAGAGAAAAGAACACGTATGTAATGGATATGAGGTCAACTGAGATGACAACAGAAGAGTCATGTCTTCTGTCAAAGGCAACTGAATCTGAGTCCGAGTTATGGCATCGAAGAATGGGACACACACATCTTCGAAAAATGAACTATATTGTCAAGAATGGGCTGGTGCTTGGTGTTCCCTTGAAAAATTTTAACTTTGAAGATCAATGCTTATCGTGCAAGAAAGGAAAGCAACACAAGAAACCTCATCACTCCAAGAAGGTTAATTCAATAGTCAGTACCCTAGACCTACTTCACATGGATCTCTTCGGTCCCGTGAATGTAAAGAGTCTAGGTTGAACATCATACTGCTTGGTTATAACCGATGATTACTCTCGATACTCTTGGGTATACTTTCTGAAGACGAAAGATGAGACGGTTCAGTTGGTAATTAACCTGATTACCAAGGTTGAAAATATTGTGGGGTGAAAGGTTAAGTACACCAGGAGTGATAATGGGACAGAGTTCAAGAACTACCAGATGGAGATATTCTGCTTATAGAAAGGGATAGACCACCAGTACAGCGCCCCATATACTCCGCAACAAAATGGAGTGGCTAAGAGGAAGAACAGGACGCTAATTGAAGGAGCCAGAACCATGCTGGCTGACGCTAAACTTCCTGTGGTGTTCTGGGCTGAAGCTGTTGCAATAGCCTGTTATATCCTTAATCGTGTTTTAACTGTTAAAAGATTGAATAAAACTTGTTATGAACTTATGCATGGTCGAAAGCCAAACTTGAATGGTCTCGAACCATTCGGGTCCCCATGTACGATATTAAAGACAAACTTTAAATTTAGTGAGAAAGCCGACGAAGGTATTTTAGTCAGATATGTTGTTGGGACACCCAACAGAAGAGTCTTTAATATATCGAACAGCAAGGTTGAAGTGGTTTGTAACACCGACATCACGAGTTACAAACCACCAAAGCCTAGCACGGGACCCGCTGAAGCTTTTGACTATGATAAACTGTTCAAATCTTTTAATGTGCCTTACTTGGATTTTGCAGAAGTCGATGAGAAAACTGCTTCACAGATCATGTATGATGAGGAGGAAAATATTGTGCAACGTCCACGATACGATGAAAGTCAACCTTCCACGTCAAGTGCCGTTAATACTCCTGCCGCCTCTACTGAAGAAGAATTTTACAATCCTTTTCACTCTCAACATCAATCACCCATTGATGAACTCTCTTCGAATTTGGAAAATAATCTGGAAGTCGGTCAGGTTCAGACTACTGCTATTCACAAAAATCATCCTTTGGAGAATGTGATAGGTGATCTGTCTGACGGTGTTCAAACAAGAAGAAGTTTGAATGAGCACACTTGTGTTTACGCAAGCACTAAGGAAACGGGTATCATTAATGAGTGCTTGTACACCTGCTTCATCAGCCAGATTGAACCAAAGAACTATCAAATGGCTCTCAAGGATAGCTCGTGGGTCGAAGCCATGCAAGAAGAGTTAGCTCAGTTCGAGAAGATGGAAGTATGGAAATTAGTTGCAAAACCAAAAGATGTACATGCTATTGGAACAAAGTGGGTCTTTAAGTGTAAGAGAGATGAGAAAGGGATAATCATAAGGAACAAGGCGAGGCTGGTAGTAAAAGGGTTTAATCAGCAAGAAGGAATCGACTACAATGAAGTGTTTGCTCCTGTGGCAAGATTGGAAGCGATTCGACTATTTTTGGCATTTGCTGCACACAATGAAATGAAGGTGTTCCAACTAGACGTGAAAAGTGCCTTTCTGAATGGTAAAGTTGATGAGGTAGTATACGTTGAGCAGCCTCCGGGTTTTCCTGACCCTGACTTTCCTGATCATGTGTACAAGCTGAGTAAAGCGCTATATGGACTACATCAGGCCCCTCGTGCCTGGTACGCAACCTTATCAGATTACTTACTTGAGAATGGGTTCGAAAGAGGAAAGATCGACAGCACGCTGTTTGTCAAGAGAGAAGGGCGAGATTTTCTACTAGTTCAAGTCTACGTGGACGACATCATATTTGCTGCATTAAAAGTCGTCATGTGTCAGGAGTTTGAAGAAGTCATGAAAAAGAGGTTTGAAATGAGTGCAATGGGTGAATTAACTTTCTTTTTAGGATTGCAGGTTGATCAGAAGAAAGATGGGATGTTCATCCATCAAACTAAATATGTTCAAGACGTTCTCAAACGCTTCAAGTGTAACACCCCGACCAAAGGCGGATTATACATCGGGGCGCCACATATTGTTTCATTACTCGTGACACTATTGGGTGTCAATATTTAATAAATACGTTCATTCGCGCACGCGCAGGGTAAAAGTAGATAACATAAATCATCATAAATCAATATATTATAAATCATAATATTCGAACAGCAATAACTTGTCTTGATACATTTTAATCTAGGTCCAAAATAAAGAAAACTTCCTATGTGTCCACAAGCTCCAAAACAGCTACTGCAAACCTGAACATGTGTTAAAATAAACGTCAAACACTTGCGTGTTGGTGAGAAATCAAGTTTAATACAATACATAGATAACAATAAATCTGCGCGCAACATGTGTATGTCTGGTTTTCAACAAGGGTGTAATCTGATCGGGACCAACTCTAAGATTCATAAGACTGCCAGTGCTCACAATTGAGCTCACAAACAAGACTAACTGTGCATGTGTAAACAAAAGAGAAAATCATAAACGATAGTTCTCCCGTGTTCATCTAATGGTACCATGAAAACTGCGGAATAGACCGACAAGACGGTTAATGATCCACACATACAAATAAACAGCCAAGTCTACGTCCTCAACACATGGGATACTGCGCGACTAAAGTTCATAAACAAGTTTAAGACTCTAAGTTTGTATGAACACATGAACATCCCAAAACATTAAAAATAAAAAGGGATTAGGTACGAGATTACTCACATGATAAACGATGCGGTGTAAGATAAAGCAAGAACCAACTTTAAACAAGCACAAGTTAACCTATAAATAAGATTGTTGTTTTAATGATTGGTTTTAAGTCTTGATTATAAGTTAGCATAATTAATAAGTAAATTATTACCGGAAAAGCAGGGCAGAACAGGGAGGAAGACGGAGGCAAGAGAGGGAGGCGGCAGAGAGCAAGGAAAACAGGAGAGAGTAAGTGTGGTGTGTGAAGTGTTAAGAAAATAGTACTATATATAGGCAAACCCTAGGGGGCACAACCCTAGAAAAAAAGAAAAAGATCTCAAAAAGTAAAAGAAAAGATATCAACAGTAAAAAGTTCTGAAAAGCAAAGATATCAAAAGATATGGTAGCAGGGAAAAAGAGAAAAAGGCTGACAGGATTCAGAAAAAGGCATGGGAGAGGACAGATAAAGTACTGGTCAAGCATGGCAAAAGCAGATTCTCAAAAGATTATGTCAGTCACTTTTTCTGTCAACCAATGGGGTTGGTGCGCATGCTGCGCCGAAAGTAACTCTTCAGACATAAAGCAGATTAGGTCAACAGCTCAAAAGATAAGACAACACAAAAGCAAACGGCTAGATTTAAACAGAAGAAAACTCGAAGAGTTCAGCGCGAGAAGGCTAAGGCGCGAAGGCAGACACAGAAGGTCAAGAGAGCGCGAGCGCGAAGGCAGACAGAACTAACCTTAACGCGTCGCGGAAAGAACTACCATTTCTAAGCGCGCCGCGGGAAGAATCACATTTCTTAGCGCGCCGCGGGAGGAACTAAAATTCCTAGCGCGCCGCGGGAAGAACTATAATTCTTCGCGCGTCGAGGGATGAACTACGATTCTTAGCGCGCTGCGAGAAGAACTACAATCCTTAGCGCGTCGCGGGAAGAACTACCGTTCTTAGCGCGCTGCGAGAAGAATTACAATTCTTAGCGCGCTGCGAGAAGAGTTCGTCTCGCGTATCGCTGAAACAGGTGGTCTTCACGCAGGCTTCCTTGTAAGGAGTCTGGCGCGTGGAGCTGCGCAGACAACCTTAGGCGGGAAGGAACAAAGGACAAGCAAAGAGTTAGAAGAAAAAGAGGGAAACAAGGCTTAAGGGCGGGACGGCGACAAGAGGGAAAAGAAGGCGGAAAGAGAGAAGGAGAGGGACGGGACGGCGGAAAGAAAGAGAGAGAAAGAGGCGGGAAGGAAAAATATATTATTATTTATAAGTAAAGTATAAGTATAAATATATATTAAATCATAAAAGAAAGAGATCGGGTCAGAGAAACGGGTACCTGGGTCGGGTCGGATCGGGGCAGATGTCACAGTCTCCCCTACTTTAAGAAATTTCGTCCCGAAATTTATCTCGAAGTAGGTTGCGCAGAGAACAGGTGCGGGTACTTGATCTTCATTTGATCTTCCCTTTCCCATGTAAACTCGGCTCCGCGCTTGGACTCCCAACGAACTTTCACGATAGGGATACGACTGCGCTTGGTTTGCTTAACCTCGCGATCCATAATCTCAACAGGCTTCTCAACGAAATGCATAGATTCATCAACTTGAACTTCATCAAGTGGGATGTGAAGGTTCTCGTCAGCTAAACACTTCTTGAGATTGGATACATGGAACGTTGGATGCACATTACTGAGCGCGGGCGGCAGGTCAAGTCTGTAGGCAACTTTTCCCACACGCGCGAGAATCTTGAATGGACCAACATAACGAGGAGCAAGCTTACCTTTCTTCCCAAAGCGGACAACACCCTTCCAGGGCGACACTTTGAGGAGAACAAGATCACCAACTTGAAATTCGAGAGGCTTCCGCCTACGATCTGCGTAACTCTTCTGTCGGCTTCTGGCAGTCAGCAGATGATCACGGATCTTGGCGATTTTATCGGTTGTCTCTTGAACAAGTTCGGGTCCTGTGATTTGAGTTTCACCCACTTCGCTCCAACAGATCGGGGAGCGGCACTTACGACCGTAAAGTGCTTCAAATGGGGCCATACCGATACTGGAATGATAGCTGTTATTATAAGAGAACTCGATCAAAGGTAGGTGCGAATCCCAATTACCTCCAAAATCAAGAACACAAGATCGGAGCATATCCTCAAGAGTTTGAATAGTTCGCTCAGACTGACCGTCAGTCTGAGGATGATATGCCGTACTCATGTCCAAGCGAGTTCCTAGCGCAGATTGGAGAGATTTCCAAAAGCGAGATATAAAACGGCCATCGCGATCGGATATGATGCTCAAAGGAGTACCATGGCGGCAGACAATTTCCTTGACATAAAGCTGCGCGAGTTGCTCAACACGGTAGTTTTCACGAATGGGCAGGAAGTGAGCAGACTTAGTCAAACGATCCACTATTACCCAAATGCTATCATGTTTGCTTGCTGTCAAAGGTAACTTGGTAATAAAGTCCATCGCTACACATTCCCATTTCCACATAGGAATTTCTGGTTGTTCGAGCAAACCAGATGGGCGTTGGTGTTCAGCTTTCACTTTAGAACAAGTCAGACATTTAGCTACGAACACAGCAATATCCTTTTTCATACCGGGCCACCAATAAGTAATGCGCAAATCCTTGTACATCTTATCGGCGCCAGGATGAATAGAATATCGAGATTTGTGTGCTTCACTCAGGATATCAGCGCGAAGATTCTCATCAAAGGGAATCCAGATGCGATTGAGATAGCAGAGAATTCCACTCAGATTAGGGACAAAATGCGCTTCCGCGCCACACGCTAACTCGGCGCGAAGGTTACCATTACTGATGGATGCGCGCTGCGCGTCACGAATACGCGATTCAAGGTTGCTTTGAATCGGCGCGAAGTGAAGCTGGGTGCGCGGCAAGATACAGTTAAGTTGGCAGGGTTTTCGGCTGAGCGCATCGGCTACCACATTAGCCTTACCAGGATGATACCGGATCTCACAATCGTAATCGCTGATGAGTTCGTTCCATCGGCGTTGCCTCATGTTAAGTTCCTTTTGATCAACGATATGCTGAAGGCTTTTATGGTCAGTGTAGAGGATACACTTAGTACCATAAAGGTAGTGTCTCCAGATCTTCAAGGCAAAAACAACTGCACCAAGTTCGAGGTCGTGAGTTGTATAATTCTTTTCATGAACCTTAAGTTGCCTTGATGCGTAAGCGATAACCTTGCCTCGTTGCATAAGAACACAACCGAGACCTTGGTTGGATGCATCGCAATACACGACAAAATCATCATTACTCTCAGGTAACGCAAGAACAGGAGCTTCACACAACAAACGCTTGAGCGTTAGAAAGGCTTCTTCTTGCTTCGAGCCCCAAATATACGGTTTACCTTTGTGCGTTAAAGCTGTTAAAGGCAAAGCGATCTTTGAGAAGTTCGAAATGAAGCGCCGGTAATAACCAGCTAAGCCCAGAAAGGAACGGATCTCAGAAGGAGAGGATGGCGTAATCCAGTTCTTGATTGCTTCAATCTTGGATGGGTCGACATGAATACCCATCTTGTTTACAACATGACCAAGAAACTGTACTTCATCCGACCAGAATTCACACTTGGAAAGCTTAGCATAGAGCTGCTCGGTTCGAAGCTTTTGCAACACCAATCGGAGATGTTGCTCATGCTCGGCCTTGGTCTTAGAATACACCAGAACATCATCGATAAACACGATCACGAATTTATCCAGGAAGGGCCTACACACCCGATTCATTAGATCCATGAAAACGGCGGGTGCGTTGGTTAGACCGAAGGACATGACCAAGAATTCAAAATGGCCATAACGAGTTCGAAAAGCAGTCTTCGGAACATCTTCATCGCGGATGCGCAACTGGTGATAACCAGAGCGGAGATCAATCTTCGAGAAACAGGAGGCACCTTGGAGTTGATCAAAGAGGTCGTCAATACGCGGTAAAGGATACCGGTTTTTAATGGTGAGTTTGTTCAACTCGCGGTAATCAATACACATGCGAAACGATCCATCTTTCTTTTTAACGAACAACACCGGAGCACCCCAGGGCGAAGAGCTAGGGCGAATGATGAAGAAACGTGGATCTACTCACTGGTAGCAGATCTACTTTCCTCGGGTATGATTAAACTGTTTCACCGATGGTTCCTCTGAATCCGTGTTCTTCCACCTACAAAATGAACAGCGCCGTTACTTACCCCTCAGAAAGGGACAGAGGGGTCCTCTTTGGGGTAACCCTCCGGCGTGAGAATCAGTATCTTTGTGGAGAAGATAATAAAGTGTGAGTCAGTGAGATCTCAAGAGTATTGCTGAATCGCTGAATACTCTTGATTGTGTGACTGTGTGTCTTCTGTAACTGACTGTGAGTGAATATAATTCAATATGATTGAATGTGATATCACTGCTTGTAACTGTCAATGATTGAGTGTGAATGAATGTGTCATCAAAGTGGAGTTGATGCTGTATTTATAGTGCTAGGGTTTCCACTGGCTGGGCTCAGCCTCGTTGGCCTCCTCCAATCGCACTGCGCCACGTGTCCTCTGGGACACCTGGCGCTTTCTCGTTGGTTGTAATCATGTGGTAGCACATGTGTCATGCTGAGTTGTCGACCTTTCATTTGGCAGCTGTCAACATCAGCATATTCTTACTCCTTAAAAAGATGCCTTCTAGAAGAGTGTCTGACGTGCACAATCAAGGTTGCCCTGATCCTGATTTGGATAAGGACGAGGTTGATTATGTGTACGTGTGATATGCGCCCATCCTGAGAATGCGCGAAGTCTTCTTTTTATTCTCACGCGCAGATATTTCATGCGCAGGTGTGATATGCGCCGCGCGCTGGTGCGCCACGCGCATATGTGACGCGCGAGCATATGTGATGTGCAAGAGCATGCGATATGCGCCGCGCGCATATGTGATGCGCGAGCATATGATGCCTGAGCATGTTTTGTATGCGCGATGCGCCTGGGTTTTGGCTTTGTGCCTTCATAATGTCTTTATCTTGTGGGTTGACCCGCCTTGCTTGGTGTTGAGGCGGGTACATACCTCTTCAAGCCCCCCCAGTCTAATGTGTGTCTTATCTTGCGCGAGCGTGGTAAGATAGATATTAGACTCACTGAATTGTCCTTTATAGGGGGTTTTGTCGTTTTCTTGGTTGTTTCCATCGTCGCGCGAAGTTCTATCCATTTGGTTGAAAACGAAAGGTCCAAACACGTGGTTGGTTGGTGATGACGTGCGCCGTAAACGTGTCAGACGTTTCGTGTGCTCGAGGTGCTACAGTTGCCTTTCACGTCCCCTCACACAGCTGTCTTGAACACGTGTCGCACTCGCATTGGTTAGTACCTGCGAGTGGGGGCGCGTCTCTGTTCCGTGGCAGGTCGGTTACATCTTTTTGTCCCCTCACACAGCTGTTAGGGACACGTGTCGCGCCTTCGTTGGCTTGCCCCTGCGAGTGGGGGCGCGTGAAATCCGATCAGCTGCCGCATTTATCTCTCCTGGGCCTATAAAAGCAGGCCCTTAGGAAATTTTTATCTTCATCTTCATTGTTGCTAAAATTCAAATTTCTGCTTTCACATTCTGATTTGAGTGTTTACATCGATTCGAATCCTCGATTATCGGCTATTACAGTTGTATGTCTGATAGTTCATTCTCGTCTAGCCCTTCAATCACCTCCGTTGCCTCTCGAAGACGCCGTGTGAAATCTGTGGTGATGTCGACATTGAAGCCAAACAGGGTGGGAAAGCCCTGAGAGGTGATCAGGTTGTCGAGATCTGCCTGCTTCAATTTGCAGGGGATTTCATTCCACCTTTTGGTGGCCTTGGTCCTCCCTACTTCCTCCGATGTGGTCTCAACAACCTTCTTCCCCAATGAAGAAACGTGGATCTACTCACTGGTAGCAGATCTACTTTCCTCGGGTATGATTAAACTGTTTCACCGATGGTTCCTCTGAATCCGTGTTCTTCCACCTACAAATTGAACAGCGCCGTTACTTACCCCTCAGAAAGGGACAGAGGGGTCCTCTTTGGGGTAACCCTCCGGCGTGAGAATCAGTATCTTTGTGGAGAAGATAATAAAGTGTGAGTCAGTGAGATCTCAAGAGTATTGCTGAATCGCTGAATACTCTTGATTGTGTGACTGTGTGTCTTCTGTAACTGACTGTGAGTGAATATAATTCAATATGATTGAATGTGATATCACTGCTTGTAACTGTCAATGATTGAGTGTGAATGAATGTGTCATCAAAGTGGAGTTGATGCTGTATTTATAGTGCTAGGGTTTCCACTGGCTGGGCTCAGCCTCGTTGGCCTCCTCCAATCGCACTGCGCCACGTGTCCTCTGGGACACCTGGCGCTTTCTCGTTGGTTGTAATCATGTGGTAGCACATGTGTCATGCTGAGTTGTCGACCTTTCATTTGGCAGCTGTCAACATCAGCATATTCTTACTCCTTAAAAAGATGCCTTCTAGAAGAGTGTCTGACGTGCACAATCAAGGTTGCCCTGATCCTGATTTGGATAAGGACGAGGTTGATTATGTGTACGTGTGATATGCGCCCATCCTGAGAATGCGCGAAGTCTTCTTTTTATTCTCACGCGCAGATATTTCATGCGCAGGTGTGATATGCGCCGCGCGCTGGTGCGCTACGCGCATATGTGACGCGCGAGCATATGTGATGTGCAAGAGCATGCGATATGCGCCGCGCGCATATGTGATGCGCGAGCATATGATGCCTGAGCATGTTTTGTATGCGCGATGCGCCTGGGTTTTGGCTTTGTGCCTTCATAATGTCTTTATCTTGTGGGTTGACCCGCCTTGCTTGGTGTTGAGGCGGGTACATACCTCTTCAAATGAATCCTTTAGCAGTCAACTCTTGAAGTTGGCTGGCCAATTCTTGCATCTCAGCGGGTGCAAGACGGTAAGGAGATTTAGCAACGGGGGAAGCACCAGGGACAAGATCAATACGGAACTCGACTTCACGAGCGGGAGGGATACCAGGAAGATCATCAGGAAAAACTTCAGGGAAATCACGCACAACAGGGATATCGCGAAGCTTCTCTTCTTCAGCAGGTTTAACCACATGGGCTAGAAATGCAATACACTTCTTCCGCATGAGTCTTTGGGCTTCGGCGCAAGACATAAGTTTAAGACCGCGGGAGGGTTTTTCGCCGTAAATATGAAGATCACCATTTTCTCGAGGTATGCGAATCATCTTCTTGGCGCAAATAACTTCGGCGCGATTATGCGAGAGCCAGTCCATACCAATAATGACATCAAAGCTTCCAAGAGGCATGGGGATGAGGTCAATCAGAAAATCGTTTTCGTTAAGATTAAGCGTGCAATCTTTAATCACTGAGTTTATTAAAATAGTTTCACCATTAGCCAATTCAACTGAAAAATCTTCTTTTAAATCGTTGCGCGGTCGCGCAAGCTTCTGCTCGAAGGCGCGAGAGATAAAACTTCGATCGGCGCCAGTATCAAAAAGTACAGAAGCATAAAATCCGTTAAGCAAAAATGTACCATTAACTACGTCATTAATCGCTTGCGCTTGGTGCGCGGTTATGTTAAAAGCTCGTCCACGCGTCACTTGGTTTGAAATCTGGTTCACCGGATTCGCTTGTGTAATCTGAACTTGTAGTCTCGGGCACGCGTTCCGGAAATGACTGGGATCACCGCAGTTATAGCACGACCTGGGTCGTGGGTTTTGGTAGGTTGGTTGTGGATTCTGCGGGTAGACTGGTGGTGTTGGCGCAATTGGATTGGCGGGAAGGACTCTACAGTTTTCAGCAGTGTGACCAATACGGCCACAACGGTTACAAAGTCGACACGGGGTTTGGGTTGGGTGGTGAAATCTACAGGTTGGGCAAAAGGGTTGATTTCCTGTGTAAGGTTTCTTAGTTGGCGGGGCAGGGAGTGCGGGATTGGTTAAGGCATAGTTGTGGACTACAGGAGGTGTTGGGTAGGCTGACAGAGGGTTAGGCGCGTAAACTGGGGGTTGGTAGATGGGTTGCTGGACAATGGGCGGGTTGGTAAGCGCATAGGCCTTGCGCCTGCGCTTGAGGTTGTTACGGTTTGAGGGTTCAGGTTTGGTTTCTGTTGGTTCAGGGGCAGTCTTGGTGGGTTTGGTCTTCTCAGTTCCCCGCAGGAACAGGGTTCCTGCTCTGACATGGTTGTCGCTGAGCACAGCGGCCAACTCAATGGCGTCAGAGAGGGTAACTGGGTTTCTGGCCCATACAGAATCTTGAATTTCCATGGGGAGACCCCCAAGGAATTTCTCGATTGCTCGGCGTGAAGGGGTAACAAGGTGAGGGACCAGTAAGCTTAGCTCGTGGAAGCGCGTCGCGTACTCGCGCGCTTCGCCACTGTATTGCTTTAAGTTCCAGAATTCTTCCTCCAGGCGCTTAACTTCGTTGGGAGGGCAGAATTCTCGCGTAAGAATTTCCTTGAATTCCTCCCATGTCATGCTAGAAGCAGCCTCTGCGCCACGCGCATGAGCTACTCCATTCCACCATGTAAGCGCTCTGGATTCCAGGACACTGGAAGCATATAGGGTTCGTCTGTCTGAGGGGCATTGGGTGTGGAGGAAAGTGTTTTCTATTTTCTCAAGCCATTGGAGCATCACGGTGGCTCCTTCAAGACCTGTGAACTTTGGAGGGTTACCCGCGTTAAAGGATTTAATGTTATAACTGGAGGTGTTGGTATTGTTTTGGCTCAAAGCTTGGGCTATTGCGGCGGCCATTTCCTGGGAACGTTGCTGTCTACGCATGCGCGAGGCTTCTCTTCTCTGAAATCGGCGAGATAGCGGAGGCATTCTATAAAAGTTTTAATTTTAGTTAACATCTTGGTTTTTTTATCGCAAAGTTTTAATCTTATAGAGCTTGGTTTCACGGAGTCAGTTACTGTCAAAAGTTAAAGTAAAATAAATGACCCAAAATGCAGACTTAATAAAGGTAACAAATTCGAATCAAGAATCGACAATTCATGTATCACCATGACTTTCCGAATTCTCAATTTAAAATATACGAGTAAACGAGTATTGGAGGTTGACGATTCATGTATCACCATGACTTTCCAATCTTCAATATAAAATATACAAGAAAATGAGTATTGGAGGTTGACAATTCATGTATCACCATGACTTTTCAAGTCTCCAACCTCAGAACATAATCGTAAATGGAAATTGAAAATCAACTATTCATGTATCACCATGACTTTTCGGATTTTCAAATCCCACAAACGAATATGTAAGTAAAATCAATAAAAATCGAAATTCAACAAAAATCGAAATATCGCGAAATAAAACATAAAATCATATACTGCGCAAGCGCGAGCATATTCATAAATAACGAGTAATTAACAATAAGCGCGCAAACATGAGATTTCTCTCATGCGCGAGAAGGGACTCTTAGGTATTCTAGGCCGTTACGTCTAACCACTTATCCTAAAGTCAACGAGCTCTGATACCAATCTGTAACACCCCGACCAAAGGCGGATTATACATCGGGGCGCCACATATTGTTTCATTACTCGTGACACTATTGGGTGTCAATATTTAATAAATACGTTCATTCGCGCACGCGCAGGGTAAAAGTAGATAACATAAATCATCATAAATCAATATATTATAAATCATAATATTCGAACAGCAATAACTTGTCTTGATACATTTTAATCTAGGTCCAAAATAAAGAAAACTTCCTATGTGTCCACAAGCTCCAAAACAGCTACTGCAAACCTGAACATGTGTTAAAATAAACGTCAAACACTTGCGTGTTGGTGAGAAATCAAGTTTAATACAATACATAGATAACAATAAATCTGCGCGCAACATGTGTATGTCTGGTTTTCAACAAGGGTGTAATCTGATCGGGACCAACTCTAAGATTCATAAGACTGCCAGTGCTCACAATTGAGCTCACAAACAAGACTAACTGTGCATGTGTAAACAAAAGAGAAAATCATAAACGATAGTTCTCCCGTGTTCATCTAATGGTACCATGAAAACTGCGGAATAGACCGACAAGACGGTTAATGATCCACACATACAAATAAACAGCCAAGTCTACGTCCTCAACACATGGGATACTGCGCGACTAAAGTTCATAAACAAGTTTAAGACTCTAAGTTTGTATGAACACATGAACATCCCAAAACATTAAAAATAAAAAGGGATTAGGTACGAGATTACTCACATGATAAACGATGCGGTGTAAGATAAAGCAAGAACCAACTTTAAACAAGCACAAGTTAACCTATAAATAAGATTGTTGTTTTAATGATTGGTTTTAAGTCTTGATTATAAGTTAGCATAATTAATAAGTAAATTATTACCGGAAAAGCAGGGCAGAACAGGGAGGAAGACGGAGGCAAGAGAGGGAGGCGGCAGAGAGCAAGGAAAACAGGAGAGAGTAAGTGTGGTGTGTGAAGTGTTAAGAAAATAGTACTATATATAGGCAAACCCTAGGGGGCACAAACCCTAGAAAAAAAGGAAAAGATCTCAAAAAGTAAAAGAAAAGATATCAACAGTAAAAAGTTCTGAAAAGCAAAGATATCAAAAGATATGGTAGCAGGGAAAAAGAGAAAAAGGCTGACAGGATTCAGAAAAAGGCATGGGAGAGGACAGATAAAGTACTGGTCAAGCATGGCAAAAGCAGATTCTCAAAAGATTATGTCAGTCACTTTTTCTGTCAACCAATGGGGTTGGTGCGCATGCTGCGCCGAAAGTAACTCTTCAGACATAAAGCAGATTAGGTCAACAGCTCAAAAGATAAGACAACACAAAAGCAAACGGCTAGATTTAAACAGAAGAAAACTCGAAGAGATCAGCGCGAGAAGGCTAAGGCGCGAAGGCAGACACAGAAGGTCAAGAGAGCGCGAGCGCGAAGGCAGACAGAACTAACCTTAACGCGTCGCGGAAAGAACTACCATTTCTAAGCGCGCTGCGAGAAGAATTACAATTCTTAGCGCGCTGCGAGAAGAGTTCGTCTCGCGTATCGCTGAAACAGGTGGTCTTCACGCAGGCTTCCTTGTAAGGAGTCTGGCGCGTGGAGCTGCGCAGACAACCTTAGGCGGGAAGGAACAAAGGACAAGCAAAGAGTTAGAAGAAAAAGAGGGAAACAAGGCTTAAGGGCGGGACGGCGACAAGAGGGAAAAGAAGGCGGAAAGAGAGAAGGAGAGGGACGGGACGGCGGAAAGAAAGAGAGAGAAAGAGGCGGGAAGGAAAAATATATTATTATTTATAAGTAAAGTATAAGTATAAATATATATTAAATCATAAAAGAAAGAGATCGGGTCAGAGAAACGGGTACCTGGGTCGGGTCGGATCGGGGCAGATGTCACATCAAGATGGAGGACATCACTCCATTTGATACTCCGGTTTGCGTCAATCACAAACTGGGTGCTGATTCGGACAGTGATGAAGATGTGGACCCCACCCAATATCGAGCAATCATTGGTTCTTTAATGTATTTAACTGCATCTAGACCTGATATTATGTTTGCAGTTTGTCTCTGTGATCGATTTCAGGCAAGCCCAAAGGAATCTCACATGAAGGGAGTGAAGAGAATACTACGGTATCTCAAAGGCAAGCCTAAGCTGGGACTGTGGTACACGAAAGGGAGAGACTTGGATTTGGTCGCTTACACAGATTCTGACTATGGAGGTTGCAATCAGAACAGGAAGTCGACAACCGGTGGATGTCAGTTTCTGGGAGGAAGATTGGTTTCGTGGCAGTGCAAGAAGCAGACCTCTGTAGCCATTTCCACCTGTGAAGCAGAGTACATGGCAGCATCGAACTGCTACTCCCAGGTTCTTTGGATACAACAGCAATTGCACGATTACGGTCTGAATTTCACTCAAACTCCTATTTGCATTGATAACACCGCTGCAATCTCAGTAACTATAAATCCCGTCAAACACAGCAAAACAAAACACATTGACATTCATCATCATTTTATACGGGATTGTGCTGAGAAGAAATTAATTGTGCTCGAAAAGGTTGATTCGTTAGATAATTTCGTTGATCTTTTTACTAAAGCGTTTGATAGAACTCATTTT
Organism: Bidens hawaiensis; assembly: GCF_021521415.1. Classification (NCBI taxonomy): domain Eukaryota; kingdom Viridiplantae; phylum Streptophyta; class Magnoliopsida; order Asterales; family Asteraceae; genus Bidens; species Bidens hawaiensis. The sequence continues at coordinate 82,676 of NW_027493829.1, forward strand.
TAAAATCTTGTTGAGCTTAATGGGATGATCAATCCCGAGTAACCGTATTTTTCGTTTTTACAATAAAAAAAAGTAAAAAAAAAAAACGTCACTATCACTTAGAATTATGTCGGTTGCTTCAGTTTGAAGGACATATCTTCGGATGTGTTTGGCCCTCACTTCTACCAGTAGATTATGAGGATAGCCATTAACCAGATGACTGAAAGGGACCGGGGCGGTTTATGATGTGTTTTTATTCTTTCGCTGAAAAATAGTCGTTCATACTTAATTAGAAGGACACATATTCGTATGTGGTCGGTCCAGCTGATCCATTGGATCTTCAGGATAGCCGTTTACCTGACGACTTTGACTTGATCGGGGCGATAGAATTTAAAATTTTTTTTTGGGAGATGTTATAATTTTTCAAGTCTACAACTTCGTAAGAAGTTTCTATACAATGTTTCTAAGAAAATTGATCCAACCTTGGAAAGTGATACACAAACTATTTATGTGTGCTTAACTAGTGAAGTTATTAGGCTTAAAATACTCTAGAACAGTCATTGTATGTTATTGTTGCTTTTTATGGTGCATAAAAGTAGAAGTGATACTAACTAAATATTCTCGATTTAAAGGGAAGACTCATTCAGAGTTGTGTATGTCTCCATATACATCTTTCCGAATGATAGGCAGAAAATCGATTACCCAGCCATACACGAGCCCGTGAGTGTTCTGATTTCCGAGAAGATTGTGTGTCAAGTACCTGCAGTGATCCAGATTCGGGACTTGCAGTAGTCTACTGTTTGAAGCTATGTAAAACTTTATTATTCAAAAAAGAAGAAAAAAAGAAAAAAGAAAAAAAATAATAATCATAATGATGTTAAGCCTTCTGAAGCCTATAATGTTATACTTATCAAGAAAGAGAACGGGAAGAAGACTCTAAAGATCAAGATGTACTTACTGTTTAATAAGACACTACGGGTCGAGGTCAACTCGGGGTGACTTGGGGAAAGCCAAATAAGCTTTGAGAATAGATAGGAGGCATCACAATCTCTGATGTGTTGTCCATTTATATTTTGAGCTTAATTGAACCTAATCCGTATCATAGAAGCGATGAAAACCATACTAAGTGTTTACCTGCTTACAACCTGTTTCTTTATGTCATAATACCGCAGAACATGGATCTATGTGACAGTCACCTAATTAGTATGATTCCTGTTCGGATCTTTTCTAAAACATGCTAGTCCCTGTCAAGGCTGAAATTTGATCCCGTGTATTTTATTTCAAAATTTTTTTCATTGCATATGTTGTTTTATGGTTTAAAACTTGGTTACTTGGTCTTTGATCGTAACATTTAAATCTTTAAAGGAAGTTTTAGAATACAATTGCATAATGTTCAATTTTATAAGGGACGGATATGTAAATTTTAATATTCAGCGAAGTTGTTTAACAGGCGAAGTTAAGGGATAAGCGAAGTTAACCCTAACTTCGCCTGTATAATTAAAACATATATAAAGGATGTTCTGGTCAAACTCTTTAAACTTTCCAAAAAACCCGGTGAACTTATCCTCTCATAACCCTCGGCGAAGTTATATCTCGAATCAAAACTTGTTGTTTATCTCCGTTTTAATCCGTGTTAAAGGTGTGTAGGGTCGAGAGACTTATAATTCGTGTCAATGGCGTTAATCAGTTGCCGTTTTAGTCCGGGTTGTGACCACGTTCATGCTAACCTTTAAACACCCACTTTTCAAGCTCGTTTTAACGTGTTCGTAACCAACTTGATCGTCTTAATCTCGTTAATAACATGTTTTTTAGTGTCCACAATCATCAATTTCAACAAACAAACCCTCGTCTGGCCTAAGAACAGTCGCAGGTTCAGTTCAGGCGAAGTTATAGTCTAGGCGAAGTTGTTCTTAACTTCGCCTTACGCTTAACTTCGCCTGTTGTTTTATTTTTTAACTAATCAGGGCGAAGTTGGTTAAGGGGCGAAGTTATTATTAACTTCGCCTGGTACTTTATATTAGTTAAAATTTTATCTGTTCTGAGGCGAACTTATAGTAAAGGCGAAGTTATACTCAACTTCACCCTTTCCCTAACTTCGCCTACACAGAAACTATCATAACTTCGCTCATGGTAACAGGCGAAGTTGTGATCTACTTTGACGATTCTCTAACTTAGACCGTTTGTGGTGCAGATATGGCAGCTGTAGCAGGAGCTGGTGGTGCTGGTGGTGACGAAGGTGGTGATAACAACCGTCAATTCTTTCCGGGGCACAATATGTACATCACACTGGATCCGGATGCTAGCGGTGTTGATGATTATCGCGAGATCATCACTTTTCTTATTCGCTCACGTATCTTCCATGCTATTACTACAACTCTGCCCATTTCTATGCCTAACATTAAAGACTTCTGGCAAACGGTAGATTATGATTGTAGAGTCGAGCCTCCAGTCATGCGCGCCACAGTTAACAATCAGGAGGTGCAGTTCTCATCAGAACAGATAAGGGTTGCCTTGCAGTTCGGGAATGAAACTAGAGATGATCCTACAGACTTTACTGCTCCATTCAGAGATGGTGCATTTTTACGAATGGGCTATTCTGGTCCATTGGGTGACACTCAGAGGCGCAAGAGATTTTTGTTGGATCAATGGCGTTTCCTCATGCATGTGATGATCGTGTGCATGTCGGGTCGTAAGGCTGGCACGGACGGTATGGGTACTACGATGCAATCGGCAATGACAGCACTGACTTACAACAAGCGTTACAGCTTCAGTCAGATGGTGTTTTATGAAATAGACCGTCAGAGACGTGCGGTAGCTCGTGAAAGATTCTTGATGTATCCAAGATTCTTACAAATGATCTTGAATCATGTGGCTCCTATGCTACCTCAGCGCCGTCCAATTCGATATGTAGAGAGTGTCAGCAAGAGGATATTTGCACAATGCAGATCGTCGAGTGCTCGAAGTAAACCAGAGCTTCGTCCTCGGCATACTCCGTTACTTGGGTATTTGATAAACCCGGCGTATGTTGCTCCTCGTGGAGACGAGTTTCGGGATCTGGCACCACTACAGGCTGTTGTTTCTCAACCACCACCTGTGGTACAGCAAGAATTGCCTGCTGCTCCTGTTGTGGCACCGGAGGAACAAGTAGACCTTGAAGCTGCTTTTGGTGGCCAAGGATTCTTTGATATGGAAAGAGTTGATCCTGAGGCAGAGGTTCAGGTCTTAGTAGCAGAGGTTTCTGGTGCTGATGTGTCGTTGGTAGCTACGTCTGTAGCTGATTCTGAAAGAACCAACTCTGACTCCTCAGCTGATGATGTTGCTGAAGCAAGACAGATACTGGTCGCCCAAGAAAGGATTCATGGAAAAAGAAAGAATGATACAGATGACAGTGAATCTGATTTTGAGGAGGAGTTAGATCGGTTGACTCGTCGATCTAAAAGGGTTAGAACTGGTGAAGGATCGGGAGCTGGTGAAAGCTCGAGGGTGGTCGTTTCTCTCCACCCGCCTTATCTGGTATGACTATGGTCCCTGCATTGATGACTGTGACAGGACCAATCACCTCGAATGTTCCCGTGATATCTACATCATCTTCCTTTGGCATTCCACCCACTACTTTTCAGTTTTCGGCTCCAGAAATTGTTTCCTTGCCACCTCCTACACTTACTCCATCGGAGGTTGTTGCAAGATTCGTTGAGTCGACACTGGTTGCCACTGCAGGGTTATCTGTTACAATACCACATGCGGTTACTTATCAGCCTGTTTCTGATGTCCCGGCTACCTTGGGAATCCCTCCACCGTATGCTCAAGACATTTCTCATATGAGATTTGATTTTGATGCAACTTTATCTGACTCAGACAGGATAGCAGCTCTTGAAAGGGTCGTGGCAGAACAGTCAAGAATCAACCTGATCCAGACTCACGCTATCCAGCGCCTTGTTGCAGAAAATCAACTTCAGCCGTCCCTCCTGATTGAGCACGGTAAACTTTTTGATGCTTTAAAACAGTTCTTAGCATCTCAGGGGGAGACGAGCTGCAAGGGCGATGAGTTGAGGACGAAGAAGAGAAATGATAGAGTCGATGATCCCAATGCATCGAAAGGTGCAGGTGGTGAGTTGCCAAGAACTGAACAAACTCTTGGGACTTCCACATCTCAGGGGGAGTCCGCTGGCGCAACAGGTGGATCAGGGGGTGATGATGTGGTGGTAGTGGATGACGAGGAGATGTTGGATGACGATATTGTAGGTGACGATGATGTGTTACCGGTTGATGAGATTGAGAAAATAAGAGCTGAGATTGTGATTGACAGTGAGATTGAAGAGGGAGAGATTGTGGAGGATAATGTTGAGCATGAAATTTCAGAAGTTAATAAGTCAAATGTGGGTCAAGATATGGGAAGCGATGAGTCTGAATGGGAAGAGCAGCCGAGATGGAAAGAAGGCTACGCTCAATGGTTCGTAAAGACAAAGAAACCAGCGGTTCCAACTATGTTTAAAAAGAGTTATAATATAAAAGGGTATGCTGAATCGAAGAAGGGGATTATATGCTGGTTATATGATGAGCAGTTGAGGCTGTTTGTGATTAAACGTTTTGACGGAGTTCAGTACTTCAAAAGGTTGTTGAGATCATTGAATACCTTGCAGGAGTGTGAGGTGAAGGATTTAGCCAAGTTGGGGTTGATAAACAGGAGTGATGATAATATGGCTAGGATTATTGGAAAGATCGTGTGGAAAGAAAGTATAAAAGAGAAAAAGTTCGAGTTGTTAAAGCCGCAGAAAGGGAAGCTTGTTGAAGATAAAGACAGAGGAATGAGAGCTGATGGCAAACCTTGGATGATAATGAAGTATAAGCCTATCCGGTGTTTAAAAGAAGTGCCGATGAAACAAATGCCCAAGGATGTCCTAAAGGATCTGAAATGGTGGTATGTTGACAGTCAAACAGCTGAAGCGGTCATGGAGGATGAAGATGAACAAGAGGTGCTGAGAGTGAATGATCCTATGCACTTGGTGAATTTGTCTCAAGCTGACTTGCAAGTACTGAACGAGAAACAGATATTCTATATTCCTGCATGGAAAGAAGAAGCCAAGAAATACCAGAGAGTTGTCTTTGTCTGTGTAAGACAGGGAGTTCATGCTTGAAGACTGGAGATACAAGATTTTGGGATTACCAGACACGTGATTAAAGATAGAGATATGAAGCTACTGCCAAGGGGGAGTCTGTTGGTGCATTATGTCAGTAGTTCAGTATCTAGTGTCTGTAATCGTGTTAGTTTGTTTTGTTTTGGATTGTATAGGTTGTCTCACAAGTTCGCCTAATATATGCGAACTTGTGGACAAGCGAAGTTATTGACAACTTCGCCTAGTCTGTTAGGCGAAGTTCTCGATAACTATATATGTTTGGCTTACGGGTTGTTTTGTATAGTTTTGGGGAGTACGTGTAATTGTGATTTGAACATCACGTGTTAAGTGTTGCAATACAACGTGTCTTTTGAGTATTGTAATGTGTGTTCATGTTCGGTATTAACGTAGTTTACGTCTTACGCTCGTATCGTCTTACGTAGGGATTCCGCACCTACGTACTACGAGATATTTCCGTGTAGATCCGGCTGGGGACCTACATGCATCAAATCAATACAATTTTGGACAGGTAAATACTTCCAATAGCTGAGCCATTGGTACCATATGTTGAACTTCTTCCAATATGGCTGCGGCATTGTGTTATCACTTTTTCTCTTACTCCCACTTAGGGATTCGGATCCCTTTCCCCATTCATTGTTAATGTTTTTGACCTCGTCGTATATCTCTTCCCCTGTCATAGGCTCTTTAGCGGTTCTCATCTCCTCTTTTTCGTTGAATGTCTTTGTTTGTTTTCTAAAAGGGTGGTCATGTGACAAATACCTTCTGTGGTCAGCATAACTCTGCTTCTTTGTGTGATAAAGTCGAACACACTGAGTGTGGCCCCGACACACTACACAACCTTTGAATCCACTGTAATGGCAACCACATAGTGTACCAAGAGCAGGGTAATCATTAATCGTCCATATCACAACTGCACGTAGTGTAAACATTTCTTGTTTATATGCATCATATGTTGGCTCCCCGACCTCAAATAAAGATGCTAGATCTTCAATTAAAGGCTGTAAAACACATCAATATTGTTTCCTGGCACTCCGGATATTAATAAGGAAAGCATGATGAACTTTCTTTTCTTACACATCCAAGGTGGAAGGTTGTAAATGACTGCTAAAACAGGCCAGACACTGTGGTTTCTGTTGCCTCTATGTACTTCGACCCCATCAGTGACAATCCCTAGAAGAAGATTTCTTGTTCGCTTCCGATGGTATCGGAGTACCTGTCATCTATGGCTTTCCATGCTGGTGAATCTGATGGGTGGCGTAAATCACCGGGTTTATTGGTACTGGTGGCGTGCCATGTTAAATTCTCTGCTGTGGTCTTTGATTGAAAGAGGCGCTTGAATTGTGGAATAATGGGAAAGTACCACAGTACCTTAGCGGGCATGTTTATGTAAGTTTTGTTAGTCTTCTCATCCACCTTCCACCTTGACTTGTTACAAACTGGACATGCTTCCAAATCCTTGTAATCCTTATAGTAAATAATGCAGTCGTTGATACACACATGTACCTTTTCGTATCCTGAGCCCATTGCCTTCATTATCCTTTTGCCCTCATACATATTATTTACCATTTCGTTATCTGCAGGTTGCATCTTTTTCAACAATTTTAGAAGTTCATCAACGAACTTATGAGATACCCCGTGCTTGCTCTTCAAGTTGAGTAGTTGTACTAATGCAGACAACTTGGTGAAGTCAGGACATCCTTTATACACGGGCTTCTCAGCGTCATTAAGTAGTTCTAGAAATTGTTGATACTTCTTGTCGCCTTTGAAATTGTTTTTTGTAGCATTTACCATTTCTACAGTTTCACAGGCATCTGTCGGAATGTTGGTGTCAGCAAGCCCAGTATTATTATCATAATTAGTTGGAATGCAGGTGGAGGCAAACCCAGTATTATTAACATAATTAGTTGGAATATTGGTGTCGGCTTCTCCATGTTTTATCCAAGTAGTATAATTCTTTTCAATTCCAAACCTGTACAAGTGATGTTCTACATCGTCTACACTAAGAGATACGTAGTTCACACACCAAACACATGGACATGGTATAGAAATTGGTGGTGATGTCTCCTTGCAATTACGAACTGCAAAATCTAGAAATGCCTTAACACCATCTTTATATGCTTTACTGCACCTGTCGCCTACTGACATCCAAGACTTATCCATCTTCCAAGAATTTTTTTATTAACTGTTTCATCAACGATATATATATATATATATATACTAATTAACGTTAATAAATGTAACTGACATTTTATTATGTCTGACACAAAAAGCAAAAATATTTGGTACTCACATGAGATTAATGAAGCTGTTTGGTAGGAATTAATTGATGAGAGTTCAATAAATACACTAGCAGATCATTTATTAGGGTTTGGTGAGATTGTGAGATTTTATTTGGTCAATACTAATTGATTTGGGAGTCTTCCAGAAGATAAGTCGATTAATTGGCGGGTAAACATGAAAATTTTAAATATCGACATTTCGTAATATAAATATTAGAAGAGGTTCTATTATGTTCTCAGGGTGTAGCTCAAACAGTTGAGGCGCTTGTGATTAAACATAGATTGCAAATATCGCGGGTTCGAAACTCAGTAGGGAACCATATTTTTATTATTTTTTTATAATAACCTCTTTTATTATTTTTTTATAATAACCTCTTTTATTAATTTTTTATAATAACTTCTTTTTAATGAAATAAATACACTGTGATTTTGAAAACACTCAAACTAAACTACTCATTAAAAGGCCTTTAAATCTGTTCAGAAACAAAAAAATACATCATAATAGCTGGTCTAAAATCATAACAAAGTTTCTTTGCTTTTAATTACAAAACTAATTAAAAGCCCTAAAAACAACAATAAGCAAATAAAATACAATATCTTCACTTTTTTTTTCTGATTCAATCAGTGAAGCTACACTCCTTGGAAGTTGATCTTTTAATGACTTATTTGCCCTTATCAAGATAGGAATTATGTCTGTACATCTTGTGCACACATCAGAGCTTGTGGACGAAACACAATTAGACCATGTAAAGAAATCACATTTGTTACCCTATGTTAAAAAATATAGAGTTTAGGGTCAACAATTGTAGATGAATTCCAACTTTATTTGCAATTTCACTAACCTGAGATGCACAATTGTAGAACCTCCGACCAGGATTTTTGGTGGTCCTTGATGTTCTTAGAATGGCTTCTTGACCACAAAAACAATAAACCTGAGATCGATTGTTACTGGATGTTGTGGTCCGCGATGAGATTTCTTCCATGGATGTTGTGGTCTTTTTAAGTGTTTTATTTTAGTGTATATGGGGGTGAAAAAGGAGTTTTTATTGAAAACAAAACTAGATATATATATGTATATATATATATATAGGAGGGTTTAGAAAGGAGGTGTTCTACACAAGCGTGTTACTAACGTATTAGGATATTTATATATGTCTTTGTACATTAGCATGTTACAAGCGTAATAGAGTCGTTTGAACAAATATATAACATATTTTAACCTAATCTATTACAAAGTGTTTTTTGTTTTATTTTTAGATTTAACAAAGTGTTGTTTACGATTTAATAAGCGTATCACAAGCGTTTTTAACAAAGACAGAGATAGCCATTAGATGATCCATAAAACATGTTAAGAAAGCATTTTAAGATAATCCATTATTTACCATTCATCAAAAGATGCCATACAAAAAGTACCATTAATTACAATGCATCACAAAAATAAAGAGAGAAGCTAACATCACCATCACTCCGCCCTGTCCACAATCTCCTTCCCCAGCTCCTTTAAACTCATGTTGGTTGACACCGCAGTTATGGTGTCAACCAGAGTCCCACACACTGAGTCGTAGCATGCAGACTGTTGTTTCAGATAATCAACAGCCTTTGCCTTAAACTCAGTGTCTGGTTCAAACACATGAGTTGACATGAGTCGAGGGTCTTTGATTTTTCAAATGCGAGTCTAGCCCTAATCTCTTCGATTGTCTTCAACAAAGTGTCGTCTTTCTCTTTCTCAAGATTCATTCCTTGCTTTCACCGTGTTCTTCACGGTTTTGTCAGAAGAATACATTTTTATTATCTTTTTGAAAATGTTAGTGTGATTGAATAATAAATTAGACAGGCGAGTATATATAGAGTATTAATTTAATTTTCAGCAGTTGAGCCAGTAATTTAATGGAGTTAAGTTTGATTTGTAGTGTAACTATCATTACCTTTGTAGGCTATTATTACCTAAATATTTTTCCAAGATTTTTGACAGCTTAGTATAATTGTGATCAATTTCCCAAATTAATTCTGACAGGTGATATAAACACATGAGACAAGTTTGTTCATTTCCCAAGCGTGGGACACCCTTTGGTTTTTTTATTACAGGGTTACTATTCGTCCGTGAGCGTTTCCCAAGCGTGGGACACACTTTTGTTTTGTCTTTGAGCCTTTTGGTTATATATACCTACACCACATTTGTGAAACTCATATACCTACATGATTTTTAATTATTTGTTTTAGTTAATAATTGATTGCTCGTCATCATCCACAGCCTACAAGGATGTAGGAGGCAAATTGAGGATCAAATCGAGGCAGATAAAGCTTGTCGGGAGACTCTTACTGAAGAATTTGTAAAGACTAACAACAACTTGGATGCCAGGGATGTCATCGCAAAAGTTATTACTCGAATGCCCGCTAGTACTATCAGAGATCTTGCTGTTTTGTTTATTGTTGATGTAGGACAGATAGAGCTTGACCAGTTAAAATTTTTGGGCAAAGAAATTCTTGAACTGAATTGCTCAATGGAATTGAAGTTGAAATTTCTTATGTCACTCAGAGATTAGTATGTGATGGTGTTTCATGAGTGTTTATGATGTAGTGATGGTGTGTTTTTATGTGTGTTTTGGTAATAATAAAACTTGTATGTTTGTGTTAAAACATGGATTCAACATGTAAACTATTAAATTACATTACAAAGTGGTAACATAATACTAGAGATCTCCATAAGTCTATATCATAACATCTAACAAGTATCTTAAAGTATATAGCAGTCAGTTTTGAAATCATTCAAATTTGTTGTTGCCTTTTCTTAAGTTCAGCAATCAACTCTTCTCTGGTTAAACGAGTGTCGTTATTTTCATGGAATAGCAAATAGCAGTGCTTTCTTTATAAGAGTATTTCTGTGTTGGTTTACATACGAGAGGATGAATTTGCAAGTCCGGGCGCCCGCCCGGCGAAGAAACGATGAAAAGATGGCGTTTTTCGGACAAAAATCAATAATCTGCCAAAAGTGCATGACCATGCTAAGAAAGCGCATGACCATGCAGAGAGCAGGTGCATGACCATGCTAAGGAAGTGTATGGCCATGCTGAGCAACTGCACCATCACGCACTTTATGGGTATGATGGTGCACCTTTATTGGAACCCGTGCACATCTGATACCGTGCCAAAGTGCATGACCATGCTAGGAAAGTGCATGACCATGCTCTGAAACGGCACCATCATGCGCCTTATGTGCATGACGGTGCCACTTTATTGGAACCCGTGCACATCTACTATCGTGCCAAAAGTGAAACTTCACCATCATGCACTTTTTGTGCACCATCATGCACTTCCGAGGGCACGAGCCCGTGCACTATCCGATGCCACGGATAAGACACATTAATTTTGAAATTGCACCAGCTAGTGCCGGAAATGCACGACCATGCACTTTTTGTTCATGACCGTGCACTTTTTTGGAACCTGCAACTCTAAGCCGCCGAAAGTGGAAGTTTGACTTACCCAAAATAGTGCACGACCATGCACTTTTTGTGCATGACTGTGCACTTTGTCCAGAAGCTTATAAACACTTACTTTCACTTCATTTTGGTGTGTGGAGTCTTGGGGATTCTCTCTCAACCAAGTGCAGCAATTTTAGGGGATTCTTGGAGGCTTCCACCAACACAAGATTCATCATTCCATCCTTCAATCCTTGCTTGATCTTAGTTTGCATTCCTTTGTTCTTGAACATGTTTTGTAAGTTTATTTCTAGTTTGATTGTAGCTGTATTAAGCCTTATGGGCTAATTACTTTTGCTATCTAGACAATTTTGAAGCTCTTGCTAATGTGATATATTATCTATGCATGATTTTGGTAAAGTGGTGTTCTTTCAAGAATATAGTTGAGTTTATAAGTTGATATTGATGGTGTTCATGCCTCTTATAGTTACTTAACCTTGTTAGTTTTGCAAATGTTTAGGCATTCATGTTGGAAAACTATGTTCTAGATGTTTGTTTGTAAACTTTGAATGTTCATGAAATCTTTGTTTATATTACTAAGTTAGGAATGACTAGTAAAAATTAACTTGGTTATATAATTATTGATGAGTATGAAACCCTACACTTAATATTGGAAAATTGATGAGTGTTGTTATCATTCTTGACTTGGTGATGACTTGCTAGTTAAAGTTTCATAAGTTTATATTAATTTCATGAATTTGGCTACTTTAGTGTAATCTTAGGTGGTTAGAATGTTGTTCATGCTAGCTTTCCTTTGATTATGAGACTTTGTTGTTTTGACAAACAAGTTAGTCTATGTTTATCTCTTGATTGAAAACCCATCATGATGATTATTTGCTAGTATTAGGTTGCTTTATTGAAATCTAGTATTTATGTTTAGATTCATGATGTTTTGCCATATCATTGCTATTTTGTCATGTTAGTAGAGTGGATTCTTGTCTAGGTAGTTTGTTGGATTGATTGTTTTTTCTTGTATTTTTACTTGCTTTGTTTTCATTGTATTCTAGTTTAATTAGTTAAACATCTAAATCAAGATTTATTTGTTCGGTTGGTCATTTACAAAGATTTAGTACTAGAAAGTTGTCGTGTCCATGGATTGATACTCGGTTCTTACCAACACTTTATTACAAATGATTGGAACACTTGCCTTTTGTGTGTGGTTTAGTTGTAGGTGAAAACCTATTTTAAAACCCGATTTGTGTGGAACTTTTACTTAAATTTTTATATATATATTCACACGCGTCAACACTTTAGCCACCTATTTATACTAAAACATTACAACATAAAATCTGCATAATCTTAAAACAACTTGACACACAAGTTGTTTACATAAAACATCATTTTACTTAATCACTGTATTAAAAATAATTAAATACCCTCTTTAGCCCACTCAACCACTGTATTAACAACTTTAACAATATCTGCGCATGAGACATTGTTTTCTTGACCTGCATCACCTGCATCATTTTTTACGACAGCATAAGAGTTTTATGAGCATTATAATTATAATTATAGTTAATTTAGCACAAATACCTTTTTGGGCAGCCATTGGGCCACCAACACCAACATCTGAATCAACTGCATCATACAGATGTAAAAAAGTTTAAAATAACAGCATAAGCGGTTTATGAGCGTTTTAATTATAATTATAATTAATTTAGCCCAAATACCTTTTAGAGCAGCCACTGGACCACCAACACCAACATCTGAATCTTGTGTTTTAGGGATCACATTATTAGTGAAACTGTTTTCCCATTCATAACATCTAGCAAAGATATTGTGATTTGATGGATGTCTATCATTTCTTTGACGGACTAACTCGTTGATCTCTGAGCAAATTTTATCAAATGTCCTCAACTTTTTATCCATTGCCTTATTCCAAGACTGTAAAAAGAAAATATAGTTATTGTTAATTCAAAAACATTTTCAATTTATCCCAACTAGTTGTAATGGAGTTAAATAATAGTCAACAAGCACGATAGGCATTTGCAAACTTAAAGGTGAATAAACGCTTACATAATCATCCAAATCTTGTTCAGCTGTTTCAGTAGCAGCAGCAGCCGCAACAGCAGTCTCATCATGTTTTTTTCCCGGCAGCACTAACTGTCACAATAGCACTATCAGCAACAACCACATCAGAAGTCTCATCAAGTCCCTTCCCAGCAGCAGTAACGGTCACAACAGCAGGAGCAGCAGCAGCCGCATCAATCCTCTTCCCGTCAACACTAAATATCACAACAGCAGCAGCAACCTCAGTAGCATCTTCTTCTAAGGGAGGACCATTATTCTCCAAGTATTTCTCCATCTTATTAAGAGTAGTTGTTATGTAGTTGACTGCAGGCATTGTGACGGGAGTCCCAAGTGGACCATATTTTTTCTGGTATTCATGCGTGTAAAGCATCACAAGGAAGTTGATCGGACCATTGTATTGAGCATTGATATCTCTCCATTATTCCTTTGTCATTTTCAAGTTTTCAATAAGATAGCTGCACCAGTCCATATTTGGAATATCCGAGGTTTTATCAATTGCGGCGATGAATTGTTGATTGACTGTTGTTGATTTTGTCACAAATCCTATACAGGTGTTGAACAACACAAGGAAATTAATCTTAAACAGTTCACCAACTCCTTGATCCGCGGCCAGTTTGTCTTTCACATGCTTTATACTTATTCTTGAATTTGTCGGGAATTGCTTTTTGAACAAATCTGTAGTAACATCTTCCCCCAATCTTGGTCTACTCTTGTCTAAAACAGGAATCTTACCCATTGGTATCCCCAACACTTCATGTACTTTTTGTGGTGTTTCTTAATAACACCGCTCCCAATGTTCAATTCATTTAAACGGTTATTATAGTTCATGAGCAACCAATATCCCAAAGTTGTTGGAGTTTGGGTTACTTGAAGTCTTAACATTGACCCGAAAACCATTTCTTCTACACAAGTTTTTTGGGCAGTGGTCATTGCCTTCACTGCATCAACAATATTACAAGGTGCACACCTATTCTTCAATTTTTTGTCTACAAATTCAACAAAAGGTGTTCCCCTCTCGGCTGGCTTCTTTTCTTTAATGGCTTTCTTTTTCGGACGCTGAAAGTCCGGGTCAGAGGTGCTGTGTTCCACCTCTTTCCGCTTTGACAACAACCTGTCAATTTTTGTGTCAATGTCTAAATCAGAGTCTGCTTCCACAACATGTTTTGTTTTCACCTTTTTCACCACTGGAGCAACTTTTTTAGTCTTCCTTTTATCTCTATTTTCGTTTAGATGCTTAGCTTTATCAGTCTTGTTTTTTTCGACAACTGAATCACATACATACAATAAAACATGGGGGTAGGGGATAACAACACGAATCACATGGAAACAGAAACCTCTTATCAAACATCACATTGATAATTCTCATACCAAAGCCATAACACGCTTAGCATACGCTTATAACATGCTTTAATATTATACATAATTTTAAAAAAAACAAAGATATGTATTACAACAACACGCTTATAAAACGCTTTAATACATAAGATGATTTAAACAAATGCTTACATTTTAAGATTACTTAAACCTACAACTCTAAAAAAATCATAAATTAACACCTGTTCCATCTTTATTCTGAGACTTATCATGCTTGTGCTTCGTCCTTAGTTCCGTTCCAGAAGTAGATGAGTTAGGGTTCTTCATTTTGGTTCAGTTCCAGAATAATTAAACCACTCGGGATTGTGATTGTGCTTGTGCTTGTGCTTCACAGTAGAAACGAATCGTCGACGGTTTTAAGGAATATTGGGAATAATTGTGCTTCACAGTAGAAATATTGACTTACGAGGTTGAATTTTGGGTAATTATTTGACCCTTTTAAAAGAAGGTGCGTGCTTTTAAATTTTAATCGTACGATATATATATATATATATATAATGTTAGTGGGTGGTGGTGGGTTCAGGTGGTCATGATGGTGGTGGACGGTGGCGGAGGTGTGGTGGTTCGTGGTGGCGGATGTGTGGTGGTGGGTGGTGGTGGTGGGTGGTGATGGCGGAGATCGGTGGTGGTGGTGGTGGTGGCGGAGGTCGGTGGTGGTGGTGGGATGTGGGTTGTGCTGGACGAAGTCGTTGGTGGTGGTGGTGGTGGGTGGGTATATATATATATATATAATATTAGTGGGTGGTGGTAGCGGAGGTCAGTGGTGGTGGTGGTTGGTGTGGTGGGTGGTGGTGGTGGTGGCGGAGGTGTGGTGGGTGGCGGTGGTGGGTGGTTGTGGTGTGTGGTTAGTGGTTGGTGCTGGAGGTCGTTGTGGCGAATGTGGTCGGTGGATGGTGGCAGTAGGTGGTGTGTAGTATGATTGCGGATATGTAATCCATGAGACGATGACGGTGCTATCCCGTATGATGACCATGATGATTGGCCCAATTATAACGATGACGATGCTAATATAATGGTTCCCACATGAATACATGGATATAACAACCTGGGTTGGTGGTGGTTATCATAATGATGCTGCCAACCTATATGGTACAGTTTGCTTACGCCAACCCATACGATGGCGAGTGTAGCTCGTACAATGAGCATGATGCCTATTATGATGATCACACATATATATGATGATGATCAATTATATGTACCTATATGACAATACGCCACACAGACGCGCACACACACACACACACACACATGTCATTAAACATCGGTGTCACCATCATCATTAACATATATATATATATATATATATATATATGTATATATATATATATGTATATATATATATGTATATATATATATACATACATATATATATCTACATATATATATATATGTATATATATATATATATATATATATATATATATACATATATATATATATGTAGATATATATATGTATGTATATATATATATACATATATATATACATATATATATATACATATATATATATATATATATATGTTAATGATGATGGTGACACCGATGTTTAATGACATGTAACCCGTATGATCGACGACGACCATGATAACGTATACGATGGTCATACTGATGGTAGCCTGTACGACTGATAATGTCGTTTGATGACGACAACAATTCATAAGATGGTGCCGATAGTGATCGCTAATATTGGGCGTTTTGTTTACGATAACCCATACGATTCTGACTACATCCCGTACATGGAAATCCGTTGATGATGATGATGCTGATGATGATGATGATGATGATGATGGTGTTGACGATGATGATGACACTGATAACGAGATATTTGTTACCCGTATGATCAACGCTGACTACGATAGCCTATAAAATGACCACGTTGATTACCCGCACGTCTGATGATGATGCCTTTTCATGGTGACGGTGATCGATGATTATGATGATGATAACAACTATAATACATGATAATGATGATAACTTTATGATGTTGATCATCATCATAACACATATGGTGATGATGATAACCTAGAAGATGATAATGATACAAAACTACATATTCATTATGATAATGATAACACTAGAATGTTATGAGCTTCTCTATTACGAAGTTGTAAATCTTATCCAAAAAATCTTACTAATAGTTCAATAATGGATAAAATTTTAAATTTATTTAAAAAGTACGATTTATTAAACGAACTCAACTTTTAACGAAATTTATACCGAAATGTTAGTAAAAAAAAACTAAAAGTATGACTATGTTTTTATACTATTTTTTTAAAAAGTTAAATATAATAAGTTATAAAACAAAAACCAAAATATATATATAATTAAATGTGTAGAAAAAAATAAAAAATAAAAAAAAATTCAAACCATTCTCAATGATAAAACCCCTTTACTTCAAAACCCTACATCGACTTCTAACTTCGCTTTATTGTAATTCGTATTTACTGTAATTCGTAGACATCGCTTATCCTGGTAAGAACATACAAACTCGTCTGACATAAAAATGCCACGTCTCAATAATGGAGTTAAGTTCCTGGTAGATATCGACAGTGATTCCATGAGTAGGATGGTATGTTAATGTTATCTGGTTAATATTTTTTTATGAAACATTTTACAGTTTTGCAACATATACATTCTAAGAACATTTTTTGAGTTACTTATAGCTCATTCCTAAAGCTGCTCAACCAATGTTTGCTTACATGAAATCGAATACCGGCTGTTGTTTGATTTATGATCAAAGTGGTAGAACGTTTTCTGTAGTTATAATCAAAGTACTTGATGGCTTTTATTTTGGAACCGGTTGGACTGAATTAATCAGAGAATGTTGTATAGAAGTTGGAACATATGTTGTTTTTGAGGTTAAGTCAACATCTATGTTGAACATGTTTACTTTCAAGAGAAACATAAATGATCATTCCGGTACAATGTTATGCATTCCAGTCAGAAACCAACACGTTCATTACTTGGTAAGTTTTAATTTCTGTTTTTAATGACTGTTTCCAAATTCCAATGTCTATTAATTAACATGTTTAACAGGATTTCCCTGAGTGGTACGTGATTCAAGAATTTGGTGAAAATTGCATGAATTTGCTTTTCGAGTTTATTGCTCCAAACAGAGTGTTGTTTAACATTTCATGTCATTGGGATGGAATGAGGTTTTTAAACAAACCAACTTGAAAGGTGGTTCGTTTGTTGTGTTTGAAGTCATATCAGATTTTACATTTCATACTAATGTATTTCATGAAGATGGCATAGAATTTATCCTTCCTGGTCCAAATTAGTTGTTTCTCAACTATCAATTAAGCAATCAAGGTAGTTCCTCCCAAAACCTAATTCATCTTGATGAGCAAAATGATGACTCTAAAATCGTCTTCCACATGAACGTCACCAACAAATTGGTAAATTAAATTATTAAATTTCTTTTTTATTTACAAGTATATTCGTTTAAATTTTAAATTTATAATATATTTGAAATTTGCTTTTCACAGTGTCTTCCGGGTCACATTGCTACCAAGATTGATGCCTATGATCGAATGCTAATTACTTTGGTCAATCCCGAAGGTCGTAAAAAAAATGAAACTTCATGGTAAATTGTCGAAACTGAAATTCAGATATTATTTACCAAAATGGAAAATTTTCAGGGCGGAAAATGATTGACAGATTGGTGATAAGTGCATATTTGAATATGACATCAATGAAGGTACTTTGTTAGTTTCAAAAGTTGATTAGTGCAAGAACGCGCGTTGTGTTTGGTGATTTTTGGAACATTTGTGATTTGGTGACTTTGGGAAACATTTGTAATCTGGTGACATTTGTGATTTTTGTAACATTTGTTATTTTCATGTTTAGATGGTTGTGTTGATACATATTTTAGTTTATTGTTTTGAATGTTGGTTGGTTAACTTTTAAATGCTTACTTTAAGGTTTCTTGTAACATATTGTTTTGAATGTTGGTTGGTTACATATTTTAGTTTATTGTTTTAATGGTGCCTTTTGTATGAAAACTTTTAATGAATAATAATTATGGAGTATCTTAAAACAAATCGTAAAAACAAAAAACACTTTGTTAAAAACGCTTGTGATACGCTTACTAAATCGTAAACAACACCTGGTTAAATCTAAAAATAAAACAAAAAACACTTTGTTAAAAAACACTATTACGCTTGTAACACGCTAATGTACAAAAACATATATAAATATCCTAATACGCTAGTAACACGCTTATCCTCTCTAATTTATATTAAAAACTATGCCAATAATCTATTGGTTCTTAATCTATTGTTAAAAACGTTTGTGATACGCTTATTAAAATATGATATATTTGTTCAAACGAGTCTATTACGCTTGTAACACGCTAATGTACAAAAACATATATAAATATCCTAGTACGCTAGTAACACGCTTATCCCCTTTAATTTATATTAAAAACTATCTTCTATCAGAGTGCCTATTTTCAGCCAGAGGTTCTCTGCCAATAATCTATTGGTTCTTAATTAAAAGGGAGGCAAAACTCAAAAACCTCCAAAATATTGGCTCCAAATATTCAAAAACTCCAAATTACATTTAACACTCCAAAAATCAAATTACACTCCAAATTATTAAAAAAACTTTTCCACTCCACAAATTAATCAGACGAAACAATTGAAGAAGAACAATCAAAGATGAAGCTTATAGATGAAACAATCGAAGAACATGTTTTATACTCCGATGAGGAAGCCAACGACGACGACGATGCTCAATCATACGACACTGAAAGCTACTCCAGCGAGAAAGCCAACGACGATGACGGTCAAGCAGACGATGGCTATCGAACCCATCAGCAGTTTTGCTACTACGAAAAAACCTACAAGAGGGTTCACGAGGTTACCTAAGATACGTACCGATTATGCAACTCTGGAGGTGTCAGACTGGTAGTGGAGTTTGATAATCTGGGTAGGTTCACTGGCCAAAACAGATCAAAGTTTGCAAGTTTTTTTGGGGATGTTGTAAGGGAAATAGTTGGCTTGAGACATTTAAGTTGGAGAGAGGTACAAAGGAGCTTAGAGATAAACTGTGGGAACAAATAACGGTTATTCTTAATTTTTATTTGTGCATATTATATTTTGAGAAGTAATTTACCTTTATTGTATTATATTATGCATAAATATTTTGAGATTGAGGCGTGTCACAGGCCTTCTGTGATGAATCGGCTCGGACACCTTCTTCGGGATTTCCGAAGAAAAATGTATGCCAAATATATTATGCTGAACATCGGTAAACCTCTGAAGCTGAAGGCGATACCCAAGGGACACAGGACGATGATCAGGCAAGAAGACTGGGATTGCTTCGTTGAGTACACACAATCAGAGCAGTTTCTGGTATACATCCTCCACTCTGCAAAGTAGATTGATCGAGTATATATGGTTTATGTTTTTTTTAAATATAATGAAATGATTATAATGTGTGGCTGAATAAAAAATCGGCTTCATCAAAGGGAGCTCGAGCAAAGAATGTTTTTGATCATCACATGGGACGAGGGGGTTATACCTACCTTCGAGAGAAACTTGTAATCACCGTCAGCTGCTTTCTCTCTAGTTCAATGATTTGTTGGTTATGTGTCTAATGCATGACCGTCAGCTGCTTTCTCTTGAATATTTTACAAGGTTAAAAAGAAGGAAATTGAACCGGATGAGATCCCCGGCCGTGCATTAATGTGGATGAAAGAAAGGGAGGACAAAGATGGTGCATACAAGAATGTTGTTGTCGAAGGCGTGACAACCAAATTAGTATGCTTTAGTATTAAACTTTTTAAATCATGTTAAAGTCAATTCATTGCCTTATATTGGTGCCAAACAAACTTGAGTCTATCTAACTTGTCTCAACACTTGATGTGGATACATAAGCGTGTTACTAGCGTATTAGAATATTTATATATGTTTTTGTACATAAGCGTGTTACAAGCGTAATAGACTAGTTTGAACAAATATATAACATATTTTAACCTAATCGTTTACAAAGTGTTCATTTACTTACAGTAGTTCATGAAATCTGACGTTTTATGCTTGTAAGGAATCGGCAGTTTGACATTTGTTTTCTTGCAGGTTCAGCATGAGGAGCAGATCGCCTCCGGAGCCCTGACACTTGAACCGTGCACAGATGCCGTCACCTTAGTGCTTGGCAAAGAGAAAGGTGGTTTTTTAAAAGGGATTGGGTACGGATTGACAACAGGTAATTATTGGGGTGTGAGTTAGGTAAAAGGCTTGTTTAAGCAACGGATTGCCCAACTTGAGTATGAGGCGGTGCTGAGAGATGAAGTGGTGAACAGGTTGACGACTCTACTTGAATCCACGAATACTATGCTAGCAAGCCGTGAGAAGGAACAGTTAGCATTTGATGCCAGGTTCAGACATCTCGAAGGATTGTTGCCGCATGTGTCGGCAAGTCAAGTAAGTGACGTATGCTACATATTAATTAATGCATTCGACATACATAATTGGCACTGTTTTTGTCACAATTCGTAGGTAAATAGTGTTCCCAATCAAGTTGGTTCTAACCAAAGTACTAGTGTTGTGGAGCAAAATAAAATGCCAGCCCCAGTAAGTATATCTCACAATTTCTTTGTTTATTACAACTTTCCCTGTGATTTTTCATTTTCCATAACCTAATAAATTGATTTGTAGGCCAATTCTGTGAGAAACATCTTAACCTCAGGTGAGGCTGTGCAACAAGAATCCGCTACTCAGGTAAGCATTTGACAGTTTGATTGACTTTTTTAAATAATTAACTTTCCATGTGAGTGTGCTGATTTTGCATCAGTTAATTGTAGGCCAAGTCTGTGGATAAAATAGTTTTCGAAACAGTACTCGCTCCCCATATCGCGACATCAGTAAGTATTTGACAATTTCATTACTTTTTATAATTCATTTCCAATGTGAGTGTGCTCGTTTTCTATTACCGAATTGCAGGCCAAGTCCGTGGAAAAAATTGTTGACCAAACAGTACTCGATCCCCATAGCGCGACATCAGTAAGTATTTAGCAATTTCAATTTTTATATTTTATAACCTAATAAGTCTAACAATTCCAAATTATTTTATATTACAAATGAAGCCTGGAGAGAACAATGTTGACGAAACATCAACACAACTACACCACACTCCGGATAGTAACTGCTCG
This sequence comes from Bidens hawaiensis, assembly GCF_021521415.1. Classification (NCBI taxonomy): domain Eukaryota; kingdom Viridiplantae; phylum Streptophyta; class Magnoliopsida; order Asterales; family Asteraceae; genus Bidens; species Bidens hawaiensis. Next base: position 104,105 of record NW_027493829.1, read on the forward strand.
AAAAAACCATCAGTAAGTATTTGGCAATTGCAGTATTCCCTTTAATTGGTGATTGATTTCCATCCATAAGCTGATTCATTGAATGGTTTTTAGGTAAAACGGAGAAGCCGTAAAAGAAAAGTTGATGTATCTACGGATGAAGCTTCCCCACATCCTGAAATAAAAGTATGTACTGCACGAAACATTGTTAATTTCCCACCAACATGGGTATGTACTTATATATTGACTTCAACATTGTTAATTTCACATGCTTGTTTATAGGTGTATGAGTGTTGTTTGTGTGTGCATGACAAGCGTAACAAGGTGGCATGTGGTACAGTTCTTTGGTCACCGGTTCCACAACAGTTGCATGGAAAAGCAATCCCGGAGGGTTGCTATAAATTTAGTATCTTAGAAGTCATAAAGGAACATGCAATTATTCCATGTGAGGCAGGTGTAATTGTGACTGTTGGCGACGCACGTGGTACTTTTGTTGCTTGGCCAGAAAACCTAATCTTACGTGACCAGGAGGTCTGTTCCCTTTTAACTTAATCGAACAAATATCTATGTTCATTTTCATTTAGTTTAAAAAATGACCACTTGTGTTCGTTTATGTTTGTTTGTTTATAATCTAGACTAACACAATTGAACAAAGATAAACGAACATAAACGAACGTTCGGTTCGGTTGCAGACCTACTATTTTGTTCTATTTAGTTAAAAAATATGACATTAATTATACATATTTGTTTTTCATATTCTGTTGTTCCAGCTACCACCAATCCCATCCTCAAAAGAACCAGGCAGAGCTGGCAAGAAGGCAAAGGCAAAGTACACAACGATAGACAGAGTGACCAAACAGAAGACAAGGAGCAGTGCCAAAAAACCGACGCCTTAGCTAGTATATAGGTAGTCGTTATTTTTGTATTTTGTAAGATATTTTGCATATACATTTGCTTAAGTGAATATTATTGTTAGTATAATTTGTTTCTAATTTTGTTTTTCATAGCTGTTTTATATTACTGCACAAAAAATAAAAATAATTATATAACCTAATTACACACAATTTGGCCACATAAAACACATTAAATAGGTGTGACAATAGCCACACCTGAAATTACAAAAATCACTATGTGTGACGAAAAGTTTGAGAATAGCCACACTTTAAATTACAAATAGCATTATGTGTGACAAACGGTAAGACAATGGCCACACCACAAACTACAAAAGAGTGTTTGAGTGGCAACTTCACATTTTTAGCCACATTGACAATAACTTCCAGTGTCTATATGTTATGTTTGGCCACACAATACATCACTATGTGTGACGAAAAGTTTGAGAATAGCAACACTTTAAATTACGAATAGAATTATGCGTGACAAACGGTAAGACAATGGCCACACCACAAACTACAAAAGTGTGTTTGAGTGGCAACTTCACATTTTTAGCCACATTGACAATAACCTCCAGTGTCTATATGTTATGTTTGGCCACACAATACATCACTATGTGTGACGAAAAGTTTGAGAATAGCCACACTTTTAATTACGAATAGTATTGTGCATGACAAACGGTAAGATAATGGCCACACCACAAACTACAAAAGAGTGTTTGAATGGCAACTTCACATTTTTAGCCACATTGACAATAACCTCCAGTGTCTATATGATATGTTTGGCCACACAATACATCACTAAGTGTGACGAAAAGTTTGAGAATAGCCACACTTTAAATTACAAATAGTATTATGTGTGACAAACGGTAAGGCAATAGCCACACCACAAACTACAAAAGAGTGTTTGAGTGGTAACTTCAAATTTTTAGCCACATTGACAGTAACATCCAGTGTCTATATGATACGATTAGCCACACAGTACCTCACTATGTGTGACGAAAAGTTTGACAATAGCCACTCTTTAAATTACGAATAGCATTATGTGTGACAAACTGTAAGACAATGGCCACACCACAAACTACAAAAGAGTTTTTGACTAGCAAGTTCACATTTTTAGCCACACTAAGAATAACCTCAAGTGTCTATGATATTATTAGCCACTCAGTATCTCACTATGTGTGACGAAAAGTTAGACAATAGCCACACTTTCAATTACGAAAAGCATTATGTGTGACAAAAGGTAAGACAATAGCCACCTTATAATCTACAAAGGAGTGTTTGAGTGGCAAGTAAACATATTTAGCCATGTTTAATATAATATCCAGTGTCTATATCCTATAATTAGCCACTCTATTATTAAATTTAAGTGGCCATTCTTTGCTATATCCACACGGTATAGGTCACAATGCAAGCTTAACACAACCCTATTGGCCACATTATTGTAAAATTCATGTGGCTGAAATAATAATTCATGTGGCTATATACGTGCAATGGTCACTCATAGGAAATAGTTATGTTTCCATTTTCTACCGTTTAGCCACACTTATTGGAGAGGCTTCTTGATGGCCAGCAACTAATGTCTGTACCCTTTAGCCACACTTATTACCACATAAGGCCACTAAAAACTGTGTGTGGCCATATCATACCCACGGTGTCGCGACCTTTGGCCACATATGACCTGAACAAAATGCGTGTAGCTAAATGCCTACGGCCACACTTTTTCGTGTGGCCGAAGGTCAATTTTCACGTAGTGTACATTATTTAACGTATAGTATAAATTCAAGTGTTTTATAAAAATATTATAATTTATATAAGTATTATTATTTATTATTTATTCTCCAATATTTACAATATTTATTTAAAAGAAATATTTATTAATAATATATATATAATATAAATGAAAACATAAAAATCCTACGTGTCGCGATGTGGTCGCTACCCCCTTTTTTGGAGTCACCAGATTTGCTTGATTTTTAAATGAAGGCTTCTCATGCATTTGAACCGAATTCATGGGTATGGGTCTTACCAAACCCAAATATTCCTTAAACGGGTTATAACATCTCATTAAATTAAAAACTAATCTCACCAAATTATTGATGTGAAAATCTTATAAAATAGGATATACTAAAATTTATTATATGATTTTATAAGAAAAATATTATTTAAAATTAAGTAACAAATTTTTAGTAAAAAAAATAAACGGGTCTTAGGTCTCACCAAACCTAGATAACTTTTAAACCGGGTTATAACATCTTAGTTATTTGTGAAACTCTTTGATCATCAAACTCTAAGTATATTATAAATTCCTTACAATAAATAAAATTAAAGTCAAAAAAGTATATAAATATTAAAATCGAGTAATGTAAAACAGCCCCCGTAATACAGGGGATAAAATCTATTTGATTTATTTAAAAAAAAGATATATAGTATTTATAATTAAGAAACCAATTTTATAATAGAAAAATAAACGGGTTTTGGGTGTTATCAAACCCATATTGCTTTTAAATCGGGTTATAACATCTCATTTATTTGTAAAATAATTTATCATCAAACCATAAGTATATTATTAACTTTCATACAATAAAAAATAAATGTTCAAAAAATAAATAAATATTGGAAACAAATAATATAAAACAACCCCCGTAATACGGGGGATAAAAACTAGTGTGTATATATATATATATACAAATATATTTAACGTATTTTTGATTGGAATCTATATATAAACTATAAAGTTTTATGAATATTTATTTTTAAGTATTTATATAATTAAATCATATTATCTACGATAAAAATTTGATAATAAAATTTAGAATTAACTAAAGTGATAATTATCTTTCCCAATAATACACTCGATCATCAATTCCCGAGTCTCTATCTAGTTTTAGCTTCGTTATACAATCCATATTTATTACCTCAATTATTCTTTATTAGGAGTTTTCGTCGGTAATTTCCGAAGAACGTGACTCTTGTTTGCTACTGTTCTTACCGCATTCGTTTATTTCTTGCTTAATCGCTAAGTTGAGTAATCACTCCCTTTTTACTTATTTTAAATCATTTTTGGGACATATGCGTATTTACATATTTATCTATTATCTAGTATTCAAAACCGCTACCGTTTAATCCTTGTGTGTATATGAGTTTATGCCTAACGTGTTATATGCTTATATGATATACTTAAATACGTGTCGGAGATGTCCAACATATTCTCAGACTAGTATGATCATTCACCCGTCGTGTTAGCCATCGTCCAGGCATCAAGCTTACCGACAACATATTCACTTGCTCATTTGGTTAAATTATTTATCTCATAGGAACATTTTGCATTTTTCTTTATTTATTATATATTATTATTGTAGTTTCTTAAACTGATGCTTTACTCATTCAACATGTGTTGTGGACAAACATTTCTATTTTCTACGCAAATATGCAGGTTATTGTTTGAACTAGTTGTAAGATTTGGTGAAGAATTATATTAGAAGAGATATAATTAAGATTTAAATTTGTATTTATTGCTTGTTTAATGAGTTGTATTTTGTATTTGATTAATTTAATATTTAATTGAATTTAATAGATATTGTCACATTTATTATTGCATGATAGTACCTTGAGAGCTGTGAGCAATCAGCTCACGCTATGCTGTCGATATCGCCAATATATCAATGATGTGGTTATCGGTTCCTTGGCGATATATAAATCAGAATATCGGTTCAGAATATCGGTACCGATAACATCAACGATGTTTACCGATATTTGACCTATATGTGACTAATATTTTACCGATATATCACCGATATTCCTGATATCCATTTTTAAGTTATAATTATCAACTTTTAGTGTTCAATGTTAGTGTTTTTAAGTCTTAATCAACTCTTACTTTGCTACGATTGTTAGTGTTTCGCAATTTGCAAAACGGTTAATTTGTTAATGGTAGGAGACTATACTGAATTATTAGTGTTAAACTAGATTAGTACCAGTGTTACACATGGTGGAACTTATTTAAAATCATAATATATATGTAACATCATATAAATTTAATTAAATACAAATGTTGTACTTGTAAACAAATGATAATTTTACATGAATTATAAGATATTATAACTTATTGAATCATATATAAAAACATACAAAGAATAACAAAGATAATAAAAGTTAAATTATTTTATAACTTATACCATTAGTACAATAATAAGCAAACAAAGGAAATTAGTCTCCAAATCAATAAAAAAATTTTACAATGTCGATTCAATAAAACTACTATCTCAATGTTGATTCAAAAGATGAACTCTCTGTAAGACATTTATTATACACCAATAACCGTAATGTTTATTACTCTAAAATAGTACATGTGTTTATTTACACATCAATTTAAAACATTTATTACACATCAATGTTAAAATGTGTTAAAAGATGAGCAATATTTAAGACATTTATTTTTATAAGTATATTATAATATTATGTTACAAAACAAATTGTTATGACAATCAAAAATCTAAATTTAGTTTTTTACAATACAATAATTAATTGATCTTTAAAATAAAGTCTTAATCAATATTCAATAATATATTAAGTTTCATTCAAGTGTAGTTGACATATAGTTGATTCCTAATATATATCATTCATGAAATATGAAAAAGCTTTCTCATTCAATTCTTTATAACTATTTTGTAGATAAATTGTGTTAAATAATCATTTAATACATATAATAATAATCTTATATTGTTTTAATAGATTGTGCTCTTTAGCTTTATGTTTCTTTTAATATGTATCCATTTAACCCGTTTCCTTTGTAGCTATATTTTTTACCCATTTAGAGATAATGTAATTTGAAATGGTTGATGACTATCTATGAAATTTGAAATGAATGATCAAATGTGTATTGTAAGTCTCTTGGACTTGCTTGGTTGCTGGAAATTTGAATTATTTCTAACAAATATCAGGCTGTAAATATATATATATATATATATAGATAGTAAATTTTCATCTTAAAAAATCCACTTTGAATTAATTAACCTAGTGAGTAACCCGTGTAATACATGAGCGGGAATTATAGAAAACATAAAATATACATATATGTTTTGAATTTAAATGAATTGTAAATGTTATATTTATAAGAACGGATTATTTTAGATGAATTATAAGATATTACATCATGAATATTAATTAAACGGTAAGTGCATCATTTGAAATTAAATTTATTAATAATTATTATTATTAAAATTATAAAAACGTACACATTTTACCAAAATTAGAGTCAAGTCATATTAATAAAAATATTCAAGTTGTTAACCTATTAAAATTCGGTTTTTGAAATTATGGTCAAAGTCTAACTGTATAACCTATTTTTGTAAATTTAATATAAGTGGTAAAAAAATTCGTATTTCAAAATGGTTTAAATAAATAATTTTTTTATTCTCATTTAGGAATAAATATATATTAAGGGATTTATTTGAAATTGACATTAAATTCATAATAACTTAAATTATATAGAAATGGTTATTAAAACTAAACTTTGTTATTTAAGGCATGAATGGTGAAAACAAAATATGAAATGGGTTTATCATAATGGATAATATTAAAAAAAATAAAAGGGTTGAAAAAAATTAGTCAAAATAGGAATGGGAATTATGGTTGTCTATATGTAAATGTTATTTATAACTATTTAATATAAAGGATAAAATTCAGTCAAATCGTTACTTTATTCAAATTCGGTTTTTTAACAAATGCTGAAAGTTAAACTGTATAACATATTTTTGTAAATTTCATATAAATGGTAAAAATCGGATTTTTATATTCAGTTATATATATATATATTATTTTTGACGTTTAGGAATAAATATATTAATAGGTTTAATTGAAAGTGATATTAAAATCATAATAACTTTAAATATTTAGAAATGCTTATTAAAAAAAACTTTTTTTAATTAAGGAATGAATTTTGATAAATTATTAAATGGATTTATAATTATGGGTAGTATTACACAAATTTAAAAGTTTATTAGCCTCAATTATGAAATGGTCAAAATCATTAATGTTCGGTTTTTGGTGAATATCAAACTATATTATCTTATTCAATATTTTACTTATTTATGTAAAATATAATATAAATAGAAATTATAACAAACTTTTACATATATATAAATAGAATAATTGATGTTGAAACCTTAATCTATTTCGTGGATTTCTTTTATGAAGTAGTACTTTATAAATATTTAGAAGGAAATTTGAATTTATAATAGCATGAACGCTAACTTGTAATTCTATAAGGCTCAAGCTCGGCTTTAAGTTTAAAATCATATGGTTTTTAATATACGTTTTTTCTGTAATTTTTTGTCAAATTATTATTATCTAAATTTATGATAAATATTTTCAAATTAACTTATACAAAAAATAAATATAAGCATAATAGTATTCAAATTATTTTAGTCAACAAATACCAAAAATATAGAATACTTATTTTTCCAATTAACTTTAGTATTTTCAAACGACTTACCTTAATTAGTCTAATTATTTACATATTTCTTTATTTACTTATTTACTTTAATAATAACATTTTAACTTTAATATTTAAAGTAACAATATAACATTTTTATGATATATAGTATAAATTAGTTACTTATTTATGTAATGATAATATAAATAGAAATGATTTGCAATTATTGTAAATTAAAATATGGAAAATGGTTGAAGGTGTAAATTTAGATTTATTACCTATTTATAAAATTTCATGGTTGTCTATAATGATTATCTATTTATGTAAATTATGAAAGTGTAGAAATAAAATGTACATGAATTTGTAAAATATAATATAAATAGAAATGATAAATAAATTTGTAATTACAAATCATGGTTATATGCAAAAAATATATGGATACTTATTACGAATTTGTAATTTGTATAACAAATTATGGTTATACCTTAATTAAAAATGCAACATTAATTCTAATGGTTAGCTTTAATATTCAAACGACTTACCTTAGTTCGTCTAATGATTTACATATTTCCTTGTTTACTTATTTACTTTAATATTAACGTTTAAAGTTTAATATTTCAACTAACAATATAACATTTTAAACTTTGACAATTAATTTATTGTTAATATAAAAAAAATTATCTTATATAATTTAGTATTAACTTTAATATTTTCAAAAATCAAATTAACTTATTAACTTTGACTATAAAGTAATTATTTTCAAATAATTCAAATTAACTTTCAAATAGGTTTGTTTATAAATTAAGGAAAGTCTAGGTATATCAAATGTGTTAAGACTATAATTAATGAAAGTCAAAGTATATCAAATAATTCAAATTTATGTAGTATAAATTAATAACTTATTTATGTAAACTATAATCTAAATAGAAATGATAAATAAATCTGTAAATTATAATATATTGTAATTGTAAAATTGTAATATAAATACAAATCATATAGTTTCCTATTATGTAAAATATGGATACTTATTTTTAAATTAACTTGTACCAAAAATATACAAAATTAACTTATTTAATTGATGGTAAAAAACATTCAAATTAAGTTTAATTTGAAAATAGGAAAATTTTCAAATACCAAATTAACACTCTTCAATCTCGTTTAATTTTAAATTTTTGAATACCAAATTAAGATATTAACTTTGACTATCAAGTAATTAATTTCAAATAATTCAAATTAACTTTAAAATCGGTTTGTTTATAAATTAAGGAAATTCAAAGTATATAAAATGTGTTAATGGGATAATTAAATTACAATATTCATGTTAATTAAGTTATTTAAAAAATAAGGAAAGTCAAACTACATAAATGGTATTAATGGGATAATTCATATTGAATAGATTAAAACACGCCAGAAATAAATATAGATCAAACTTATCTCGGATCTCCGGTATACAATCATATTTTATTTTTTCTAAACACAAGAAAATGAATATACATGAATATTAACAAAATAAAATATACATCAATATTAAAATTAAAATAAGTACATATTATAAACTCATAATCATTCCATGAAACTAAATTATATGAGTCGGCAGTTACCTGAAATAATAAAAACGAATATTAATATTGATATTATGGATTATTTTAATTATAACAAATAACCGGAAAATTTAAAAGGTGTTAACGGAAAAACAAAATTTAAAGATGTTACCGGAAAAAAGATTGTATAAGCCGTGACACTCACCTGAAATTATAAAGTAAAATATTAATGTTGATATTATGCAACAATTGTCATAGGTAAAACACATATACGGAAAATGTTACCGAAAAAACTTACTGGAAAAACGTAATAATGGAATATAAGATTTTGATTAACAAACTAAAATGAAATCTTCAGCATATTAATCAGGTAAACAACCTGAAATAATGTAAAGCAACCATTGTTATAGGTATAAAACATAGCCGGAAAAAACTTAACGGAAAATCTTACCGGAAAAACTTAAAACGTCCACATATTACTGTCATGCCCGTTTATGATTTACAACCTAAACTGATTTTAATAAAATCAGTTAACAATGAGAATAAACATAAAAGGTTAGAAGAAACAATAACCGGAAAAAATAATAAGGTTGCCGGAAATAAATAGATAAACAATCGAAGTTTATTATAAAATACAAACTTACCGAAAAATTGATACAAATCTTGAATGACATTTGCCGGAATATATTAATAGGTGAAAGAGAGAAAAAGTTGATTAGGGTAAAAAATTAAGAAATGTTCTGGTTTAAATATAGGTTAGTGGATGAGTTGGCATGATTATGAAAGGTAATGGGTGACATGACAATGAGGTGGCGATGATGTGGATGGCCTAGAATGTTGACAAATGGAAATTATTGTTTGCTTTAATAGTATGTATAGATTGCAATATATATGAATTTTACATGATATTAGAATTAACGATATCCCACCGATATCTCACTGCGATAATCGATATCTCAGATAACGATCCTCGACCGATATCCGATATTTTTCCGCATTAACTACTTAGAGTTCACGCCCTGCATTTCTGTCGTAGGTTGGGGTGTGACACTTGACTCTCATATCTTTCTGGCTCCAATCACTTTTTCCATGACGACGTGCTTCCTCGTATGCACCAACCCATTTTTGGACACTTTGGCAAAGTCGTTTATAACGACCTTTCATTTGTTGAAAATTCCTCTTACCAAGCTTTTCTGGTCTTTTTGCCTAAGCTTCGTCATACAACTTCTTTACCTTTGCCCACATTATTGTAGATTTCTGGTTTTTGCCAAAAAAAAATTATCTTCACTAACAATACACCATGATGACATTAAAGCGACATCTTCAGCAACATCCCATAAACCTCGTGTAGTTTGTTCAGTATTTTGTGAGGTTTGAATATTTTCAGTGACAGGAACTTGACTCGAGTTTGAATAATAAAAAGTGTTTTGATTATTTGGGTAATTTCCATCTCCAAGACTCATATTTTAGTTTGAAAACGAGGGATCCATTATAGCGGCTAAGAATCAAAAGAGAATGGAGATAGAAAACTAGGAGTGGATGGGAATAGATTCTTGTTCTATCCAATATATATAATACAAAAAGGTAGATAATGTTAGATTTCTAGATTACAATTTTTATCCAAAAAATCTAACAAACCAAGAGACTGTGAACATTTGGCGAATTAGATAATATCATAATTCTGTTAAAAAAACCTTGAATTTTTACAAGTATTAACAACACAAAATTTACATATAATAATATTAAAAATACATGTTGTTAAAAATGTTCCATTTTTAATAAAACTTATATCGAAATGCTCATAAAAATAAAAAGCATAACTGTGTTTTTAAAATTTTAAAATAAGTTAAATAATATAAATTAATAAAAAATCAAATTGTATAAAAAAGAAATTGTGTGAAAGAAATGAAGAAAAAAAGGAATATTTAAATGAACGAGGGTCACGACATGGGTTGTGTGCACGGCTGGGTTGTTGAATTAAATTGATTTAATTTATTTTATTAATTCCTAAACAGAGTAACAAACTCACAAGAGATTGTTGATAAACTTAGTCTAAGTGGGTGTTTGGGTAAGCTTTTTAAAATTGCTTATTTGCTTATTTGATTTTTTTAAAGCAAATAAGCAAATAAGTATGTTTGGGTAACATAGAATCACTTTTAAGTTCTGCTATTTGTTATATGTTAAAAAGAAGGTTTTAAAAAGCTAAAATTTTAAGCTTTTTGATTGTGCTTTTGCTTTTATAATGTTTAGTTACATAAATACTCACATTATACTCATCTCCATATTGTTCCAGGCTCCATTACTCATCACCACCAACAACCTTGCAACTCTCATAACTCTACCAACAACCCTTCATTACTCATCACCAACAACAAATATTCACTACTCACCAACACCTCAACAACCTGAATTTATAAAAGGGGAGAAACCAGAGAATGGGCCAGAGAGGACGAGAAACAGTTTCGAACTATTCCGACGATGGAGACCTATTTTTTCCAGACCTACACCTCCGGCGGCTTGTTATCTAAGGTATGTTTGTTTTTTATTGAGATTGTAACAGTATTTTGCTATTATTTGATCTGTTGTAGTTTCTTGTTCATGTTATTTTCTTTAAATCTTGTGTTGAAAAATTATCTCCTACTAGGTATTAGTTTTTTGTTTGTTTATCTTGATTTCCACATTCTTATCCATAAATATATTGTTTATTTGAAAATAGTATATATCATTTTATCTTTTTTTTTTGATAAAATTCATGCTCATTATTCTGATATATTATCTGGTTATCAAAATTTTGTGGTTATTCAGTTTGATTGTCTTTGTTATCAAAATTTTGTGGTTTGTATTTGTATAAGTAGAGTGTAGATAACTAAAACTCTTATTTGGTTATTTTGAAATTTTGATTAAGTGTTATCAGATCATGGATGAAAACCAACCTAATGATGTTGATTGTGAAACATAAAAAAAAGTATAAACCGAAAGTACTCTAGAGTAATGATACATTTATGGAGTTTGTCAGTGATTGCTTAAATGAATCTTTAAAGGAGAATAGACCCGGTACTACCTTCAATAAGGTTGGGTGGGAGAATTTAGGAAAAAACCATGAAGGAAAGAACAAGTAAAACCTTAGATAAAAAACAACTTAGAAACAAATGGGACAACATGAAAAAGGATTGGAAGCTGTATGACCGCTTAATGAGGCTTGAAACTGGAATCAGTAGGAAGAGAAGCTTAATCGACGCATTTTCTGAGTGGTGGGAGAAGAAAATAAAGGTAAAATATAATATTATTATATAATTTATATAATATGCATACATATATATTGTTTGAGTAATGTGTTTTGACATCTTTTTTAAATTTGGCATAAAAGGCTTAACAGACCCAAACCGTGAAACCAAACCAGAACCAAACTGTTACTATAGGTTTGGTTCGGTTCGGTTTAAGAACTCTTTCCGACTTTAAACAATAGTCCAATTGTGAAGTGCAGTGAAGTATTATATAATTTATATAATATGCATACATATATATTGTTTGAGCAATGTGTCTTGACATCTTTTTAAATTTGGCATAAAAGGCTTAACGGGCCCAAACCGTGAAACCAATCCAGAACCAAACCGACTAACGGTTTGGTTCGGTTTAAGAACTCTTTCCGACTTTAAACAATAGTCCAATTGTGAAGTGCAGTGAAGCATATAAGTTGGCAACAAATGTTTTGATTACAACAAAAGAATATCATGACAAACCATGAAGTCTGCACATGCAATAATGCTCTTTTTAAACCATATTTGTCAATATATAAAAAAAAAGAAAAAATCTTAAATAGGACACAATCCAAAATAAAGTAGTTTTAGATGGAGCTACAATATTACAACAGAAAGATGTGCAGTAGCTTTGCAACATTATTGTTTATAACACTAGATTTGAGATATCCCTTTTTTAGAGATCCTTATAAGTTATGTGACATTCGTCAAATTTAAGTCTTGAGTGGTACTCGTTTTGTAAACTTTTATTATGTAAGCCCGACTTAACATCCAAAAACCTTATTTAATAATTATATAATATCATTTTAGACCTCGACCTTAAATAAATCGATGTTGGTCATAATATAGTGTTGTTAAGAAAAAAATTTAAGGGGTTCAAACTGAATTTTGTAAAGTTATTAAAAGCTTGGAAACATTTAAACTCGTTTTAAACCATTATTAGAACTTGAGGGGCCAAAATGTAACATTTATACACTACATATAAATAGTTAAATACCCTAACCCGAACTTATCTCACCCAGCCGCCACCCTCTTTCTCTCTTGCGTTTTCCAGCGGCCGCGAATCTCCGGTGAGAGTCTGGCGACGCGAATTCCGGCCACCGAACCCCCTCCTTCCTCACCTCCGACACACCACCACCACTACCCACCTCCCTCTAGCCCGAAACCCCAGCCACCCGCTCCCCCTTTCTCCTTCGGTTTCGCTTTCCGGCGACCGGAAAACCGGCCGCCGCCTACCCGGCACCGCAGCTCCGCCTCACTCTCCCTGCCATGACCTCACCTGCTCGTCTCTCATCTCTCTCGGCTCTCTCATCTCTCTCTCACTCTCGTCTCTCTCGGCCTTCGTTTCCCGACGACTGCTGTTGCTTCGTCTCCAGCGGGTTCGGTTCGTTTACTTCCCGGTATAGATCCATGACTCGGGAACAGTTAATAGGTAAATTGATTTGGGGTTTTGGTATTATTAGTTTTCGTATTTTGATTTCCAGATTTAAATTGTTAATAATTGGTTTGTTAATAACCGGTTATATTTTTAGTTATATACTTGAATCGGGTGGAGTGGATATGATGTTGTTTTGATTTGGGAAAAGACGAACACCCGGTTTACTAACATCTTTAAAATCGGTCTTGGATTAATATATAAAAATTTAAATAAATATATATGAATGTTATATTATTATTTTAGATTTAAATTCATATTATTACTATTATATATTACTATCACTATTATTATTATCATTATATGTATATATATATATAATATAAAAGACTTATTTTTAAAGCTATTAATACTATTTTATTATTATTATTACTATTATTATTAGTATTAGTATTAGTATTATTGTTATTGTTACTATTATTATAAATATTAAAGTTGTTATTAATATTATAAAAGATCATATTATTATTATCTATCAAAATCATATGTTATCATTAATTACTAGCAATAGTATAAATATGGTTATAATTATTATACTATATTAGTATTACTGGAAATAGTTGTTGTTATCATCATTATCTTACATATCTATATATATATATATATATATATATATATATATATATACATATCTCTTTAGAATTACTATTATCATTTTCTATCATTATTATTATAATAATATTATTATAAGCTTTAATATCAATTCATTCTTATAAAACCGAACTCTTGATTTAAACCCGTCTTGTCTCTTTTAATATTGGTTTACCTATTTAAAAGCACAATAAGATAATATTATTTTATTTTAATTGTCAATTAAGTAAGAGTCCCTAATCATCAACAAACTAACCGGTAACCCGATTAACAACCGAACCTTCTCATTCAATGCTTCCAATATAGTTTCATTATGGTTTCAAGTTCATTAATATATTACATTATTTATTCTTAGCTAAGGTGTTTATCGTTTCAAGTCGGATTCGTTCGTTTTGTTCACAAGCTTTCTATATGTCCATCATTAATTAGTTCTCAATTCATCAATCGAGGTGAGTACTTTCATTCCCCTTTTTCCATCTTTTGTTTTGGGGTGACATTTCATACCTATCAAACTAAATGCTTTATTTACTTGAATCTTAAACCCACAAACGTGATTGTATACTTTACCTAAATAATTGTTTGATTTGGTGTTCTATGCTTACATGCTTATTTGCATATGTGTTTATCGCTTTTGGATGGCGGAACTATAGATCCTAGACCATTTGGAAACCCCTTATGGCAAGGTGTCGTTAACGTAATGCAATTAACGATAACTATTAAATCCTAGACTACTTGGCAACCCCTTGTAGCTAGGTGGTGCTAATGTGTTTAGCAACTATCTATAAAATCCTAAACTATTTGGCAACCCCTTATAGTTGGGTGTCACTAACTTGTTAGCGATAACTATTTTATCCAAATTTATAGCTTTTATTTATTGTTTTGTATACAAGTTTTTGTGGCTCTTTATTACTATATATTTATATGCTCAAACTTATGAATTGCTCACCAACCTTTGTGTTGACAAACTTTATTTTATGAAATGTTACAGGTTTGACTTTTGTTGACTCAAGGACTTGATGAAAACGTTACCAAGACTATTAGAGTATTAGTAAAACGAATAATATAATTGTTACTTGTATTCAATTTGATCGTGTGAACGAGATGTGTTGATTACTGATTTGTGAAATAAAAAGAGTTGAATAATTATTGTCACTTTAAATAGTGTTTTGTGTATTTGTCCAATCACGTTGCACCCCGGCATGTTTCTCCGCTTTTGGTCGGGGTGTGACAGATTGATATCAGAGCCACAAGACTATAAGATAGGTGGTTAGACGTAACGGCCTAGTATAGTCTTTACTTTAGGGTCCTTATACATGTTTGCCTATACGTGTTTACCCTACTTGATTGTTCAATACACTTGTTTATTTATATACTTATTTATTTCATCAAATTGTATATATACACAAATACTCGAAAACATATTAAGGTATCCTTACCTTCCTTTGATAAATTTTTATATATACACATACTTGTATTTTCATAATAATCTAAGGTATTCTTACTTTATTTTTGTTTAAATTTTATATTTACATAATAATGTAAGGTATCCTTACCTTAAAACGCTAAAAACACTAGTTTTCATTGTGTTTTATGGATCACGAGCTTAACTTGGATCCCGTTGTTTCAAATCTCCTTAAAGATCGTCTCATATGAGATGACCACTTTAAGTAGTCGAATGCGAGCGTTCCGCCCGCCATCCTAATTTTCGGTGTTAAGACAATAGAACTACGGTGATTTCGGGACTAGTGTTTTGACATGACGTTGTATTCTGATTTATTATTTTTGCTACAATCGTTATTTGAGTCGAAGACATGAAAAAGACGCGGTGGTACGTGCACATGTTTAGACCCCAACATGGTATTTTTGTAATAAAGGTTTTAGTGTCGGAATATCAAGTCATGGTGGTTCATGCACGATTTTTCCGCCTTAAAATCTTAAAACATTATTATTACGTTTCAAGAATTTAAACCATTTTTCCTTTATTTTGTTATAAATTCTTATCACAAGTCTTCATTTATAAATGTTATATATTTTCTTTACATATATCTCGATTTTATATTGTAAAGTTTTACACCAATTTTCTCATTTTGATTTCACGATGATTTTTATTACAAATTTCGTTCATTATGATCTCTTCGATATAGGTTAAATATATGTATATATAGAGTTTGATCTATTCATAATAAATTTTAATATGCCATTTATTTTCATTAAGACGATTTACAAACGAAAATCTTATTATATAAATTTCATCATATCAAGAAGGTTTTATAATAAATTTCACCTTAACTTTCCAAGTAAATTTCCTATGGTATAAACTTCCAATTGTCTTTAAAGTCCTCGTACAAAAAAAAATTATAAAAATTTAATTTTCTTTATAACTATTCCGTTTATTTTGGACGATCACTTCAAAATTTTAATTATTTAAACTTCTCACGACATTTTAATTATACTATATTATATAATACACATGGTAAAATCTTCAGTACCCAAATTTATTTTCGTAACAACTTTCATCATGCAATATTTGGTTCGTTATAAAGTTTCGCAAAAAAAATTACATCATATGATTTTTCGTGTTTTAAAATTCTTATGATAGTTTTGCCATGATCTTTCAAGAAAGTCACAAACTTATAGTTTGTAATCTTCTTGAAACTCTCATGCAAAACTTCATAGAAATTTACTTTAAAGATCAAAATCGTTTACTCGTGATTTCTCGATTTACAATGCCGGTCATTCTAACTTACCGTGATTTTCGTTACACGATATTAAATAATGAACTTGGTAAAAAAAATTCATTACGCAACTTTGTTTTCCCAAAAACGACATTCATCATTTAATATTGAAACCTCATAACAAATTTTGACATTCAATTTACGTATTTTAAATTTCCTCATAAGCAATAAATAAATAAATTTATTTTAATCTTTATAAAAAAATTGTATGATTCACACGCTCGGATCTCAAATTTTTTTTATTTTATTTATATAATATGGTGTATATATTTATATATATTAACTTGCAATTTCAATCATCAAAATTTCAATGGACATTTCAAACATTATTTATAAATCATGATATTTTCAATTTAATAGCTACTATTAGTCAAAATCTCTCTAAACGTAACCACAAGTTCCCAAACACCCGTATCCCATCGCAAACTACCGCCTTAAATAAAACCATCCTTACACTTCAAAAGTTTTCCCGCGCACTCAAATTTTTCCTCAATATGAACGAAACCTAAACATCCAAAATTATACCCTCACCTACTCAAACCCCATGCAAAATCCAAGATGTACAACATTAACCCAACAAAAAGCCTTAAATACCGACACTCCTACGCCACGAAAACCTATCAAACTCACTATCCTAATACTTCAAAGACACCGACAAACACACTCACGAATGCCTTGAACATATACAAACCAAAGCTTACCCAACTATGACTCAAATTCTTCGACCCATACTATGTCAATTCACCAAACCATATCGCCACACCGTTTTCATCCAACCATAGAGCGCCGTTTCCATCCAATCATAGAGTTTGATATCAAAATAGCAACCCAAACACTCCTTACAAAATACAAGTATAAACCAAATCTTAACCCAAACTAGCCAAGATTAAAATTATCCAACCCGTCAACTTAACCCGAGCTCAAATAAGCCTAACCACTACTCACACAAGCATCCAAGCCTAACCCACTCAAAAGACCTAAACTCAACAAACCTCATTGATTCAACTCAAGAAAACTGAACTACTCAAACCGACCTAAACACTCTCACTTACTACAAAATTTTCAACCATTCACCGTACGAAGCCTAAGACCCCTCCCTACGCATGCAAGTTTCGCTTTTCCCTGAAGTTTTATATATATATATATGTATGTATGTATACATACATACAACTAGTGTACATATAACAACCTCATGTGTTCGAATAATCGTTTTTTTTTTAATTATAAACTTTAAATATATATATGGTATTGTCATGACAACAAAATTTTATTATGAGGAATTGCATTTAAGGGTTATTAAACGATTATATGTATGACTTCAAGATTATAAATATTGTCACCTAAGGTGATAAATCTCTTAATAACTTTATAAATCGAGGTTTCATTTTGAATGTTGAATGCGGAAATTTATTTAGTAATAAATTACAATTTTTTTCTCATATTGCATAAACTCAATGACCATGGCTTTGCAAATCTTGGGACGCATTTATAAATATTTTATATTGTTACACAAATTTTTGCTCAATAACGATTTACGCAAACTATTACCTCTTATTATCGCAAGCTTCATCACTTTATATAATTTATCTTTCATCACAAAAACTTTATGTATACAAACTCCTTTAACAATTTGGGTTACAAGATTTACATTCAATAATGATTTAAATATTTTCCCTAGCAACGCGATACCGCGATATATTGATATTATTATATTCATTTTCTTGGGAACAATAAAACGACTTTACTTGAGATTTCATTTTCGATGTTATTCTTATATTTTCAATAAACATATAAAACGCGATTTAAGTATTTAGTCATTAAATTCGAGTCACACAATTATTGCGATTTTTCTCCATTTGATGAGATTGTTTCGATGACAATATTTTGCACATGAGATTTCATTGTGGTGTTTTGATTTTCGTGACCGAATGCAAACTATTCAATAGCAATTTGTGTAATACTTTCAAAACCTTAACTTCGCCAAAATATCGTTTATCTTTTAAACGATATTTTCATGACTATGTTATTTATATTTGAGCATTATGTAAAACACGATTATATACATTATCCTGTATCATTTTATCTAATCTATTAACGACCTATGTGTGGCTGTCTACAAGTTTTCGCGCTATTAGAAACCGTTATTATAATGACGATTATATGAATGGTTTCACAATAGTGGCTGTATTCACGTTTTATCACATTTCATTGATTGTTTTGGTTGTTAATCATTACTATTTTATTTATATTGATGCACGTATGCGTCACCCCAAAGAAACTCACCTCATCCTCGTGATTTCACGAAATCATATCCTCAAATACTTATAACCTCAAGGTTGTTCGCGTATGTAACTCATTGTACGACGTTATTTCATGTTGTATAATCGTTTATCCCAACTTTACATGATCATTTATTGGACCTTTCATTTCTATTTATCAAGTTTCATCTTATAAATCTTATTTAGTACCTTGATTTATAGAGTTTGGTAACTATCTTGAGGACATTTGACTTTAAATCCCGTTTCGTATTTGTTTACCATGGGTTTTAATTATTTGATCGTTTTTGCTTAATTAAACCAAAATAGTTCTTTTCACCTTGATTATACTCTAAGATTTTAACTGTTTCATTTATGTATCCCATTTTCCTACTTACTAAAAAGTCAATCCCGAAATTCTCAACCGCTAGTCTGTTTTGTCAATATTGGTAAAATTCAACAAAATTATTTACACATCTATTATTTAAAGATTTCAAAATAAATATGTCTCTTAAACCACACAATGGAACGAACCATGTGGACCATACGACGATTTAAATAATTATGGGTGCACACTTAATTATCGAAATCCCCGTATGGAAGCCATAATAAGTACACTTGTGTGCGATAACCCAGACCCGAGGATGATGGGAGAAGAACGATGGAAATGCGAATCGTGATAAAGGCATGGTGGATACGCCGCTGGTACTTCCTATATATAAGTGCCTTATTATGTTTCTCATTTGTAGCGTTTTTCGAGTCATGCAAGGATTTGACGTTATTCGTTTGCTTAAATTTTGTTCATGCAATTATCTTACTAAAGACAACATTCGTTAATAATTACTTTTCTTTAAGTTTATTTTAATTTCAGGATGAAATTTCTAAAAAGTTAGGGATACTGTGACATTTGTCAAATTTAAGTCTTGAGTGGTACTCGTTTTGTAAACTTTTATTATGTAAGCCCGACTTAACATCCAAAAACCTTATTTAATCATTATATAATATCATTTTAGATCTCGACCTTAAATAAATCGATGTTGGTCATAATATAGTGTTGTTAAGAAAAAAAACTTAAGAGGCTCAAACTGAGTATTGTAAAGTTATAAGAAGCTTGGAAACATTTAAACTCGTTTTAAACCATTATTAGAACTTGAGGGGCTAAAAGGTAACATTTATACACTACATATAAATAGTTAAATACCCTAACCCTAAGTTATCTCACCCAGCCGCCACCCTCTTTCTCTCTTGCGTTTTCCTGTGGCCGCGAATCTCCGGTGAGAGTCCGGCGAAGCGAATTCCGGCCACCGAACCCCCTCCTTTCCCACCTCCGACACACCACCACCACTACCCACCTCCCTCTAGTCCGAAACCCCAGCCACCCGCTCCCCCTTTCTCCTTCAGTTTCGCTTTCCGGCGACCGGAAAACCGGCCGCCGCCTACCCGGCACCGCAGCTCCGCCTCACTCTCCCTGCCGTGACCTCACCTGCTCGTCTCTCATCTCTCTCGGCTCTATCATATCTCTCTCACTCTCGTCTCTCTCGGCCTTCGTTTCCCGACGACTGCTGTTGCTTCGTCTCCAGCGGGTTCGGTTCGTTTACTTCCCGGTATAGATCCATGACTCGGGAACAGTTAATAGGTAAATTGATTTGGGGTTTTGGTATTATTAGTTTTCGTATTTTGATTTCCAGATTTAAATTGTTAATAATTGGTTTGTTAATAACCGGTTATATTTTTAGTTATATACTTGAATCGGGTGGAGTGGATATGATGTTGTTTTGATTTGGGAAAAGACGAACACCCGGTTTACTAACATCTTTAAAATCGGTCTTGGATTAATATATAAAAATTTAAATAAATATATATGAATGTTATATTATTATTTTAGATTTAAATTCATATTATTACTATTATATATTACTATCACTATTATTATTATCATTATATATATATAATATAAAAGACTTATTTTTAAAGCTATTAATACTATTTTATTATTATTATTACTATTATTATTATTAGTATTATTATTAGTATTAGTATTATTGTTATTGTTACTATTATTCTAAATATTAAAGTTGTTATTAATATTATAAAAGATCATATTATTAGTATCTATCAAAATCATATGTTATCATTAATTACTAGCAATAGTATTCATATGGTTATAATTATTATACTATATTGGTATTACTAGAAATAGTTGTTGTTATCATCATTATCTTACATATCTATATATATATATATATATATATATATATATATATATATATATATAAACACATATGTATATATATATAACATATCTCTTTAGAATTATTATTATCATTTTCTATCATTATTATTATAATAATATTATTATAAGCTTTAATATCAATTCATTCTTATAAAACCGAACTCTTGATTTAAAACCCGTCTTGTCTCTTTTAATATTGGTTTAGCTATTTAAAAGCACAATAAGATAATATTATTTTATTTTAATTTTCAATTAAGTACGAGTCCCTAATCATTAACAAACTAATCGGTAACCCGATTAACAACCGAACCTTCTCATTCAATGCTTCCAATATAGTTTCATTATGGCTTCAAGTTTATTAATATATTACATTATTTATTCTTAGCTAAGGTGTTTATCGTTTCAATTCGAATTCGTTCGTTTTGTTCACAAGCTTTCTATATGTCCGTCATTAATTAGTTTTCAATTCATCAATCGCGATTGTAATCTAGGGTTCATGGTGCGTTTATTGTTTCTAGTTATATTGTTTTAAGTTTGGGTTATAAACAAACTTGACAACCTAGATCAGATGGTTGGGTTGTATGTGTGTTAAACTCGGGTCGCCTGTTCGACCCTCCCTACACCCTGTTTTCTTTTTAAAGTTTTTTTATGAATTATTATATTTAAGACCTTAATTAAATTGATAATAATAATAACTAATAAATATTTTCTTAATAAAAAACGGTTTGTAATACTCGTTTAACTCATGTTTTCGTTCATGTATATACATATTAACGTGTATATATATATATAATGTATAGTATAATTTAAATATTAATGTTTTAATATATATAAAAATCAAATAAACTAATTTTATATATATTTGTAAAACTACAAATAATAATTAATAAGTTATGTTTTTCTTAAATCAAAATGATTATTTTATATAATAAAACCTTATATATATTATTATATTATTTAACTAGTTGTCGTAATAAATATCGTACTTAAGCGTCTCTGTTACTCTCGTTTCTTTTAGGCTTTAACGTTCGCGCGTGATCCACTTTCGTCTTGTTATCTATTCATCTTTTGTTCGTCTTTGAGGTGAGTTTACATATCCCGTTTTTCATCTTTTAAATTTTTGGGGGTGGCATGTATACCCTATTTAATTTATTCATTTTTACTTACATATCTATTCAAAACACAATTCAATATATGTTTATGGTGTGATTATTGCATACTCTATGATAATGCTCTATGTGCTTAATTGTTTATTTTATGTTTGGTGGTTGGTATCTCATACTCATCTATCCTCATCTAGTATGATCATACATTTACCCAAGTACGTTGATTTCGTATCAATAAGAACGGGTCCACATCTATTTAGTTGTTTACATTTTCATAAAAATTGTAATACTCATCATTTACATATTAAAATATATATATATATATATATATATATATATATATATAACTAAAACTTATGTATTCTCACCAACATTGGTGTTGACAAACTCTATTTTCATACATGTTACAGGTACAGGTAGTTGATATTATTCAAGATTGAAGACAATAGTTTGACCTTAGGATGTCTATTCATGTTACACAAAAGAACGATTTATTTGATTTAATTAATGTCATTGTGTACTTGATTTAATGTTAATGAAATTAAATAATAATTGTCACTTTAACTAGTGTCTTTTGAGCTACTGTCCAATCAATATGTTACGCCCCGGCATGTTTCGCCGCCTTTAGTTGGGGTGTGAAATGTATAAACACTCTTAGCCAAGATACAACTTATAGAGAATATGCTTATCGAGAGATCAATTCTCCACCCATATTGTGAAGTGTTGCATACATTAAAAGGTGGTATATTTCCAAAGGTTTTGGTGTGAGTGATAAGTATTGCCGAGTATGTAACATCCTAAAATTTTAATGATGAATAAAGGAAGTTATGTTTAGTGATTTCGCGTAATTGATTAATGTCGGGGAAGGAGCGGGTCTTGGACTTGGATTAACTGAGATGGGTTAAATGAGAACGGGATTTCAGGGATATAAATACCCCCAAAATCCCAAAATATCTTCATTTTCCCCCACTCTCCTAAACACACACATACACACACACCAAGCACACCCAAAACCGCCGCCGGCTGGGCCGAGAAAGAAGGAAGGATCGAGCGAGGTCCGGGTAAGAGAGAAAGATTAGTGGTGATACCAAGATAAACGAGATCCAAACAAGCTCAAAAGGTATGATTCTTGATCTTGGAAGTTTAAAGATCCGAGCTTTTAGTGTATAAACGACCGAAAATGGTCGGGAAGTATAGTGGGTGGTATTGAACCTTAACAAGGGTGTTAAAATCGCCCGAAATGTTGATCAGAAACCGAAACAGCGGACATCTGGGCAACTTCGCCTTCATCTGGGCAACTTCGCCTTCAAGCGATGAACTTCGCCTGCAAGCTAAGTTCGCCTGATGATAAGTTCGCCTGAGGTTTAACTTCGCCTAAAGCTAAGTTCGCCTGAGGTTTAACTTCGCCTAAAGCTAAGTTCGCCTGAGGTTTAACTTCGCCTAAAGCCAAGTTCGATTAGAAAATAAATTAAAAACCTAATGAAAAATGTGTTAAGACAGTTAATGGAAATAAAATTTTTCCAAGCTGACCTGGCAGCTCGACCCCAGCCAGGGGCTCTGCCCCTTGGACCCTGCTAGGGGCTGCCGCCCCTAGACCCCGCTGCCAGGGCGCTGCCCCCGGACCCCCGTTCGTTGTGGGTCATATAAAGATAGAAATACATTTTGAGAAGTGATAGTTAATTGATACGTATACTTGTTATACAGTCAGCCGTGCACAACTGAATAAAGGGATTACGATTAACGGTGAACGTAACCGTGTTCAGGTGAGTTTCTAGCCCCATTTATGTGTTATGTTTTCGGGGCTGTGTGCATACGCAATATGTTTGTTAATACACTTTTCCTAAGAGATAAGTGTATGCTTATGTGGATAATGTGAAATGTATGAATGATTGCTTGATGATACGTGAACGATCTTCGGATATTGCACGTACTGTCAGGTTGTAACGTTATGTATAAGGTAAGTATGTTATGTATGTTTATGTGTATAAACGTGATGAAGATAAGAAAAGAAAGAAATGATAATGTATGGTTGTATGGTTACGGAAAGGGTACCAAGCCCTAATAATACTCGAGGTATAAGGTATGGTTGTATGGTAACGAAGAGGGAATCGAACCCTACTAATATACGAGAACTAGGGAACCGAACCCTACTAATATTCGAGGAAAGAGGGTACCGAGCCCTAATAATACTCGAGGAAGGAGGGTACCGAGCCCTAATAATACTCGAGGAATGAGGGTACCGAGCCCTAATAATACTCGAGGAAAGAGGGTACCGAGCCCTAATAATACTCGAGGAAAGAGGGTACCGAGCCCTAATAATACTCGAGGAATGTAGGGCGTAATGCTCTTTATAACGTAAGATATGAAGGTAAGTTAATACAAAAGAAAGTAAGAAAGTATGAAAGTAAGTAAGTAAGAAAGTATGAAAGTAAGAAAGTAAGAAAGTATTAAAAGTATGAAAGTATGAATGAAAGAATATAATGTTATGTGAATGGTATGATTATGTGATTATCTAGAACTCACTCAGCGTAGCTGACTTTTAGTATGCACGCAGGTGAGTAGGATGAGGCAGCTCGCTTGAGGAGACACATGGCACTGAACAAGAGTCTGGCATCTGAAGACTTATGATGTTTTAATTTTAATGTTTAAATGTGAAAGACAAAGGATGTTTTGAGACAAGTTATGAAATATTGTAATGTTTTATGAAAGTTTTATATTCCGCTTAAATGTTTTAAGTAACTCTGATATTTAGAACAGTGTTTATGAGTAAATCCAAAACGAAAATAGGGTTACCGGTAACGGGGCCTTACAGAGTATTTTGGCAAAGGAGTTTTTCAGATGGGTATGACTAATCGAGCTTTTTCTTCAAAGTTGTCTTCATTTTCTTGCACTTGCTCCATTTTTCATCCCGAAGTGTGGATCAAAGTTTCATATCTTTTCGCTCGTCTGTTCATTGCGCTTTGGAAATCTCACAAAATTGTGGCCTTTGTTCTTATTGGCGCCACTTTTTCCTCACCTCATTTCTAAAGAGAAATATTTTCTCCCTAAGTTCCGGAGACAACCTAAGTTTCGCAAATTATAGGCAACAAAGTAAATTGAAATCAAAAGAATGCATTTAAGTTCATTAAGGCCTACCGGTAAAAGACTAATGCTAAATTCTACCGGTGAAAGGGTAATTTGGTAGGATATGTTTTCGGGTTGGTTCAGTGTTTGGTGATAGGAATACGGTTTGTTTTGGTACGGTTTTGGTTGTGGTTCTTTGTGGTCTTTTTTTTTGGAAATATATTACCTTTCTTTTTATGTAGCATGTCATCTGATCTCGAATAGAAAACTCACGACAAGTTTTAATCCGCATGAAGTACCTAACTCAGTCAAAAGTATTCAATATATGCGTATTTTTTTAAGTATATGCATGAAAGCTTAGTTCTCACAAATGGAAGAATTGTGTGAAAACTTTATATTTTGCATAAAGTTAGTTTCAATACTACAAACCATATTTATAATTTATCACTTTTTAGGTGATTAGTTTTTCTCTAATTTTTCTCGTTATTTCTTAGTATCTTGTTCGTCAAAAAATATAAAAGAAGCTAACAGTTTTATTGTTGCAAAAAGAATATGTCTGGTATTATAAATAATTGACTGTTGGTACTGTACCGGTATTGATACCAAGTTTAGTGGAGATTTTTTTTTAAAAAAAAAAAAGGAAAAAGTGTTACTAAAGCGCATGTCATACCTAAAGTACTCGTACCTTAAAATTGTGGGTACAAGCATGGGTACCCAGGTTTACTGATTTTATGTACGGGTATTTTCGAGTACATGTACGGGTATCGTACTGATCTCATCCCTAAGGAGAAGTGTGAGAAACTATAGACAATTGGTATGTGTCAAGTGGTGACCAAAGTGAGAAGGACATAAAAGTAATCAAACATATATTTACTCTCCGTATGCAAGACACATGTCAACCCCACCTCCCCCCTCCCCCCGCCTCCACCATCATTTTAAGACGTCTATAATAAAAAAACGTTTTTTTATCTTTAATATGAGTATGACTTAGTTATAAAAAAAATAAGAAAAAAATTTGTCATTGTGTCTTTTTTCGTCATTGTGTTATGAATAGAAACACACAATGACGAACAAGACACGATGACGTAATTTTTATTTTAATTTGTATCTTTAATATGAGTGACAATTGAAAAACACAATGACCAGAACCTATAACACAATACACAGAAAACCTAATTGAAAAATACAATGATCAACCAATAGCACAACGTTAAAAACCAACTAATTTTATTTTTATTTTTATATAACAATATGATACTCATATTAAAGATAAAAAAAGCATATTATTATGGTGACTTTTTTTTTTTTTTTAAATTGTCGTATGAAAAAGTTATATACATTTTAAAATGATTGGGAATTGACATGTGGTTTGCATGCGGAGAGGGACAGTCAACAAATGTGTGCTATTTCTTTTAACCCCTTTTCATTAATTTTTTATTTTAAATTATTCACAATCATTCAAATATAAGATAAATAAACTAGTTTTCTTCTCACACTTCACATTTTTGTGGCCCTTTGTATTTTAATCTTATCTTATAAGCTAATATGCCAAAGTTTGGAATTTCTTAAGTTTAAATGATTTTGCAAGTAAACAATGGGTGTAACTTTTTCATTATTTTTCTTTTTTTAACAACCAACGAAGCCTTCAAATGGGCTATAGGCTAAATTCAGCATATCGGGATACAATCATCTTTCAATTCAGGAAAAACCCTCACCTAAGGCCTGTAAGGCCCCGTTACCGGTAGCCCTACTTTCGTGTTCGATTTACTCATAAACGCAGTTCTAAATATCAGAGTTAATTAAAACATTCGCGGAATATAAAAGCTTTCATAAAACATTTCATAATAAAACACGTCTTGTCTTAAAACATCATTTTGTCTTTCAAAATAAACGAAACATTAAACTTAAACGTCTTGAGTCTTCCGATGCCAGCCTCTTATTCAGTGCCACGTGTCTCCTCAAGCAAGCTGCCTCATCCTACTCACCTGCGTGCATACTAAAAGTCAGCTACGCTGAGTGAGTTCTAGTTAATCATACACTATGCAATACACATAAACTTATATTCTTTCATTCATACTTTCATACTTTCATACTTTCATACTTTCTTTGTATTAACTTACTTTCATATCTTACGTTATAAAGAGCATTACGCCCTACATTCCTCGAGTATTATTAGGGCTCGGTATCCTCCTTCCTCGAGTATTATTAGGGCTCGGTACCCTCCTTCCTCGAGTATTATTAGGGCTCGGTACCCTCCTTCCTCGAGTATTATTAGGGCTCGGTACCCTCTTTCCTCGAGTATAATTAGGGCTCGGTTCCCTCTTTCCTCGAATATTAGTAGGGTTTGGTTCCCTAGTTCTCGAATATTAGTAGGGTTCGATTCCCTCTTCGTTACCGTACATCCATCCTTTCCTGCTTTTATTAACTTTATCACATTCATACACATAAGCATACATATCATACTTACCTTATACTTAGCGTTACAACCTGACAGTACGTGCAATATCCGAAGATCGTTCACGTACCGTCAAGCCATCATTCATACATTTCACATTATTCACATAAGGCATACACTTATCTCTTAAGATAAGCGTATTAACAAACATATTGAGTATGCACACAGCCCCGAAAACATGACACATAATTGGGGCTAGAAACTCACATGAACACGGTTACGTTCACCGTTAATCGTAATCCCTTTCTTCAGTTGTGCACGGCTGACTGTATAACAAGTATACGTATCAATTAACTATCACTTCTCATATCATCTTTCTAGTCTTAACTAGTACCCACAACGAACGGGGGTCCGGGGGCAGCGCCCCTGGCAGCGGGGTCTAGGGGCGGTAGCCCCTAGCAGGGTCCAAGGGGCAGAGCCCCATTAGGTTTTTAATTTATTTTCTAAGCGAACTTAACTTTAGGCGAAGTTAAACCTTAAGCGAACTTAGCTTTCGGCGAAGTTATCAGTTAGGCGAACTTGGCCTTAGGCGAAGTTAAACCTTAAGCGAACTTAGCTTTAGGCGAAGTTATCAGTTAGGCGAACTTGGCCTTAGGCGAAGTGATCAATTAGGCGAACTTGGCCGTAGGCGAAGTTACCAGTTAGGCGAACTTAGCCGTAGGCGAATTTATCAATTAGGCGAACTTGGCCTTAGGCGAAGTTACCAGTTAGGCGAACTTGGACTTAGGCGAAGTTACCAGTTAGGCGAACTTGGCCGTAGGAGAAGTTAAGCCTTGAAGGCGAAGTTAAGCTTTGAAGGCGAAGTTACCGTTTTGAATGCGAAGTTGCCCAGTTCGCTACGGGTTTGGTTTTTATCACGCATTTTGGCGATTTTAATACCCTTGTTATGGTTCGACATCACCCACTAACGTTCCCTAACCATTTCGTTCGTATATATATCCCGTATAAACTATAAAGCTTGGATCTTAAAGCTTAAGGACATTCAATAAAACATAAACTTTAAAGGTCAAGAACATACCTTTTGTGCTCGTTTGGATCTCGTTTAACTTGTTTAATCACAACTAATCGTTTACTCTCTTTCGGATCTTGCTCGTTTCTCTCCCTCGGCCGCCGGCCGTATATGGCGGTGTGTGGTGTGTGTGTGTGTTTTGGAGTGTGTTAGAGAATAAGATGGAAATGAATGATGGTTTAGGGTTTAAGGTTGGTTTAGGGGATATTTATATCCCTTAAAGCCCCTGGACCTAAGGCCCATTCTCATTTAACCCATCTCAATTAGTCTAAGTCCATGATCCGTTCTTTACTCGATGTTAATTAATTAATAACGCGAAATCACTAAACGTAACTTTCTTTATTCAACATTATAAATTTTAGGATGTTACAAGGCCAACGCTCGTGAACACTCACACTTGGAGAACTTAACATACAATTTCTCAATTCTAACCAATTCAAGTAAGATCCTAAGACAAACCTTATGATATTCTTCTGATTTATAAGAAATGAGTATATCGTCAATGAAGACAATTGCAAATTTATCTAAATAAGGATTACAAATTCTATTCATCATGTCCATGAAAGTGGTTGGCGCATTAGTAAGTCCAAATGGCATCACCATGAACTCGTAATGTCCATACCTTGTTCGGAATGCATGCAGTTTTTAAGAATATCTTCTTTCCAACTTTCAATTGATGATACCTAGATCCTAAATCCATTTTGCTCGCTCCTTGCAATTGATCGAACAGGCCATCAATTTTAGGTAGTGGGTATCGATTCTTAATAGTTACTTTATTTAAAGCTTTATATTTGATACACATCCTCATTGATCCGTCTTTCTTTTTAACGAATAATATCGGAGCTCGCCAAGGTGATAAACTTGGATGAATAAATTCTTTTCCATAAGTTCATCTAATTGTTTCTTCAATTTCTTCATTTCTGTTGGAGCTAACCAATATGGTGATTTGGCTATTGGAGTAGTTCCAGGCATTGAGTGTATCCAAAACTCGTCTTCTTGATTAAGAGGTATACTAGGAATTTCATCTGGAAAGAATTCGGTAAATTCGGCTACTATGGGTTCGTCATTGATTTCTTTTAGTTTGAGTTTTTCGGTAACGTACGCCA
This sequence comes from Bidens hawaiensis, assembly GCF_021521415.1. Lineage (NCBI taxonomy): Eukaryota > Viridiplantae > Streptophyta > Magnoliopsida > Asterales > Asteraceae > Bidens > Bidens hawaiensis. The sequence continues at coordinate 134,196 of NW_027493829.1, forward strand.
TAAATGCTAAACAACCTTGGTTTAATCATTTATTACCTTTAATCATCAAAATTATGCTAACTTGACCAGCATCTTTGTCACCGACGATTGAAATTGTTCGTTTATCTTCGGCTTGAAGTTCTATGGTTTCTTATTAAAAATAATACGTGCATGATTATCGGATAACAAATCCATACCTAAAATAATGTCAAAGCCTGCTAATGTCATGGGTAATACTGAACAAGTATGACATATCCTACTAACAAAGTCTTTCCATTTTCTAAGGTTTCCGAAATTTTAACTATATCACTATTGGTTGTTTCGACGTTTAAGGTTTTATTTAGTTTTGTCAAGGATTCATTTAATAAACTACTGATGTACTAATTATTCAAATAAATTTATTAACTAAATTACGTCAATCTAGACACTAAGTAATAAATTCTAGACTCTTAACTTAACTAAAACTACTAACCGGCAAGTGAACCGGTTGACTCTAGTATAGCTAAGTAAGTCTGAATATCGAACCCACGAGACTCTTTTAATTACGTTAACTAGCTAACTAGACTCAACTGACTGACACAACTATTTATTTATATCATCTTGGCGGGGTTAAACTATGTTATATTAAACTAATAAAATAAACTAATTAGTAAAAGAAAATTAATGAAAAACAAGACAAACAAGTTTGACTGATTCAGATGATGATGAAAAACCACCTAGGCTAGAATCCCCAAATTTTCAGTTATCAAATAGTTTGAAAATAATAGTTATGGAACTGAGATTGTAAAATAGACACTTAAAACAAAACACAAAATGACCCTTGACCCTTCAAGAAAACACCAATAAGTTTCTAACAAGTTTTAAGAAACACCAGTTATATGTATTAAACTTCCTTAAGGTTATCTAATTAATTTATGAAAGAGTACCTTTATAGTGAAATCCTACCTTACAACGCGGAAATCAAAAGTAATTTAATAAACTCAATTGACTCGCTAGACAAGGTTAATTAATCAAACCTAGACGGACTCCTTACGAAGAAATAAATCTAGCAATCTTAATCAACAAAGATCTAACAGTAACCTATCACCTTACAGCTTTCTAGGTTAGCAGCACACTTTTATTCGTTTGACTAATAATATTATTCCTATGGTTTTATTGCAAATCAACCACAAACTAGTCAAGAACACACAGTAAATGACCTAACAATATCCTATACTATGGCAGACAATCACTAAGGATAATGTGGAATAATAAAACTAGAAACAACCAAAACCAAGTACACATACGCATCAATCAAGTAAAATTAAATAGTTTACTGAATCATAAAACCACAACGAAAAAAAGCAATCCAGCTAAAATCAAAACATCAACGATGGTTCATCATAAGCCTAGGCAATCTATAAAGTTTAGCCTGGCATCTTAAAATCAAACAAAATAATAATACAAGAAATCATGGTTAAAATATGAGAAACGAAAGATTAAAGGTGATAAAACCCGTAGTCTTCGATCTTGAACGTAAAGCTCTTCACCGGATGATTCCTTTCCTTCAAAACCACCAAATAACTCCAAAATATGCTCCAAGAAACTCCAAATTCGGCTATGGTTCGTAGGGTATGCTTCAGGTTAAGGGTGTTTATAGAGTGAAACAGGACCCAAAACCTAACAAAAACGATAAAACTTTTTGGAATCTGATGGTGGCCGTCACCCGCGACCATGAATGCCCCTCATGGCTGCGCGACGCTATACATAAGGGGGCTGGTCCGACCGGCCTGGTTTGAACGGTTTTCCTTCCGGTTCCATTCTGACGCGTTTTGGCTCGTTTTTTGCCCTTTTCGATCACGATCAACTCCCGGAACCTACAAAGCATAATAATGTTAGTAGTATACAAATCTTGACTAAAAACAAACAAAAACTAATTAAATATTAAATAAAATATACAAGGGAAACATATATATTTAGCATTATATCAAATATCCCTACACTTACTCTTTTTTCGTCCCTGAAAAAGTCTATTGCAGTGGAATCAGAATCAGAAAATATATTCTTAAAAACATATAGATTAATTTAAAGCTCAGAAAACGTAAAAACTGTGATCACCGATATTGTTTTCCACTTAAACCCATGTTTTAGTCCTTAACGGGAGAGTTAAGATCCAACAATTTTTATTACTCAGTGGTTTACACAGTTAAGACCCGCTTATTTTCAGTTGTTATCGGACCAGACCATCCCAACTTGACTTAAACCTCAAAATTAGCAGATTTAAAATTTTTGTTGCTCTTTTTTCATGAATAGTTAAGGCGATCAAGGGTATTATTTATCCACCTAAGCTTAAGCATCAAAGTCTACCAAGCGGCCATTAGATACGATTAAGGTTTAATTAATTAATAGTTAGTGCTCCCCACAACATGACATACCACCGTTATCAAGAAACACCCTGAACCCATCACCATAGGTGAGTATGCACGAACTTATCTGTAGGGTTTACATGTGGCGTGTCCCTTATGGCCCGTTTCTTAATGGTAAAGAGACGCGAGCAAGGGGACCCCACATGACTAACAGCGTGGATGATCAAGTCAGTAGTGTATTTGTACTTTAAGTTCGTAGTGATCATATTTAATGACTGATGTGGCAAATAACAGCAGGTTTGCTCTTTTTTTTAGCTTTATATTAAATATTCACAACCCCACTTAGGAATTGTGAATACCCAGATGAATAAACTGCATAGAGATTCATAGTCTCCGGACCCGAGGCATCCCATCAATACAATATTTAAGATTATAAAATTATACGCCAATGAAATGTAAAACACTAAAGCTAGACAGTTTAAGATTTATATCACCGGCTACTTGGCATACTCTAACGTTAAACCTACCCAAGAATCATATGATAACGTATTCAAAAATTTAAAATTCATAATATTTTCACATTTTATACCAAAGATTGAGGCTTGAGTATGGCCCGAACTTTCATTACTTATTTTCCACGGACAAAATGTTTTACCCAAAAAAGATTTCTGTTTACCCATTTTATCAAATTGCCCTTTCATTTTCAAGGCTGAGCCTACCGACACATCCCAAGTTAAGTGTGTTTTCTTTTATATTATCTCATATTATTAGTAATTTGAAAAAACAATTTCCGATAAGCATCATCATCTCCCACTTTTACACATACTACTATATTCAAGGGACATTTTTAAAACATTTTTTAAATTTTTTTATTTTTATTATTATTTTGTTTTAAAGATAAATTTAAACTATGATTTATATATCTTATCCCCACACTTAAAGTTTGCATTGTCCTCAATGCAAGTATAAGGACGACTTAGAATGAAATAAAATCAAAATAAAGTCGGACTACAAAAAACTAAAAACCTAAAAATAAAAACAAAAATAAAATAAAAAATTAATAAGCTAGATTATGGAAAAAACTTAACTAGTAATATGTGCAAGAAACACGATGCCAAAGTCTTCTTTCCATGAATGCCCTCTAACTATGAACGAGCTCAGCAAATAGTACCTCCTTCTCTTACACACGATGTAAGGCCCCGTTACCGGTGCCCTACATTTGGACGTGGATTTACTCATAAACGCAGTTATAAAATCAGAGTTAATTAAAAAACTTACGCGGAACATAAAACTTTCATAAACGTTACATATTAAATCATAAACAGGTCTTAATACCATTCTTGTTGTTATTTCAAAATCAAAACATAACTTATAAAACATAACAGATCTTCAGATGCCAGGCTTTTATTCTTCTGCCATGTATACCGCTCACGCCAGCTGTCGCATCCTACTCACCTGCGTGCATACTAAAAGTCAGCTACGCTGAGTGAGTTCTAGTTAATCATACATCATACAATACATTCACTTACCTTCAATCATGCGTCCGAAGATACATAATAATTACTTTACTAGGAAGCGAACATATAGGGCGAACTTAGATACGGCGAAGTTATATAGCAGCGTACTTATATAACCAGCGAACTTATGTATCCAGCGAAGTTAACTAGGAAGCGAACATATAGGGCGAACTTAGCTGATGGCGAACTTAAGCCAGGCGAAGTTAGGCTTGGCGAAGTTAAGCTTTGGCGAACTTGGCCTTAGGCGAGGTTAACCTTGGCAGCGAACTTGGCCTTAGGCGAAGTTATCCAGCTGCAGCCTACTGTTCGTCCCCAAACCCCATAATCATCATCGCTCAATGTGAAATCCTTGGGTATTCCATCTAACCATACCCGAGATCTTTCTCGTGGTCGCTTTGGATATTATTAGGCCCGAAAAACGTACAAAGTTTGGACCTTTTAGTTCAAAACGTTCAATACAAGATCTACGGTTTATCTTAAATGAACCGTTTATGTTTGCGGGTTCATTAGGTTCGTTTCAGCATCAAGTTACAACTTTACATTTCGTTTATATCCGATCTATTCTAGACTCAAGTTTCAAGACTAATCGTTTATAAAAACGTAAACTTTAAAGGAAAACGGCTTACCTCGATACGTTCTTCAGACTTGGTTAGCTTGCTTAAGGGCTCTAGATCTTGTATCTATCTTGAATCACGTGTGCTTGCTCGGATCTCACCTCTCTTTCTCTCGGCCGAAATATGGTGTAGTGTATGTGTGTGTTTTGAGTGTGTAGAGATTTGGATGGAAGAAATGAGGATTTAGGGTTTAAGGATGCTTTAAGGGAGTATTTATACTCCTTAAAGCCCATGGACCTAAGGCCCATTACCCTTAATCCATGTTAATTAAATCCAAGTCCATGATCATTTCTTGTTTAATATTAACTAATATTATTAAATGCTCGACCATTTAACGAAGGCTTTCTTTATTCAATATTATAAAATTTAGGATGTTACACACGAACATAAGCGACAAAAAATTCAACAATATCTAATAATATATCTTATCAAGCTGATAGATATTATGCATTTAAAGTATTTCCCAAACCAACAAATATATAAAATAATCATGGTAGTTAGCAGCAAATAATAACTATAAAGAATACGGCTCAACTGTTCTATCCCCACACTTTTCTTTTTCAATATACTCTTCCTTGGGGATCGTCTCTCTAGCTCACTCAATCTTTACTTTACCTAGCAAAACTTAAAAACACACACAAAAAAAAAGAACTACAAAAACTATGTTAGTAACTCAAAGAAAATTAAAAGAAAATAGAAATAAAAATAAAATAAAATATACAAACTCTACACTTGAGTTTTCACTCAAGAACCCATGCTATACGAATCACATGGCGGTCCGAGTGGAGCTTCCTCCACCTCGGTAGAACTCCAGTGCCCTCAAAGATGCCGAATCACAATCCGACCATTCATCAATCTTGTCCTTCTTCTTTCAAACTCTATGAACCCTTTCAACCTTTCGCTTTCCGCCACCTCTTTCTCTAACACACTTCACCATTACTCAAAACCTCTCGCTCTTTCTCCACACTAATTCTCACCGAACCGGAATCGTCAAGACGTGGATCCATGCCCGAGATAAATGATTCTATCGAGTAAACTGGATGACATGGATCAATAAGACCATCTTGACCACTCGAATATCTCATGGATTTAGCCATATAAGTGGCACTATCATCGCCGGCTCTAAGAGTGATATTTCCTTCAAAAACATCAATAATTGCCCTAGCAATACGTAAAAACGAACGACCCAAAATGATAGGAACTCTCTCTTCGTCCTTCATATCTAAAAGAACATAATCTTCGGGGGACAAAATTATCGACCTTAACGTGAAAGTTCTCCACAACACCCCTTGGATACTTAACGGAACGATCGGCTAAAGACAACCTCATACGTGTATGGGTGAGCTCTCCTAGGCCTCGCTTTTCATATAAATAATATAGCATGAGGTTTATGCTAGCTCTTTGATCGGCAAAAGCTTGACATGTCATGTCTCTTCCGAAAAGGAAAGAATGGTAAAATTGTCGGGGTCGGGTAACTTTTCCAGTAACTTATTGAACCACCGCAGAACACTCTCCATTTAGTGGAACGGTCGAAAGCTCCTCCAACTTACCCTTTCTTTTAAGAATATCTTTCAAAAAACTTGGCATATTTAGGCATATGTGTAACATCCCCAAAATTTCCGCCCAAGTTTGACAATCTAATAAAGATAAAGGACCAAATATTTTTAAGATAACTAATAAGGAAATAAAATATTCATAAGATAATTTCATATAAAGGAAATGGAGAAGGAAAATCCATCACACATGGAAGGATGAAATAAAGTGAAAGCATTCCACATAGGTATAAATAAGGAAGATAAATTCCATCCCACGTGGAAAGTGGGATAAATTGGAAGCTCTTTATAAGAGATAGAGTTTCCATAGTAATATTCTTTTATGCCAAACATGCACCTAGTGGTCCAAGCGGAGGGTGCGAAGCACCCAATGCGCATGGGCTCAGCCGATGGCGAAGGCGACATCGACGGCGACTGCGACGACGAAGGGCGGTGGGTGCAATGTGGCGCTTTGATGGCGCACTTTGCACGCTCGCATCGCCGCGAGCTTCTTGAGAGCAGCCTTAATCCAAGAACCCATTGCGATACGCGATGGTCCGTTATGACTCATAGACATGTGTCGCATCCGGGGGACACCTGGAAGACGCTAGGGCTGAGTCATCATGCCACGCATTATATACATGCCGTCGCAATACGCGATGGCTAAGGAAGAGGGTCCATCGCGATAATTCAGCTATAAAAGGGATGGTCACAGCACTCTTCACCCTCACACCAAATCATTCTCTCTCTAAAATACTTTCTCTCTCTACATCGTTTTGCGTGTCAATCTCGTAGTACGTGCCAAGCTCCGAAACTCTGAGGGTTTAAGCCTGATACGTGATATAGAATAGAAGTGCTGCTCGATAAGTTTTATATATCTAATTCCAAATACCCGTGTAGGGTAGGGAATCTGTCTAAGTTAAAATTTTATTATTACGATAAATGGCTTAGACCATAGTTGGGGGTATAGCCCGAACCTTGATTACAATTAAACATAATATAACTTTTCTTAAGCAAAGGTTATAGTCAAAATGTTGTTTCTTTTTTATTAAGAAACGTAAGCATGTACGTACAAGGGGTATAGTTAAAATAGTATTTCTTTATGATTAAGAAATATAATATTCATATAAAAGGTTATAGTTAAATTAATATTTCTTCTTGAAGAAGAAACTCAGTATTGATGTTTCTTCCTGAAGAAGAAACATAGCATATAATTGGTAAAGAAACAAAAAGGAACTAAAGGTCCAAATGTTTTATAAACAACTGATTATATCAAGGTTAAAGCTATACAAAACAGACTCAATGTCTAAACTAGATCAATGATCTAGTTATTTATACAAAAGTTATTCTCGTACTATAGGTCTGAGGTAACAAATCAAGAAGCAGAAATCAGAAAACAGAAATCAAAATCAGAAAGTGATCATAAACAGAAAAGGTGAATACGCCTTAAACTTTTACAAACTCTTTTAGAGTCAGAATGTTTGAATAGGATCTATGAATCCTTAAAACTTTGTTTTACAATAATAAGAAACGAACACTCTGATTAAAAGTATACATGTGTCTGGATCCATTCATACATGGTGACTCAAAGTTCCCTGAGGCCATGCATATTATCAAACATGCCTCTGGAAGTCTATGGGACTGTTCAGAGAAATGATATTGTGTATATATATTAATTGTACATGTACTTAGGGTAATTTTATTCTAATTGAGTTGGGTGCCTAATGATTAGTCACAAAGGTATTATTGTTGGTTTCACAAAGGTATTAAAAAGATTTTACAATAGAGTCAGCGTCATTCACCAGCTGTGTGCTGACGTATTTTCCAACCCATTTCACAAGAGAAAGCGAAAGGTTAAAACAGACAAGCATGACATGATAGAAGATTGGAGATATAATCATTAGATGCTATCTGGTGACTCAGATATTTTATTTCAAAATATTACAAAGAATTATGTTTTCTAAAGACATGTATTTGAATTATCAAAAGGGTATTTAAACTCGAGTTTTCAATATAATAATATTTTATTCAAGACTTCCGCAGAAAAGAATATATTATTCTTTCTTAAATAAAGCTTTGTAAAAATTAAATGGGTATTTTAATCTGGTATATTATAAATGAATAAATTATTTTAAAGACTTCCGCTAAAACAAACCCGCAACTCTGATGAATTTACAAAACGGGTACCAACTATTAGTCACACGTCTAGGCCGACAATATGTTGGAGGACTTTAATGAACGGGAGGTTTATTTTTAACTGGCTAAACATATCAAGAGAATTCCCATAATCTTTCTTATACTTTTGATGCTTTAGACGAGCGGGATACGGGAGATAGGCAAGGTCAATGATGTGTAGTGGCCGGACTTCAACCGACTTCTTTTCGATGCTTCTCTCTACTTGCGGCATAATAATTGGTGTGTTACCTTGTATTTTTCCTGGAACCTCCATCTCTATCTCCTCATCCACCAAATCGTCTTCCCCATCTTTCCAAGCTGACCTGGCAGCTCGACCCCAGCCAGGGGCCTACCCCTTGGACCCTGCTAGGGGCTAGGGGTGTTCAAAACTATCCGAATCCAAATCCGTATCCGAATTATCCGACTATCTGTATCCAAACTATCCGAAATATCAGATATCCGAAAATTCGGATATTCGAATCCCGGATATCCGAAAATTCGGATTCGGATTCGGATAGTAGTTTTCAAATTTTTCGGATATCCGAATTATTCGGTATTTTAATTTTATTTTTTTTTTTAATTTTAATTTATATTATACATTATACAAAACCTCTCTCTTATAACACATATACCATCAGCAGACCCTAATCCCCTAATCCATTTTTGCCTTTCATTCTTTCAATACACATATACAGACCATATTCATCAAATCGTGTACCTACACGCCGCCACTATCGCCTTGTGTCTTCACCATCAGTCCACCACACCGTCTCCATTCACAAGCCCCATACATCAGTTCGGTGTCACCTGGTTGAACTAGCCACCATAAACGAGTAATTCTGGCAACGGATCTGATTTGCCCTGGTTGCAGCAGATCTGATCTGGAATGGACATGGAGATGGAATGGAGATCTACGAAAAAACAGGATTTGTCCTTCATATGTAATGGAGACTGGGAGGTATGAGCAGCGGCAGTGGTTGGTGGATGACGGTGGATGCTGACGATGGACGCTAATGATGGACACCAACTGTTCAAGTGATTTAGTTTTGTAAAGGTTATTGAATGTTAGAAATGGCAGATTCATTCTTGAAATTTTATGTTTGATTTGTTGGATTTAGAGATGATGTATGGTTTTTGTTATTAAAAAAGGTTTTTTTTTATTTCTTTTTTGGATATTCGGATATCCGATGTTCGGATATCCGAAATTTCGGATATCCGAACTTCGGATGTCCGAAATTTCGGATTCGGATTCGGATTCGGATAGTGATTTTCACTATCCGAAAGATTCGGATTACCGGTTTCGGATATCCGAAAATTCGGATATCCTGTTTTGAACAGCCCTACTAGGGGCTGCCGCCCCCAAACCCCGCTGCCAGGGGCGCTTCCCCCGGACCCCCGTTCGTTGAGGGTTATAATTAGACTAGAAACGTGATATGGGTAGTGATAGTTAACTGATACGTGTAATTGTTATACAGTTAGTCGTGCACAGCTAAAGAAGAGAATAACTATTAACGGTGAACGTAACAGAGTTCAGGTGAGTTTCTAGCCCCACTTCCTTGCTATGTTTTCGGGGGCTGTGTGCATACTCGATGTGATAGTCAATACACTTACCTTAGGTGGTAAGTGTATGCCTTGTATGATTTATGTATGACGATTGCTTGACGGTGTGTGAACGATCTTCGGATATTGCATGTGCCGTCAAGTGTTAGTTAAAGGTATGATTGATATGTATGATGTATGAATGACGTATGTATGAATATGTATGATGTATGAACAATGTATGTATGAAATGCTGATGGTACGTGAACGCTCTTCGGAGATTGCACATATTGTCAAGGAAAGAATGTAAATGACAAGTATGTCATAGTAGCACGAATGTAGGGAACCGACCCTAATAATATCGGAGAATGAAGGGAACCGACCCTAATAGTATCAGCGAATGTAGGGAACCGACCCTAATAATATCGGAGAACATAGGGAACCGACCCTAATAATATCGGCGAAAGTTATAGGGCGGAATGCTCTTTAAAACGTATATGTATGAATGAAAGTATGTAAGTAAGTACGAAAGAAAAAATGAAAGTACGTATGTAAGTAAGTGTGTAAGAAGATATGAAGGTATGTACCTCCGGGTGCATATGCTAGTATGTGAATGTATTGTATGTCGCCTGATTAACTAGAACTCACTCAGCGTAACTGACTTTTAGTATGCACGCAGGTGAGTAGAATGAGGCAACTTGCTTGAGGGGAAGCACATGGCATGGATTTGAAGACACTGGCATCTCAATGAAGTGTTATGTTATGATGTTTTTAGAAGACAATGTTTTAAGTTTAAATGATTTGAATGTTCGTTAAAGACAAGAATGATGGATATGTAATATATTGGTTGAAGCTTATTATTTCCGCGAAGTTTTAATTAACTCTGATATTTTGAACGATATTAATGAGTAAATCCAACGTTAAAGTGAGGAACCGGTAACGGGGCCTTACACTCAACCTCTCTACTAACTCCCTCCGGACCAAAAACCCTACCACTACGAGTGGAGATGGCTTTCAATTGAGCAGCCGGATTAGTTTGAGGAATACCCAAAAAATGACCCGGAGGCCTCTCTTCTAAACGACGAGCAATATCACCAATGGACCTTTGAAGGTCAAGTAATGATGATTTTTTATTCTGTAAAAGTAGATCATGCTCGGAGAAATTTTTCTATGTGGCTTGATCTCTCTCCAGTTTTGCTTCATCATATCCTCTAATCGTCCTATTCCACCATTAGAATCCTACACATTATTTAGAACATAAGTACCATTGTTATTATTTTTATTATTGAAATGCTGACCTTGATTATAAGTATTCTAAAAGCCATGTGGTGCATTGGACTAACGCCAATTAGAATTACTCTGATTCGGGTTCTTGTAGGTATTCCGATTCGAATTATTTTTACTGTTAAAAGCATTTGGAAACCTGTTGTGACCAGCAATAAAATCGACCTCTTGACTCATCAATGGGAACTCCAAGATACCATGTCCACCCCTGCAAAACTCACATTTGTCAACCTTAGCCTTCAGCTCCTTCACCTCTCTCATTAATGATTCCACAGCAGCAGCCATACTAGTATCCAGATTGACCTGGTGCACACCTCGAGCAGATGAGGGTGTACTAGTAACGGGAGTGGAATTCCCGCGATGTGGCCCTTTGGCGTATTCTGAATGAGCAAAACTTTCAAAAATCTCGTTACAATCGGTGACATTTTTCTTAGCCATTAGATTCCCTCCCGCAGCCGTGTCGAAACGAACTTGGGTCTCATAATTCAGCCCATTGTAGAACTTTTCAATGAGAGCCCACGGCGTGAGACCATTCTGTGAACGAGATATCAGATTATGAAAGCGCTCCCAAGCATGACAATATGGTCCATCCGTCTCCATGTGAAAGGAGAGGATCTGATCACGAAGATGAGCCGCTTTAGCGGGTGGGAAGTATTTGTTGATGAATGCTGAACGTAGTGCTTCCCAAGTGGTAAACGTGCAGGTGGCTGAGTGTCAAGCCAAAGAGCTGCCTTTCCTGCAAGTGAAAAAGGGAAAAGATTTAAGAAAATAGCATCTTCAGTAGCACCTTGCAAATTAAAAGGTTTTAAAACGCGGTAGAGCCGGTTAATGTGCGCAGGTGCATCCTTGTCATCACGCCCATGAAATTGGTTAGTTTGAAAGAGAGAGTTCATGACGTATGACGGAATCTGCAATGAGTTTGGATTGTTGATCTCGTGAATGATGATGCACGACTAGTTTCAGGTTAAACCATTGAAAGCTTGTGTGGCAACTGTTCTATCATCGGCCATTTGGACTTCTGGTCGGCTTCTCGGACTTGATGGTGGTGAACTATGTGGTGATGACTTTGGTGTATAAACACACTTCAACGAAGGTGGTCTAAAATTATCCAACAGTGGTCCTTGTGAACGAAGATGTGGCATAAACCTGAAAAACGCAAAATACCAAGTGAATAAACTCGAATACTAAAAAATAAACAAAAATAAACTAAAACTTAAATTAGACTCCTACGATTCAAACAAATTAAAAAGAAATAAATAGCACGTATGTAGCAAGTAAATTTAATGAAAGCTAATAACGCAATCGCCAAGAGTCCCCGGCAACGGCGCAAAAAACTTGATGTGCTAAAAGTAGTCAAATAAATTTATTAACTAAATTACGCTAATCTAGACACTAAGTAATAAGTTCTAGACTCTTAACTTAGCTAAAACTACTAACCGGCAAGTGAACCGGTCGACTCTAGTACAACTAAGTAAGTATGGATATCGAACACATGAGACTCTTTTAATAACGTTAACTAGCTAACTAGACTCAACTGACTAACATGACTATTTATTTATATTATCTTAGGGGGGGTTAAACATATTATATTAAACTAATAAAATAAACTAATTAGTAAAAGAGAATTAATGAAACACAAGACAAACAAGTTTGACTGATTCAGATGACGATGAAAAACCACCTAGGCTAGAATCCCCAGAGTTTCAGTTATCAAATAGTTGGAAAATAATAGTTATGGAACTGGGATCGTAAAATAGACACTTAAAACAATACACAAACATGACCCTTGACCCTTCAAGAAAACACCTATGAGTTTCTAACAAGTTTTAAGACACACCAGTTATTTGTATTAAACTTCCTTATGGTTATCTAATTAATTTATGAAAGAGTACCTTTATAGTGAAATCCTACCTTACAACGCGGAAATCAAAGGTAATTTAATAAACTCAATTGACTCGCTAGACAAGGTTAGCTAATCAAACCTAGACGGACTCCTTACGAATAACTAAATCTAGCAATCTTAATCAACAAAGATTTAAAAATAACCAATCACCTTACAACTTTCTAGGTTAGCAGCACACTTTTATTCGTTTGACTAATAATATTATTCCTATTGTTTTATTGCAAATCAACCACAAACTACTCAAGAACACATAGTAAATGACCTAACAAAATCCTATTGTATGGCAGATAATCACCAAGGATAATGTGGTATAATAAAACTAGAACAACCAAACCAAGTACACATTCGCATCAATCAAGTAAAATTAAAGAGTTTACTGAATCATAAAACCATAACGAAAAGAAACAATCCAACTAAAATCAAAACATCAACGATGGTTCATTATAAGCCTAGGCAGTCTATAAAGTTTAGCCAAGCATCTTAAAATCAAACAAAATAATATAAGAAATCACGGTAAAAATATGAGAAACGAAAGATAAAAGACGATAAAACCTGTAGTCTTAGATCTTGAACTTGAAGCTCTTCACCGGGTGATTCCTTTCCTTTAAAACCGCCAAATAACTCCAAAATATGCTCCAAGAAACTCCAAATTTGGCTCTGGTTCTAGGGTATTCTTCAGGTTAAGGTTAAGGGTGTTTATATAGTGAAAGGGGGCCCAAAACCTGACAAAAACGATAAAAACTTTCTGGAATCTGATAGTGGCCGCCACCCGCGACCATGAATGCCCCTCATGGCCGTGCGGCGCAATACATAGGGGGCGGTCCGACCGACCTGGTCTGGCCGGTTCTTCTTTCGGTTCCTTACTGACGCGTTCCGGCTTCTCGTTTTGGCACGTTTTGACTCGTTTTTCCCCCTTTTCGATCACGATCAACTCCCGGAACCTACAAAACATAATAATGTTAGTAGTGTACAAATCTTAACTAAAAACGAACAAAAACTTATTAAATATTAAATAAAATGTACAAAGGAAGCATATATATTTAGCATTATATCAACTACAAAAATTATAATTTATAAAACTTTGGTTTGCACCAGATTCAAATAGAACCCTAGCATAAACGTTATTAACTAAGAACATACTGATAATGGTGTCGGAGATGTTAGCAACATGCTAGGTGTTAAGGACAAAGGCTCTTGAGTTGCCCTTCTTTGCTTCATTCTTTGTATCGCTCCCTCTAGCAGCTCCTGCAATACCTCCTCCCATAACATTCTTTTTAAGGAAATTAAATCTGAGATGCTCCAATTCCTTACAATTAAAGCATGCCATGTTTTTCTTTCAATATTCTGTCGCCACATGTCCTGGGCGTTTGCAGGAATCGCAGACATTGGTTGTTGATGTTGAGGTTTCATATCTACATTGGCCCCAAATGGTGTCTTTTGCATGTTTTTCACAATGAGATTGTTGGGGGTAAATCTAGAGGTGCACAAGAAACCCGAACCCGGAATTAGACCCGAAAAAACCCGGAATCGGTTTTTTATAACCGAGTTTTTAATACCTAATATTGTTGGGGGTAAATCTAGAGGTGCACAAAAAACCCGAACCCGGAGTTGGACCCAAATAAAAATCCGGAATCGGTTTTTTTATAGCTAAGTTTTTAATACCCAAGCTCGTACCAGTAGGGTACGGATAGGGGTGCATTTCGGTATTAGAACCCGAACCAGACCCGATTTGTACCCGGTAATACTCGAATCGGTTCCATACCTAGAACTGGGTTTTTCCAATACCCAACATTGGGTATTTCAAATACCCGATCTATACCAAAAACATACCTTAAAATGAGCCGAAAAATACCCCTAAAAAGTGCAACATCTTAAAAAATTCAATCTATACCTATTAAAATACCTGGAAAAAAGCCCGGAAAAAAAAACCGATAATAGGGTTTTTTAATACCCGAAAATAGATTATTCAAAAAACTGGTTTTAAAATACTCGGTTCTATACCTGACCCAGACCCGATGAATAGGTTATGGTTTTTAGAGACAATACTCGGACCCGAACTCGACCCGGGTATTACTACTACCCGATTGTTCAGTACCCGGTCATACCCAAACCTGGTTCCATACCCGAAACCAGGTATTTGAAATACCCAATTTGTCCACCTCTAGGTAAATCCTCCCCTTTTTTTCTCTACCTATTTACCCTTCAAACATGTATCCATCCTTCCTTTGACAGTTTCTCCCTTCCTATCCTAGTCCTTGTTGCGGATAAGACCATTCATTAAATAAACAACCATTTCCATAGCGACATTGACAGTTTGTGGTAGATGAGACCTCACCATGTCTCGTATCTCTCTTAATAACCTCAGATGTAGGGTATTGCCAATTGATGAACAAGTCTACAATACTCTTGAACTTTGTATTGTAGTCTTTCAAACTTGTTCCAACCACCTTTGTGGTTCAGGAACCTTATTTGGATCTCTTCCTCTTGACATTATTAGGGTGTTCCACCACTCTAATGCTTACCCTTTAGAACATTTTTATGTATACTGGATCTTTTCTTTCTCAGTGCATTTGCTAATAATCATAATTGACTCCATTTCTTCCAGCCAACGGAGTGCAACTATGGCGCTTTTGTCACCATGAAAAATTTTTGGTCCATGAGCCTTGAAATCTTTGAAAAGACAAACTTCAATTCTTAACTATTTATTTTGTTGAAGTTATCATCAGCATTCGAACTATGCACACTTTCTTCTTGATGTACTGAAGGATTTGGACGAGATCGGGATTTGACGTTTTATTGGACTGTCGAGTTTCACTTTTCAGTGTTGATCCTTCGTTCATTTATCGAATAATTGGGTTCATTGCATTGGTTATCATTTCTTGAATTTTTGTTATCAACTGCTCATGAATTTCTTAAGATGGTTCGGTTATGTTGCTTCTTGGTACCGAAGCTTCGTTATAATGCAAAGAGTTGTTTTGTTCCGACATTCTACAAAAAAAGTAGATTTGTTTTAGAAAAAAAAATATTTGTATTCTCTTGGATTGGATATTTTATGAACAACCTAACAATATGTACAAATACTAACGATAGAGTATAATACAGAGACTGACACAGAACAAATGATTACAAACACGATAGAACATGATTCTTAATCCTTGAAATCTTTGCTAATACTTTTCATTTTACTACAATTCTGTAGTAACTTCTTCCCAACTTTCTTCTTCTTATTATTGTCTTCGGCTACCTTCGTTCTAAGATCATCGGTTTCATGTAAAGCACGGTCAATATGCTCATATTGTCTTTGCGGAATGAAATTGGGATATCTATAATGTAGTGGCGGATCTTGGTAACCCATCATTACAATATCATAATGATTCCTTGGGTATGGTTGTGGGGGACTTGATTGAAATGGTACATTATAAAAAGCTTCGGCAACTTCTCCTTGCTACCTTATTTCATCAACTTGCTCTAATATGGTGGGAATAACACCCGTATAAGGTGGGAAATTGATTGGTGTTTGAACATCATTGTTTTGATAACTATAATGTGAGGGCACATGGAATTATGGTACTTGCAGGCTAAGGTATAAAGAACATTCACATTCCATATTATTTTTCACACATGGGCATTCGTCATCAACACTTTCCTCTTCATGTGTTTCTTTATGGGAATATCTAGGTGGATCCACATAAATTTCTTCTTATGATTCTTTTTGGATCCTATTCTGATTCTTCCTCTGGGTCTTCCTCAGAAGCGGTTTCTATTTCATTTATGTTTACTTCCATTTGGAACGTAAAATTATGCTGAGGTTTCATCACCCTTAGTCTCTTGGATGGGCCTGCTACTGAGTCTGTGTTGGATACAGTGGGGTTGTCTGTTGGTTTTCCAAAACACCGTATGCTTTGATCTGAATGACATTGCATCCAACTAGATGTATCTGGTTTTAGCTTGATTGAGTTTTCCACCTCCATCGAGGGATGATAATATGGAATATTTGAAGGATGATATTCGGGAGTGGGTGGACCACATGGTATATTGATCGGCATTTGCACCATGCCAGGGAAAGTAACTTATTGGATTTTTGTATGGTATTACGGGCACAACTTTACGATCTTGGCTAAAGAAGTCGGTATAGTAATTGTCTCTATCCTCTCCTGTAACTTCTAGAATAGTTGGTTATGATCAATTTGTCATTCCACGCTCTTGGCTAAAGGTGTCGAGATATTTACTGAACGACATCTATCAAGATTAGAATGGTAAGGGATAGAAAAGAGTACCAACATATATTATCCCTATAATATACCATAATATAGAGAATTATACCTGATCAAAGCGAAGGTATGCTTAAATGCCTAATTTGTAGGTCCCCCCGGGGCGTCGCCGATCGATACGAGATCCGCACGAGGTCTAGGAGTGCGGAATCCTCCTAGACTCGTTTATTGGTGTAAAGATGAAGAACACAAACACGTACACGAACAAATACAAGAACGGGATAAACAAATCTGCAGATTCTTTATAATAATAATTAAACAAACACGTTACATACCGTAACATAAACAGAAACACGTCCGACCCGAGGTGAGCTCTACCTCGGGTCGTCCCTAACGACACTCTCTCTCTGTTTGTTCTCTCTCGACACTCAAACTGTAACACACAACTCTCTGAATTACTGGATACAAGACCTAAACAAGACACACATATATATAGACAAAACATCTTCTCGGGCTTGGGCTTGGGCCAGTAGGCGAAGTTGTTCTTAACTTCGCCTATGGCGAAGTTGTTATAACTTCGCCTAAGGCAGAAGTTGTTACAACTTCGCCGTTGGCGAAGTTGTTATAACTTCGCCTAAGGCGAAGTTGTTCTAACTTCGCCGTTGGCGTCTCCGCTGGTCTGAATTGCATAGCGACGGTCACAAACTGCACCAACAGTCTCCCCTTTGACCGTTGCTCTCAATTCTAACAAACACAAAAGATCATCGGTTACACGACATGCACCAACAGTCCCCCTCTTAACTGATGATCTTCTGTTTGCAGTCAAACAGCCGTGTCTGAATCTGTCATGTAGCTTCACAAATCTACCAATCACCCAGCGTCTTCCATATCAGATCTCCCCATCAGTATAAGCTTCTCCGACAATATAGATTGAGGTCTTTGAAATGCATGCATCCTCGTGCCAATAGATCATCTCAACCAATCACGTGAGTCCATCTGACTTCACCAACACGTGAAGTTGGGCTTCCTCCACAACTTCACCAACTCGTCGGCATACGATAAGGTTTAATCTTCAACTACTCAACATCAAGTGATCAATTTCATCACAAAACCACCATGACAGAATCTAACACATGACCATTAATTAATCCGAAGCATCTTCAATCACCAGGGATAGCGATCAAGAACATAAACACTTTAGTTCCCGATTAAATCCAACTTGTTCCAGAATTTTCACTCTAATAAATAAGCATCACGTTTCAGGATCCAATTCTCGAACGCCTTGAAAATAACATAAATAATATGCTCTGACCGCAATCCAGTAATGACAAAAACCTTCAGTTCAATTTGACTTTCTTCAGTTGGTCAACCTCGAACAACAACAATTTCATTGCCCACAAACACCCAAATATGTGTCAATATCCAGTTTCAATCAATATCCCATTCTCAAACTCAACTCCATATCCAGAGTTGACACGTATTTGTTCACACGTAAGACCCAGAGATAACAAGTTTCACTCGTTGACGGAACAACATCTCCGGTCTCACAATAATCGTGTACACATGGCCATACAGACGAAAACACCAAAATACTCTTTTTTTTTTTTTTTTTAACTTCGCCGAGAAGTCAACTTCGCCTAAAGTCAACTTCGCCTGTTCATAACTTCGCCTGGCTATAACTTCGCATGTCCATAACTTCGCCAGACCTTATATCTTCGCTGAAACCCTACAAACAGTGACGGCAACTTCGCCTGATGAACAATAACTTCGCCTGCGGCGCTGTTCGGCCAGAAACGCACAGAAACGTGCCAGAAACACCAAAACGCAGATCTCGAACCATAGCATAAGAGCCTAAGGCTCTGATACCACATGTAGGTCCCCCCGGGGCGTCGCCGATCGATACGAGATCCGCACGAGGTCTAGGAGTGCGGAATCCTCCTAGACTCGTTTATTGGTGTAAAGATGAAGAACACAAACACGTACACGAACAAATACAAGAACGGGATAAACAAATCTGCAGATTCTTTATAATAATAATTAAACAAACACGTTACATACCGTAACATAAACAGAAACACGTCCGACCCGAGGTGAGCTCTACCTCGGGTCGTCCCTAACGACACTCTCTCTCTGTTTGTTCTCTCTCGACACTCAAACTGTAACACACAACTCTCTGAATTACTGGATACAAGACCTAAACAAGACACACATATATATAGACAAAACATCTTCTCGGGCTTGGGCTTGGGCCAGTAGGCGAAGTTGTTCTTAACTTCGCCTATGGCGAAGTTGTTATAACTTCGCCTAAGGCAGAAGTTGTTACAACTTCGCCGTTGGCGAAGTTGTTATAACTTCGCCTAAGGCGAAGTTGTTCTAACTTCGCCGTTGGCGTCTCCGCTGGTCTGAATTGCATAGCGACGGTCACAAACTGCACCAACAGTCTCCCCTTTGACCGTTGCTCTCAATTCTAACAAACACAAAAGATCATCGGTTACACGACATGCACCAACATAATTTTCTAAGATCGATGGCTCTAATACCAACTTGTCCTACCCCAACTTAGGGCCTAGGAGTGTGACCAATAGTTGGTAACTGTTTTGTAAATATATTAGAGTTTATGGTTGTAAAGAGGAATTCTTTGATTAAAATATTCAAAAGTCGGGAATTAAACACTCGATATCGCTACAAAGGTTTTTAACTATAAACAATAATTTACATCATTTATATAATAAAACATTCATCTGAGCCATCAAATCGTCTAATGTCTAACCATTGTCTAATGTAAAACAGTTTATAAAATACATCAGCAGCACATGTTGGTGAACATGTTGACTTTATAATATTTATGAAAACCTTTAGTTCTTACACGGAAAAATCAGTGGTCCTCAAGAGCGGAGTACCAATTATATCACATTAGTCAAGCCCACACGGTCCTATAGACTGACCCAATAAGACGCGATTGGATCAATAGCCGCCTTTGATTATTTTAATTTTCCGCTTATCGCGACGGATGAGATGGTGGGTTGTCACATATTACGGTGTCACCCACTAGGGTTGCAATGTTGAACGTAGACCTGACATATTTTGACATGTAGTTGGACACGTGTCACACGATCGTGGTGATTACGTTGCATATTGCGATGGTTTTGAAAAGTATTCCATCGCGTAGCGCGACACCGCCTAACATTGGGTTTTGTAATACCTCCATAGCATATCGCGATGGATCTAGAAACTCAGAATTTTCATTTTAGTACTTTATCTTTTGTAATTTGTCAAATTTGGCTAGAAAGTTTAGAGATGTTACGGTCACCATGCATGAAACAACTTTTATAGTAGCCCGGACGACCGTGAAACCACTACCTCCAAGCCCACTAGAGGGAAAAACTAGGTTCTCACACACGTGTTTATCTCCCATCCATTCAAAAACCATAATGTCAGCAGTTTGAGTGTTGATATTCCTTCCAACGGTTTGGTTAAGAAATTTGTAGGTGCTTCTAATTTAACCAATATCCAAGCATGCCTAAATATGTTAAAAAGAACATCCATGACCAAGTTCTATAGGTACTTGAACCCCAATAGCTCTCTACAGCATACCGCGGAACGTGTTCCCCCAAAGGAGTCAAAGCACGCCTTACGACAACCAGGGAAAATACATCCTAAATTTTTTTTCATGCTATATGATATGAAACTAGTAGAAAGAAACAGACCAATGGTCGATTTAAGGGGTCAACCGCCCACCTTAAAAAAATATATAGTGTACTACACGTGTTAAAATCCCGAGTTAGTTTTGGGACAAAATATGTTATTTCTCCAAGTTGATGGAAAAATAAGTGGGTAACCACCATTCTTCTCCCCCTACCTCCACCATTCACCCCCTCCTCCTTCTTTTCCGGCGCTAACCATCACCACCAACTCACCAAGACATGATTTGTTGATTTGTACATACGTTGCAACTTCAAAAACAACTACATTAGGGTTTAATCACCCTCAACCATTCCTTCACATCTCCACAAATCAAATCAACAACTTCGTTATCATCAATATGTCTCTCAATTTCACAAACCTCATTTTTTATTGAAGCGACTTTACTCACGTTCTTGTTTGTTGCTAATCTTTCAACATTGACATTATTGTTTGTGGTTGATCAAATGAAATTAAGTGGAATGGCACAGAAATGACCTTTTGGTGACATTTTATGTTGTGTTTGTTGAACCGGAACGAATTGGAGGTCGTTGTCGACTAAGGCAAAACCCTAGTTGTGCCGCCTCTATTTCCTTTGTTTCTTCCGCCAACTAACTCCGGAGAACATGTCTTGTTTCCTTCGTCGGATAACGCCACCTTTGCCGTTTCTTAGGCCCAAAACTCACGATACCCCGAGACTCAACACCTCCACTCATCTTTTGATGTTTGTTTAATAGAATATCGGGGAGACATCTTGGTCATTTAATAGGTGACCGACGGTGGTAGTGTAAGCGGCATGATGTGGAGGTGGATAGGGATGAGCGTTTTCGATACCAGTACCGATTTGGTATCGATTGTACTGAATCGGTACCAAATTTTGAGTTTGCAGTATCGGTTCATACCGATATTTATCGAATTTTGCATGAAATATTGGTACCGAACCGGTATCGGTATCAAATAGTTTCAAGTTTCAGGATCGGTATTGGCCGTCCTGAGCTCATCCCTATTGGTTGAAGGGAAGATAGAGAGTTGTTTTGGTGGTCTTGAAAATGAAGATGGGGTGGGGGGAAGTAAATGATGGTGATGGTGATGGTGATGGTGGTGGTGGTGGTGGTGGTGATGGTGGTGGTGGTGGTGGTGGTGGTGGTGATGATGATGATGATGATGATGATGATGATGATTGTCTCAGTTAACTTAGAGAAATGACTTATTTTGTTTTAAAATTAATCGAGTTAATCGCTATTAGGAGAAGGTTCGGTGGATGCCAATAAGATGAAAGTTGAAATTAGCCTAAAGAATTTTTTAAGTTGAGATTAATACCCATGAATACACCAAAGTTTAGAATTTCTTTAAATGATTTTGCCATTAAACAATGGGTGTAACGTTTTCTTTCTTTTTATTTTACAAGAATTGAGTTTGCTCTTATTTTTCTTTTTACAATTTTATGAATATTGAATATATTTGTTGATATAGGTATTGGTGCCTCTAAAAAGTTATATCAAGGCTCTCACTTACTAAAACAATATAAAAATATGTATATAGTATTTTAGTGCCAATAAAACAAAAGGCTACAAGTTAGCACGTGCAAGAACATGTGCACCTCACTAATGGAGTAAGCTTTCGTGTGATCGGTGTGAACAAAACTCTCGGTTGCAAAACAAACGTGCGATGTCGATTAAGCAACGTGCTAAAGCATTTTTGATTAATGCCAAAACAATTTCAGACGATCACCTTCTTTTGTCTAGAGGCACCCCGTGTAGGTGCGGGCATAAATTTGATTTATCCAACCTTTTTTGAGGCCAAAAACGAAATAAGAATTAGAGGCTCTTTTCAAATTTTATTGTAACAAAGCAAAACAACTACGAATATATTGACTTTTCAAGTAACTTAACGGTCACTTCCATTATTTATCCATTGCTTTTATATAACCAACCTAAAAACCGAAGGTCCTATTCAAGTTTGGGGCCTAAAGCCTTATCTTGAGTTTACTCCTACCAGAGACTGCCCTAGCATAAATACGCTACCTTACATATCATATGTGTGTTATTAACCTTTGCATCCCCATGTCACATCAGTCATCTTTGGAAAAATTATTCAAAGCCTATAACATTATATCTTATGTGCTTTGCATACAATTTTTCACATATGACGTATCATATACACTTGTTAAAAAATGATTTTGCTGTTACATGGCCCTAATCGGTTAATCGATTTTTTATATACTTAGCTATAAACCAAACTAGTTAATAACTGGTTTGGGGATGCCTAAAACTCCAACCTATAAAACCGATTAGACTGGTAACTGAAATAACCAGTTTTTCGAGAAAAAAATTAATTAAATACTAAATATATAAAATAAACTCAATAAAGTTATCTTTTGTTATTTATTTTGGAAACTTTAAAATTAACAAAACATAATATCGTTACAAAAAAATGCCAATACATTTTCTTTTCGATTAAAATCATCATTGTTGTCGATTTGTTTCGCGTTTATTATTCGGCTTCAAAACTAGAGCATACCATTTCTTCGTAAAGGAGTTCATAGTTGAAAAATGGAAGCATCTTTCCTCATGCCACTGCTGCTTCTTGGTA
Organism: Bidens hawaiensis; assembly: GCF_021521415.1. Classification (NCBI taxonomy): domain Eukaryota; kingdom Viridiplantae; phylum Streptophyta; class Magnoliopsida; order Asterales; family Asteraceae; genus Bidens; species Bidens hawaiensis. The sequence goes on from NW_027493829.1 coordinate 157,568, forward strand.
TAATTCTTCTTTGTGAGAGTTTGTCATGCGAGCGTTTGAGGCTTGAGATTTTTTAGCCTTCTTGTTAAAGTAGTAACACCAATAAGACCCTAAAACAAGTTCAAACGGGTATATATCAGTTTGAAACCGGTTTCTCAATAACTGGTTATTGAGTCAGGCCGGTTTTCGTTACTAACCTGTTTCGATTAGGTTAACCTGTTTTCTTTTCTCTACTCATATATTATGCATATCCAAATGATTCACCTTATAACAAAGAAATCCAAATATGACAAGCCTCCATAGAGGCCCAATATTTATGTCCAAATGATTCACCTTACTCTCATTCATATTCTTACAAGCTCATATCAAATTAGTTTATAGCTGGTCTCAACCGTCCAAGTATTCGATAAAATATCAATCTTTTGCCTTGCCAATTACATTGTGTGTAGTGTTACAATGCTATGATCCCAAAATGGTTAAAAGGAAACCAAAAAGATTATTATATAAGGCCAAAGACACCAAAACTGAAAGCAAAAAACAAGAAAAACAGCTGTACAGTAAACTAATCTTGCTACAAAAAAAGAATGGTTCGTAATTACCAGTAACTACACAGGGAAAGAAGAAAGAAACCGAAATAAGACCAATTGGAATGTTGTCAAATAAGAGGTTCAGAAAGCTCCATTTCATTTGAACTATGTGGTCGTGAATCAGGCGTGTGTGCGTGTGCATTCGAGTGCGAACCAACAAAATTCATTCCGAGCCATTGCCAGGGCCAGCATACGTACCTAGCACTACTTTGGCTGCTTTGACTCTCACGTGTATCAAGTTTTTCAAGTTGACTAGTCAACTCTTCCACACGCTCCCTCAACCGTGCAGCCCTAGAGTCTGCTAGTCTCAATGATTTCTCGGCTGCATCTCTAGCTGCCATGGCAGCTGCTGCTGTTTCCTCTTTGAATTTCAACTTTTTTTCCGACTCGATCACAGCTTGTTTCGCTGCCTCCAGTTCTTGCTGCACAGTAGATAGCTGCAACCAGAATATCAACACAAGACATGCTAAAATTCAAACAGGTTTCAATGTCAAAACTCACAAGTCACAACAATCAGATAATTATCTAAGTGGACCTACCCGGGCCACATACTCTTGTTCTATAGCCCGGCCTGCCTCGGCTTCTTGCTGGGCTGCTGCTTTCCATCTTGTAATCTCTTCTTCAGCTGCAGCAATGTCCATCATTAGCCCTTCAACCTAAACCATGCACAAAGTCAACATAGATACTTATCGCTGCTATAAACAATTTAGCATCAGGTTTAAAAATGTATAAAATGCATGAAGATAAAACCGGTAACTTACATTTTCATTGGCCACTCTCTCTTTTTCTTTAAGTTTCTCCACCTGTTCTCTGCTCTGCATAAGTTCCTTTGTTTGAGCTTCAGCATTTTCCTTAAGTAACCTGGTCTCCGCCCTTAAATTACAAAAAAAACCACAGTTGGTATTTAGCAAATATCTTTAAATAATGAAAACGGTTAACTTATAATAATCACAGTCGAACTCCCAAAAATAGATAAAAAATCATATAAGAGAAAATAATTATACCTTAGTTCATCAACAGTATGTTTCAGCTCAATAATCTCAAGCTGAGATTGCTTTATAATGTTTTCAAGCGCGCCAGCCTGTGCAAACCATATAAAGTCTTAGCCAAGAGAAAACATAAAGTGTCCCACATAGTTCTAAAGTTGGTGTTAAGGCTAAAACACGCACCAATGTGTATATTTCATCGTCTTTGTTGTCTGAATCCGAAGCGGTTCTGTTGTCAGTATGGTTGCTAAATTTATAATCAATCCCGGCTTCTTTCAACCCATTTTCTGCAGCTCTAAAAAGCTCATTAGTCTTAGATGCCAAATCATCCGGCATTCTTCTTGATAAAGCACTTCTGAGTAACGATCCAATATGTTCTTTCTCCTTCATCAACTGCGTAACACTCTCATTCAATCTTCTCACTTCTTGATTCCTCTCAAAAACCAAATCTTTCGTTTTCTGATGAACAATTGATGTCAACTCACTTACCGATTCTAACCCTGGTAAACACGCCCTAATATTCTCCCCAACATCGGTTTCTTGTGGTAAAAACATCGAATCTGACAGAACTGTCTGGTTATTATCACCATCATCATCCAATATCTTCACAACACCACAAAGCTGTTCATGCAGTTTCGAAACGTAATTCAACTGGTCAACAAGTAACGGCCTTTGCGAATCAATCCGCAACTCCAACTCCCTCAACTTCACATCATAATCACTCACTAAATCCCGCATATCACTTTCCAATTTCATCATCTTTTCATCCTTCTTCAACACATCTTCCCTAAGCTCACTAATCGTCGACTCCAGCTGCGACACCTCAATCGCAATCTCATAATTCCGTTGATCCACCTGCTCACGCGCCTCATTCGCCGCCTTCGTCGCCAACTCAATCTGTCTCAAAAGCTCCTCGACAATCTCATTCGACCTCTTAATAACTCCGTAAGCCACCGCAGGCAATCCGGTATACTTCTGAGACCTGGGCAAACCCGCGGCCACGAAATTCTTATAATTACTAACTTTTCCCGATACTTTATCGATCCCGGTAACTAACATCTGCGCGGCGGTCTCGATTTCCGATCTAACCGAATCCTTGGCTTTAACAGACTCCTCTAACTGCTTAACTAACTCGTCTTTCTCCTTAACGGCTTCAACTAACTGGGCCGAGATCTCGTCCCGTTGGCGCGAGATCTCGTCGCGTTTTTTGATGCCTTCGTGTGCTAAAACTTTTAATCGGTTGAAGGAAACTTGTAATTCGGATTTTGATTTGTCAGCTGCTTCGCGTGCTTTGCGTTCGCGATCAAGCTCGGTGAGTAATTCTCGGAATCTGTCAACGGACACGTCATCGGTGGTGTTGATGAGCGTTGCCGGAGGGATGTCGTCGTCTTCCACGTCACTCAAAACGATGCTGTCGTTGTTGTTGTTGTTGTTGTTGTCTTGTTCGTCGGCCATTGGTGATGGAGATTAATAAAGTTACTATGATCGGTTAATCGGAATTGAGAATGATAATGGTTAGGGTTTAGGTTGAAAATTTGGGAATTGGATGATGAGATGGCAAGACAGAAACAAGTCACATTACGTTGTAGCTGACCACTTGGCTCTTTGTTGTTTCAAAACAACAACATTTAGGGCGTGTTTGGGATTGCTTATTTAAGTGAAAAAGACTTTATGTTAAAAGAGCTTATAAACTTATGAATCTTTCAAAAAAGTGTTTGGATTAGCTTATGTGTTAGGAGAAACCAAAATGACTAAAAAGTACATCATTTTTAAAAGGAGTGTAATGAGTTTTGAGTGTTAGAGAGGTGTAATAGGTAAATCAACCTCATTAAGTTAATAAGGTACATATTCCTAACTTTTCAAAACCCCTTTATTTTGTCTTGTTCGTAAGTTAAATTCATAAGGCCTTATGGTTTGTCAAACACCTTATACCCGTTACTAACTTTTCAAAAAGTTTATAAGTTATAAGTTGATGAAAATAAGGAATCCCAAACACCCCCTTTGTTAACTTTGTTAAAAGTAAATCTGATTTTGGTGTCGCTAACGTACTCTTTTAATACGATTTTTAATAAATGTATACCTTATTTAACTTCCATTTAACATTCTTTAGATATGCATTTCCAATGTGATGCATTAAGTAATTTGGGTTTTTTTAATGGAGACTCGAGTTTAAACTCTACTAATAACACTTTAAAGAGGACATAGGTGGCTCAAAGAAAGAAGAGTGGGATGATATCCATTTGGATCCAGAGGGCATTCGGGTTTTCTCACAAGTGGGCATTTGGGTGGGCGGGTTTTTCCCGGAACTGAAGATATCTTGGAGGCGCTTAAGGGTTCGTGCGACTGGGTTGGGCCAGCAGACGATGGCCTTTTACCATTGGGTCGCCCTGCACGGAGTACCTAGGCAATTCTCTTTGTTGGTCGTTCATAAAAAATATTTTTTAGATACATATTAGACTCTTCAATATTTTATTTTACTTAATAATCTCTACTAAATATATATCAAATAAAAAATTATTTTGTTATTATTAATTACTTTTATTTTTATCATCGTAAATATTATTAATATTTTTTATATATAATAGTATCAATATTAGTATCTGTTTCTGTCACATAAACACATATTTATATATAGTTTCATAAATATAATAATAGGGTAAAGTTAAAATACAAAGGACAACAAAAATGAGAAAGGTGAAAAGGAATCCAGTTCATTGATCTTATATTTGAATGACTGAGATTAATTTAATAAATAAAAATTGATGAAAAAGGCATGAAGGTAATAACACATCTTTGTTGACTTTCTCTCTCCACATGCAATGCACATGTCAATTCCCCCATCATTTTAAAATGTCCATAACTTTTTCATACAACATTATTTTTTATGAAAAAATTCACCATAATAATAAGCGTTTTTTATCTTTAATATGAGTATCATATTGTTATATAAAAATAAAAAAAGTTAATGGGTTTTTTTAATTGTGTTTTTTTTGTTGTTCATTGTGTCATTGTGTAATATGTTGTTTCCATTGTGTTTTACTTTTCAAGTCATTGTGTTATATGTATTCACCGGTGTGTCTAACGTTTTAGGTCATTGTGTTATACATATTTACCATTGTGTCTTACGTTTTAGGTCATTATGTTATACGTATTCACCATTGTGTTTTATGTTTCAAGTTATTGTGTAACATGTATTAAGCATTGTTATATGTATTAGATAAAAAGACACAATTGTGTGCGAAAAGACACAATGACGAAAAGACACAATGATAAGCGAAAAGACACAATGTTGTGGGAAAAGACACAATGACGAAAAAAGACACAATGATAAGCGAAAAGACACAATGGTGTGCGAAAAGACACAATGATAAGCGAAAAGACACAATGGTGTGCGAAAAGACACAATGATAAGCGAAAAGACACAATGGTGTGCGAAAAGACACAATGACGAAAAAAGACACAATGATAAACGAAAAGACACAATGGTGTGCGAAAAGACACAATGACGAAAAAACATACAATGATAAGCAAAAAAAACACAATGATAAGTAAAAAGACACAATGGTGTGCGATAAGACACAATGACGAAAAAAGACACAATGCATGATAAGCGAAAAGACACAATGGTGTGCGAAAAGACACAATGACGAAAAAAGACACAATGATAAACGAAAGACACAATGACGAAAAAAGACACAATGACGAAAAAATATACAATGATAAGCGAAAAGACACAATGGTGTGCGAAAAGACACAATGATAAGCGAAAAGGCACAATGGTTTGCGAAAAGACACAATGGTGTGCGAAAAGACACAATGACGAAAAAAGACATAATGATAAGCGAAAAGACACGATGGTTTGCGAAAAGACACAATGGCGTGATTTTTGTTTTAAATTTTATATAACAAAAATCATACTCATATTAAAGATAAAAAAATGCTTGTTATTATGATGAATTTTTTTTTAAAAAAAAAAATCATACGAAAAAGTTATAAACGTTCTAAAATGATGGAGGTATTAGCATGTGCCTTGCATGTGGGGAGAGAACATGTGTACAATTACCTCTATACTCATTTTCCTTTGTTCCCCAATTGACACATGTCAATTATTTATGACTTCTCACACTTCTCATTTTTGTTACCCTTTGTAGAATAACTTGACCCTATAATAATAAACCAACAATAATAATAATAATAATAATAATAATAAATATTATTATAATCAAGGACAATAAACATAAAAGGAGAGAGAAACAAAAAAAATAATAATAATAAAATTTTAAAAAGAGATCATAAAATATAAAAAATGTTAGAGACTAGTAATAAAATTATTGAATGAATTCAAAGTTCAGGGGATGATGTATGACAAGTAAAGGGGAAGGTACATGTAACCTAACCCTTGAACTTTTTTTTTTGTTTTGAGGACATGCTAGGACTAAACAAGTTAGGATTGAGTTTAATATATTCCGTGTCTTATGTATGTTAACATGTTTAAGACAAATTTATATTTGTAAGTTAACTTTTTAACAACTTGTTTAATCATTTTATATTTTTAATATTCTATAAAAAAATAAAATAAAATATATGGATGTGACATGACACATAACAGCCATTCATGATGTGTAGGTGGAAAGTAGACAGAAGAAGGGTATTGTTTAGAAGAGGTTCCATGCTAAATTAAAGGACAAATTCTTTATAGTGTTGTACTTCGACCGATTATTTTATGCGTAACAGATTGTTGGGTCATCAAGAAGACATAAATGCATAAGTTAAAGGTAGCAGAGGTGAAAATTCTTAGATGGATCACAAGCTTGGACCAGATAAGAAATCAGCGTACTAAGGGAGAAATAGGGGTCCTAGTATTACAAATAAGATTAAAGAGTGTATATTGAGATACTTTGAACATGTGAATAACTACAGATGGTTAGAAGGATAATGTAACATCATGAAAATAACGGGTCAAAAATACCAAGTTCAAAAGATAAAGTACTAAAATTGACAAGTTTTAAACTTAAAAATGAAAAATGAAAAATCTATCACCAGGCATGATCGCGATACGCGACGGCCTTAGACCAAACGTCATCGCTATCGCGATGACGAGGTCTGACATGGTGACACGTGTCCTGCCACGTGTCACCACGTGGCATAAAGTCGTGATAAGGTGACACGTGTCGACACGTGTCACCTGGTGGCATTATGTGTTGCCACGTGGCATCGCGTCCGCCACGTGGCAGCCCTAGAGGTGACTATGCATGCCTACATCGCGATACGCGATGGCATTATCAAGGGACCATCACGTGTCGCGATGGATCCCAGATCAGCCTATAAATAGGGGTGACCACCCCATTCTTTCATAACACCCAACTTCAAACTCTCTTTCCCTCTCTAAATAACTTTCTCTCTAAAATTTTCCTAGTAAATTGTGCCAGGACCCTCATCGTTTTCCGTGCCAAAAACCCGACATTATACCTCTTAAACCGTATCGACCCGACGACCCGCCTCGAAGTACGTGCCGACCCGAGACGACCCGACGACCAGCCTCGAAGTGCGTGCCGACGAGACTTGAAGACCGGCATGCCTCGATTTACGTGCCAATAAAGTGTTGATCAAGACTCTCGATATACGTGCCAGCGTCAAATTGATGCCCGAGAATCTAGAAAATAATAAGCCAAATAAGGTAGGCATAATGCCCGAATTAAATAAAAATAAAATAATAAAGGCTTAGACCCTAGTAAAAGGTATAGTCAATACCTCGAAAATAAATAAAAGAAACTAAAACAAAGAAAATATAAAAATAAAGATAAAAGTATAAATTATTTATTATAAATAAAATATGATTATTATATAAATAGATTTTAAATAATAATAAAAAAAAGAAAAAGAATAAAGAAATAAACGAAATAATCTTTATTAATATATAAATATAAAAGTATTTTAATTGAATATATATATATATATTGTTTATATTATTATTATTAATATAAACTAAATGATGTATATATAAGTATATGTTTTGGAAAACGTAAATTTTAGAGAAGAAAGCATGTCAGACTATAGGTCCGAACATAAGAATAAAAGATACATGGTTTAAACTATAGATTATAACATGTTATAAAAGAAAAGGAAAATATGAAAATAGAAAATAGTTCTAATTGATAATATTATTTAAGTTTATTATTCTTAAATGATAAGTAAAAGAAAAAGTATACGTTTCTTAATTAAGAAGAAACGTAGAGTTTAAGAAAATGGAAAACAAGTTAAACTAAATATTTATCTTGTAAAAGAAAGAGTTTTAACTTGAAAAAGAAAAGAAAGAAATGATGTTTTAAACTAAATGTTTAAAATAAAGAAAAGATGTTTTGAACTAAATGTTAATAAAGAAAATAAAATCGAGGTAAAGATTTTACAAAAGAGACTAGAGGTTTTAAGCCGGATTGTATATCCGACTAACAAAAAGTTATACTCGTACTATAGGTGTGGGATAACAAAGAAGAGGGAAAGACCCTCGGACAGTGTATTGAAGCTGATCCAAAAAGAAAAGGGGAAAGACCCTTGGACTGTGTATTGAAGTTGATCCAAATCTAAAAAGGTGAATACGCCCCAAACTTTACAAACTTGGTTAAAACGAGTCAAATGAATTAAATGAAAAGGTTTACATGGGACTACGTGTCTCTAAAACATTATAAATAAAAGTAAAAGCGCTAGCCCTCAGGCTGTCGTGTACGTTTGTCTGGATCCTTCCATATGTGGTATACGCGGTGGGCACACCGCACCATACCTGGTCATATTACGCTTTCATGCAGGGAGCATGACCATGTGTATACGAATGGTACTTAACTAAGTTGAACGCTGCGGTGTTTGCTGGGGTATTTAGTGTAGAACATGCCCGGCTCCGAGAAAGCAAAAAAAAATAAATTGGGCCGAAGGCGATTTTTTTTTAGCCTTAATTAAACATGAGTATTTTGTTGGTTTAAACAATTAAATTTTTATATAGTTTACTTGGTTATAATTTGGGTTGTGTAAAATTTTTTTGTAAAAAAATAAGAATAAACATGTCTTAAATGAGGCTTGAACCCATAAGCTTTTGGTTGAGAGTAATACCCATTTACCACTAGACCAAGCTAGTGGTCATGTAATTAAGTTTAAACATTAAATATACATATTATTTTTTAATAAAAATAAATATAGTCTTTTTTAAAAAAAAATTCGGGCCTAACGGGGTGTCGGGCCTGTGGCCGTCGACCACCCCGCCACCCCTATGGGCCGGCCCTGGTGTAGAGACTTGAGTTTATAATTGCGTTGTTTTAAAGCTTGACTATTCCTAAGTCACGATGGGCCAAGTATAACTATGTTCGAGGGGTAATCAAGTATAAGAAAATATTTTCGCGTCAGCGTGTTCACCAACATATCGCTGACGTATTTTTATAACATTTCAGGAAATTACAGTATCAAGAAATTGGATCCATTCATGAAGTGGATGTTCACAGGTAGAGATGACTCATTGTTTTAATTATTAAAATAACACACTAAATTAAATAAAGATTTATAAATACAAATACTTGGGTGTTTATTTCCCGAGAAGTTTTCAAAATAAAGGAAATTATATTTTATTAATAATGGTTTCAAAGTATATAAATATATTATAATAAAATGTCTTCCGCTAAAATAAACTCTGATATATTTACAAAATCGGTATCAACTATTGGTCACACCTAGATCCTAAGTCAGGGTGTGACAGATAAAAGCGAACCCAAACTGAATTGTGATGAACATGTTAGCCAACATTTGATAGGCTTCCACCTCTCTTTACAAACTGAATTTGTAAGACGTATAGTTATGGCTAGGGCTCTCTAGGGGTGGGTATAATTTTTTTTTATTTTGTTTTTGAGGACTTAGTCTTTCTTAGGCTATTAACGGCGGTTGCCTGTTATCCTTTTTACTTTCGTTGTCTTCATTTGATGTTTTATCTACCACTATTATACTTTGGTATCATGTTTTGATTATTGGTTGTTTGCTAATGATATGTTGTTAGTAGTTTTCATACAAGTATCCTTTTTGGTTATATGGATTCACGATAGATATATGTACTCTATGTTTCCGATACAACTTTCATATCTAGATATCGTGTTTGGAGTTAAGAGCCTCTTTACAAGCAGTCTCTCCATCCATCCTATAGAATAGAGATATGCTATGTTTACATCTCACTATCTCCATATCACACTAATAACTTTTTTATGTGTAAGATTTTACTAGGTATGATTATTGTGTTTTTTTAATTTTTATTGTTAGATTTCAAAAACAACCATAAACATTAGTAAAGAATGAAGGACAAATATGTGTGTGAGGAAAGTGAGAAAATCTTGAAATCACCTTTTACACTTATTATTATTGTTTTTTTAATATAATCAAACTCACACGACAAGTAAAAAGTTAAACGCGGAAAAAGAGTTACAAAAGCATCATGGGATTTTATGCCTACAGTCCTATACACCCAGTAAAAAAAGCTAAACTTCTTATACCCATTACTCTATTAGCGATCCACAAAGTGAAATGAAACGATATTACTAAAATCTTTATCCTTCTTTGATTTGAGAGCACCAAAATTACTCTGTTACCAAATCTCCACAAATCCCACCAGATAGTCATTACTATTCATTCTACAATGGTCTTTTTGACAGAGGTTAATGGTCACAAAGTTGATCAGTTCGCCAACAAGTCAACCATGCGGGAAAGAAGGATAAAAAGATTGAGCCACTAGGCTATTGAGGACCAAATCGAATAGGCCACCTCATAGGAACCGAGAATATTTATATGATTGACATCTTTGTCACAAACAGGGCACACTAAGTTAGGGATGTCTAACGCCTCATTATCTAAATTTTGTCTAGGAGAAATTCGATTCAACCTGATACGCCATGCTAATATATTATCTATTTACATTTATATATATAAAAAAACAATAAGCAAATCTTCTATTGTTTTAAACTTCCCAAGAAAAGAAATATTAGAAAAAACAAAGGGCCAAAATCATAAATGGGCTTGCAACACCAACCTAATCAAAATTCCATTTTGATCTCACTACCATTTTTTGTTGTAGATAAGGTTATGTTCTTCCTCTTTTCTTTCTTTCTTTTCTTGTCTAGCTTGAATATATACTTATAAACCTAATTACCAAAAGTATACACCTGTCCACCATGCCAAAAACTTTACCTCTTATTTCGTGCCTTAATGTATAAACCATTTTTCAAAATTTAAGCAACAAAAACTGATTTGTTGGACGGAGTATGGAGAAAGAGCATGGCCAAAAAAAGAGTGAGTTGCCTTGGAAGGCCTTCAAAAATCTTAGAAAGTCAAAATGTGGGGTTCGTTACTTCATTTAGCAATTACCATTCATTTTCAAAATCAATAAAAAGTTTTTAACAAACAATTGGAGTGTTGGGTTCTCAATTTGATGCCTTGAAATGTTTAATTTGAGCACATATATTTATTTGTAGTAAAGAAAAACCCGTACACAACACACTTAAAATAGTTATTAAATGTATAACTTAAAAACAACTTGTCTAAACCAGTAAACCATTTATTGATGTAGGAGTGTTTTTATTTTAATTATCTTTTTGTTCAACTCATTTTGAGTTGTTGGTTTGTTTGGTGTTTATCTTTTATATTGGTTGATGTTTATCTTTTAGTTATTTATCGTTATCTCTGAGTTAGTTAAAAACCATTAAAAACACTTTCGATTTGAAAATCAAATGGGTGATTTTGTTTTTGAATATTACATTTTATTTCCCAAGAAACCTTGAGAGTTCTTGAATTCTTTTAATTTAATCATGAAATTATCCAGGCATCTGACTGCTTCCGTGGATTCGACATCATTCACCAAAACAAATTTTAGTTTTTAAAATGTGCTATAAATATAAACATCAAACATAAACGTGTGAAACGGGTTTGATGGCTATAGGATGGGCTAAACAAGTTGTAAATGGGTTGATGGATCAACCAATTAAATAATTTAACCTATCAACATGTTTAATTAAATAAGTGAAACAGATCAATCAGAACAAAACTCATTTAATTTATTATGTACGTTGTTCATTAACATGTTACATTTTATTTTTAGTTTAAAAACACGTTTACATAGAACAAACTAAAACCTAATATATAGTTATAATATTCTAAAGTCTAAACTAATCATTTAAATAAAAGGATAAGATATTAAGATGTACACCAAACGTAAATTAGTGGCAACTAAAGTTGAAAACAACTTTCTCTCATTATAAAAGTATATATATATACATACATATATTATTATACCCACCAAATCCATAAATATGCATCTCTCATCCTCCTCATCACCACCACCACTCTCCACCACCACTTCACGGCGGCACTACCACTCTCCACCAACTCACGGTGGATAGTGAACGATGGAGGTGGTGGAGAAAGAGTCAAACTGTCATGTGTGAACTGGGTTAGCCATCTTGATGCAGTGGTGGCAGAGGGTCTAAGCAAGCAACCAGTTGACATGATCTCTAAGAAAATATTGAACATGGGATTTAACTGTGTGAGACTTACATATCCACTGTTTTTATTTACTAATGATAGTTTAGGGTCTGTTACAGTGAGACAGTCTTTAAAGAAACTTGGTTTGATAGAGTCCATTGCTGGATTTCAAGCCAATAATCCTTCTTTCATTGACCTCCCTTTAATCAAGGCTTTTCAGGTATATGCTTACACTCCAAACTTATTATTATTAATATATTTGTTTTTTATATGTTCATTTGTATGTATGGTGTAGTGTAGTGTAGTGTAGTGTAGTGTAGTGTAGTCACTCATCTTATCCTATCATACTTGTCCACTAGGCATTTATGAATTGGTTGTATTTATTTATTTATTTATTTAAAAAGAGGCCTAACTTTCTATCATCGAAGTTAATCGAAATAAGTGACGGAATCAAAACGTTTTAGTTAGAGGGCCGTCCGTCGTCATCAAGGTTATCTTTTTTTTTTTACTACAACTAGCTAGGGGTCAAACCTATGCTTTTATTAGAAAGAACACGACTTTTATATCTAAAAATATTAACAGATGTTGGTGATTGGAGGGTCAGTCTTGACCCTCCTTTGCTTCCGCCTCTAATCGAAACCAAAAAAAATTTTAATAACAAACAAAAAAAATGTTAAATTCTTTTAAATAAGTTTATATAATAGTACATTAAATATTATATAGATGAAGATAACACGTTGGGTTTTAAAATTTTGTAAACAACTTAAGTCTTTAAATTACAAAAGCTCTACTTATTTTCTTTAAATTCGAAAGATAAAAAGCTTTATAATTATGTCTTAAAGTCCCAATTTTTGTTAGAAATTTTAAAGCAACTTTAAAACGTACAAGTAAGAAATAGCTCAACTGAAGCGTATAAGAATGTAACAAATAAAAGGATGAATAATGTTGAAGATTACAAGTTAAAAGAAGAATCTATGGAGTTAGAATAACAACAAATCAAAGCATCTTCCATTAGATGACAAGATGAAGTTTTGTGTGTGTGTGTGTGACAGGAAGTGTTGCAAGCCTTGACAGAAATAATGTTATGATGATATTAGATAATCAGATAAGCAAGCCCGGTTGGTGTTGCAGTGATTTTGATGGCAACGGTTTCTTTGGTGACCGATACTTTGACCCTGATGTGTGGCTCAAAGGTCTCTCCAAAGTTGCCACCATGTTCAGCAACTTAACTAATGTGGTTGGTATGAGTTTAAGAAATGAACTCCGCGGCCCTAAACAAAATGTCAGCGTTTGGTATAGGTATCATACAAATCACCTTTAGAATCTTGTTTTAATCACTTTTAAAATCGTTATGTGACCACACCAATACGCTGCTAGGTAGCCTTCATTTGATTATTGATACAATTTGTTACATTAGGTACATGCAAAAAGGTGCAGAAGCGGTTCATGCAGCTAACCCGAATGTTCTAGTAATCTTGTCTGGCTTAAGCTACGACAAAGATTTATCTTTTATTCAAGCTCAAGATGTAAACATAACATTTAGCAACAAGTTGGTTTTCGAAGCTCACTGGTACGGGTTTTCCAACAGCGAAGAATGGGAAAGCGGCAACCCTAACCAAGTATGTGGTCGGATTGTCGATAACATAATGGGAAAGTCAGGATTTTTGTTGGAGAAAGGTTACCCATTGTTTATAAGTGAATGGGGTGTGGATCTCAGAGGCACAAATGAGAATTACAATAGGTACTTGAATTGTTTCATGGCATGGGCTGCTGATCATGATCTTGATTGGGCTATATGGACACTTGCTGGTAGCTATTATTATAGAGAAGGTGTAGTTGGAATGGAAGAGTTTTATGGAGTTTTGAATTGGGATTGGTGTGGACCAAGAAATTCAAGTTTCTTGGACAAGATATCAGCCATCCAGACTCCCTTTCAAGGTAAGCTAACTTTTATACTCGTAACACGTAAAATGACTAAAATACCCTTTATGTTATGCAGGCCCGGGATTATCAAACATCCGTCCACATAAAGTCATCTTCCATCCAGCCACAGGTTTATGCGTGAAACGACAATCGTTTTTCAAACCGTTGACTTTGGGTCCATGTACCGAGGCCGAGGGTTGGGATTACACACAAAGAAAGACCCTAACAATAAAGGGAACTTATTATTGCTTACAAACAGATGGAGTAGGAAAGACAGCAAAATTAGGCCTAATATGCACTGACAATTCTTCTAAATGGGAACCCATATCAGCCTCTAAACTACACCTTTCATCGAAGACCAACAATGGGACAGTTGTTTGTTTGGATGTAGACTCGGAAAACAACATTGTTACAAACAGTTGTAGGTGTTTAGCCAATGACAATATGTGTGATCCTGCTAGCCAGTGGTTTAAAATCATTAACAGCACAACGGGGGCGGGTGCAGAATCCTATAGTAGGGTTGATTTTATCTTGCAGACCCTTGGAGCAAATTTATTCGGATAAAATTTCCTGTGTACATATATTATAAAGTGTAACACTATCTGACAATAACATTTAGCAATTTCATCAACACATTTTGCATAATACCACAATCTGGTTATATTTCCACGAATACATGGATATATGAGAAACCATCTTTAAATTCTGGTAACCGAACAATGTTAACATGAACTTATTACAAATAACAGGACTCACTGTAACTGAAGCGCAAGTTTGAACATTGTTTAAATGACAAAAGTTATTCTTCCATTGCATCTCCTACCACTTCAACTACATTGACAAGCTCCTTGAGTGGTGTTACTTTTGTATGCAAAACCTCTGTAGAAGCAGATTATATCAGTATAATCAAATCGCGGATAAAAACGAAACTCAGATTAACTTTTTCTATTTCTTTTTCCTTAAATATTAAAAGAAAACAAAAATGGATTCTGGGATGGAATTACTAACCTGTCTTTTTTGAAAAACTGTAGCCATTTGAGCTGATATAAGTGCGCGGGTTCGGAGTAAGATGATTCCTCAGATATTCTTTCTTACCCTGATTTATCAAAATATGATTAAAAAATGTGCCAATATATTGTCAAGATGAGATGAACAAACAGACCTTTTCTATGACACAAACGTCCACGTTGCTGCCACTTCCTAAGTCATTAAAAATTCCCGAGCATATAGCTTTAGTTACCAAATTTATTCCTTCCTCCCTCTGCAAATTTTTTTTGAACACTTATTAATCATCAGAATGTATAAAAGTTAAATCAACAGTAGTGAAAACTCACGGTAAGCCCTTCACGAAACTCTGACTCAAAAACAGCCATTGCAGCAAGGGAACCCGAGCCCATTGTAGCAAATGGAAGCGAGTCTGTCGATCCATGAGGATAAATCTATAAAATAGACATTTATAAACGTTAGCACATTATCTTGAAAATTGTAAAAAAAATGTCCAAAAGTATAATCAACTCACGGTATATAGATGCGGGCCAGTCACATCAACTCCACCAAGCACCAAAGCAGCAGATACATGACCTTGGTAACTTTATAAGCAAAATCAAGGTTACATAATATCAAATAATTCAATATCCCATAAGAAATCAGATTTACATTTAAGCTTACCGGAAAAGATGAGTTTTTAATAATGTAAGTGCTGTTACAACTCTTGATTCACGACCCGTATGATATCTGTGAAGCTTCAGCTGAGAGTTGATGTTGTCTATCAAAAAGAGATGTTTAATACTCACAGTTAATTGTATGGGATCCTTAAATTAAAAGAGTGAAAAACATGCGATAAAACGATTACCTGTGACGGCTTCTGTATCAGCAGCAGTTCCAGCTCCACAGCAGGAGATGTTTGGAGCCATATCATGAATCTTTTCACAGTTCTTGTCAGCAACAATGGAACCCGCTGTGGCTCTGGTATCCGCCCCGAGAATGACACCATTCTGAAAATCAAATTAAGATTTTAATTTTCTGCAATTCAGTCATGTTTCAATGCATTTTCAAAGTTCAAATTCTAAATTGCCAATGAGGGCTTTATGAATCAATGAACAATTTCCAAGATACTAATGCATTGAGCATAGGGGTGTAAACGAACCGAGCCAAGCCCAAGCTCGACTTGATTTGACTTACGAGAGCTCGAGCTCGAGCCCGAGCTTGACTTGTTGCGAGCTCTTTTTCAAAATCTCGAGCTCGGCTCGCGACTCTTGTTTCAAGCTTGAGTTCGACTAGCTTACTATTTGTCAAATAATAATATACATTTATAAGTACTTTTTATACATGTTGAGAAAAACCTTAATGCCTGAGCTGGGCTTGAGCTTGTATGCAGTACCTTAAACAAGCCAAAGCTCGGTTTGGACTCGGCTTGTTTATTATTTATTAAATAATTTATTTACATCTTTATTTAATTTTATATGTTTTTGAGAAAAACCTTAACAGCCTAAGCTCAGCTAGAGCTCGTGTGCAATACCTTAAATGAGCCAAAGCTTGGCTCGTTTATTATTTATTAAATAACTTACGTACATTTTTAATTAGTTTTAAATATTTTAAGAAAGACCTTAACGACCCTAAGCTTGGTTCGAGCTTGTGTGCAGTACTTTAAATGAGTCAAAGCTCGGCTCATTTGTTATTTATTAAATAACTTATATACAATTTTGATTAATTTATAACGCAATTATTACACAGCTTAATCAGAGGTTGAGGGTTAAAATTATAATTTAAAACCATCAAGAAAGTAGTATTGATTAAAACGCCATAATCTTACTTCACGTAAAGCTAATTAGAGTTAAACATAAACATAAACATAATAATAATAATAATAATACTAATAATAATACCTTAAAGATTAAACCGACAATGGTAGTTCCGGTTTTGAGATAACCCGGAGGTTTTAAGCCTTTCTTCGTCATCAGCATCTCGTTTCTGGTGTAGAGGTCGAAACTGAATCCGAGTTTAGGAGCATCCATTGCTTCACTTACCATCTTCCTTCAGATTCAAGCTTATGATTGATAATAGATTTAGATTGAATATTAATAGAATGCACAATCGATTCGTCTGAGTAAATCAATTTAATTAGCAAACAAAGCTTGAGAAACAAGATATGAAAAACAAAAGGGGGTTTTCTCAGTTTAAATAGATTTTTAAGCAAGGCAAATTACACCCCGTGAGTTTCAACATTCTTCACATAATAATACTATAATTGTTATAAATCTAATATTAAACCTTGTGTTTTAATGGGTTAGGCTAAATGTATCCCCTGGTTGCTTGTCATACCCCCATTTGGAAAAACCAACTTTTATATTAACCATTGAAATCATATAATTACCAAATTAGCACAAAAGTAAGGATTTAATATTATTTTTTTTTCACAAGTTGCGTTTTCTTTTTATGATTTCGAGTTTAGGGTTTTGGGTTTCGGTTTTAGAGTTTAGGGTTCGGGTTTAGGGTTCAGTTTAGGGTTTAGGGTTTCGGTTTTAGGGTTTATGGTTTAGAGTTCGGTTTCGGGTTTAGGGTTTCGGTTTTCGGGTTTAGGGTTCGATTTCGGGTTTAGGGTTTAGGGTTCGGTTTCGGGTTTAGGGTTTAGGGTTTAGGGTTTTGGATTTTTGGTTTATTTTGTAAAAGATAAAGTGATAAAATAAGGATATTATAAATATATATACTATTAAAATTAAAAAAAAGATATTATAAATATTTATAATATTAAAAATATTAATATTAAAAAAAATAAATTAATAGTAATACTTGATAGTTTCTAATTTGATATATGTAATGAAGGTTATCAAATGAAAGTAATGTTGTAGGGACTAATATGTATATAAATAATGTTAAGAGCCAATTGTAATTTATGTAATAAGTTTAGGGGGGGGGGGTATATTTAGTAAAAATGGAGTCAGGGGATATATTTAGCAGCACCCATTTTAATTTAATATAACTAGAGGCGCGTTGCGCGGGAAACTCGATTAAAACACGAATATACAAACATATTGTAGCAACTATCACTTCAACACAAAAAAGGGTTTATTTAAATATTAAAAGAACTTGGTCGGTGCCAATGTGGTGTTGACAACACGGATATATAAACACATCGTAATGACTATCACTTCGACACACAAAAACGTTTTATCTAAATATTAAAAGAAGTTGGTCAATAATGGTTCGGCTCATTGCGGTACCAATGCGATACGACTCCGTTTTAAAAAAAAAAACTTATACACTTTATTGTGCATATAAATTAAAACAATGATAACTGTAGTGGTTAATTGCAAAGTAAACAACTTTTGGAAAAGAAAATATTAAGGCATTAATTAAAAGCATTAAAATTTTGAGGGGCTAAAGTGCAAACCAAATGCATTTACTCTATAAACTACTAGTTATTTACCCACGAGATGCGTGGTGAATTCAGACGGTTAAACTAGGACGTTGTAGTGGCGAGCTATCGCAAATTCGGTTGGTATTTGCTATGTTCTTTACGGCACCAAAACTAAACCTACAAATAAATATACCTAACATAAAAAATAAAACAAAGTATACATCCCGATGTTTATTCGGTTGGTAAAGCCCGAACGTTGGTAAAACTCGAGCGTTGAAACTCATGTGTTGTTAGACCCGTGCTTTGATAATACCTAAGCGTTATGGTGGCGAGTCAACACAAATTTGGTCAGTATCAGTTACATTTGTTACGATATCAGAACTAAAACAAAAAATATATAAAAATAGAGGTGGACCTGCGGGGTGGTATCGGTCAGTAAAACTCGACATTGGTAACACTTGAGCGTTAAGGCAGTGACTCCACACTAATTCGGTTAGTCTCTGTTACGTTCGATACTGTACCATAACTAAACATTATAAAACAACAAAAAAAAAACATTGTTAAAACCCTAGCGTTGTTAGTCCCCGACGTTAATACGCAAATTCGGTTACTTTTATAGTTGTTGAGGCCACCAAAGAAATGAACATAAGCTCATATACGGAAAGAAAAAAAAAGGCTAGTGGAACTGAAGAGGAAAGTGACTGCTAAAGCCACTAAAGATATGGAGTGTTTATGTTTAATTACGCTAAGCAAAGAAATGGATTCGAGCTTGCGTTACTTGGTGCCTTAACACAAACAAACTGCCAACTCACCACCGAACACTCATGTTTATTTGTGTCAAAAACAAATCCTAAATAGGAATTCGGCGAATCAGAAAACCAAGTGTGGCGCCAAATTTCACCTTTACTTTATGCTAGATTGAAACTTTATCATGTTCAAAAATAGATAGACCCAATGTCACATTTAGTAAAGATTTATGATACACGTATCGGGTGTACTCAATGCGTCTGAGCCTGTCCTACGGATGCATTAGAAATGATCCCTTGGGACGGATGTAAAGCCAAACAAATAGCTTCTGCTCCAAAAACAGAGGATTTGTCGGTTGTAAGAGATGTGAATCTGCATGCCCGACAGATTTTTGAGTGTTCGAGTTTATTTATGGCATGAAACAACACGACAAATGAAGAAATCCTCTACAATAGATAGGGCCAACCAATGTCTACCTATAATAATATAAAAAATCAACTTACAAAATCCAGACTCGAACTTAAGTAGCCAGTATATAATAGTGACCATACAACATGACCACTAGGGCATTAAAAAGACTTTATTCTTTTAGCCACATATATTCAAATTAAATCAATTTAATGGCTTATCATAATTGTAACACCAACTTTGACATTTACTCTATATAGAATTATAGATAATAGATGTTGCCTATGTTTCTTTCAATTGGAATTCCCAAAGTGCCCATGTATGTTACTGTAGCAATCAGGTTTCTGTTATATATAGTATAATATCAGTAAAATTATAACTCAAAAAATTACCAAAACAGGATAAATGTTGAAGTTGGGCTAGTGGTAACTAGTGCTATAGAAATTGCTAGATGTTAGTCGGACGGTTAGATAGAGATAATCGGAATTTATATGTAAATATTCAAATATACATACATATATACACACACCAAATTTTATATATTATTATTTATTTTTAATATTTTGACCGATTTTGACCGGCGACTAATCGGCGTCTACGCAAGACTTTTACAAGCATGGTGGCAACATAAGATATGCAGGCAACTTGTTGCTTCTTGGAGCTTGAAAATTGTGTTTTTATCAATCTTTTGGTCTAGTTTTCATACGAGATGTAAATTGGTGATCTTATACAATACTTTTACTAACTTTTGGTATGAATGTCTTAGGACACAGACATATTACACATGTCAATTTTGGTATTACCATAATTTGTATAGTGACTAATCAACTTTTAACTCTAGTAACCCTGTTAGATTTTATTCATGACAAAACTGTGATCAATAGTAATTCAAATGTAGTTAATGTGATTTTAAATAATTAAGGAAAAAGTTAGGACCAATTTTCGCTGAAACTATTGGACCGATAAAATTTTGGGCCTTACATTAAAATACATTTCAGGACATGCTATATACTCTAGTAGGGTAACTTGTTTTGTAGAAAAAGTTTATGGTATTTCTATATAGTTAAACTTTGATTTGTAATGTTTAGTGAAGTTATGATTAGAATCAATATAAAATTTTATTATATCTCACATACATGTATACATTGAACCCTAATTAAAAATCCAAGCAAGTTCATAACAGGTACAATAATGAAGAATCAAGCAACTTCATGATGCCAAGTTTAAATCAATATCAATCTAGAAACTTTGGTCTAGGCTCCATGGTGACCAATAGTCCATGCTTCATGTAAAGTGTAGTGTTTATTTTTGGAGAAATCTTTTGACCTTCAACAAGTTTCAATTTATACCTTAATAAAATAGAAGCAACCACCATTTTCATTTGCATATATGCAAACTTTTTGCCCACGCACAACCTTGGACCCGCGTTAAACACGGTGTATTTGAACTGGCTTTCACTTATGAACTCGCCATCTTTGATCCATCTTTCGGGCTTAAACTCACAACAGTCTGGACCCCATAGGCTCTCCATCCTAGCCATGCCATACATGCAGTAGACGACTCTTGCACCCTCTTTAATAACGGTTCCATCCGGGAAAACATCATCTTCTTTTGGCTCTTTGTGGTCAAATGAGACGGGAGGGTACAATCTTAAAGATTCTGATATTGCCGCTTGTAGATACCTCATTTTCTTTAGTTCTTCTTCGGTAAAAACTATGTTTTCTTGATCTTCCGTGTAGGATTTCACTCGTTGTCGTAGGATGTTGTGGATTTCTTGGAGTATTAATGTTTCTACACATGGGTGTTTTGTAATTAACCAAAAAAACCATGATAATCCCACTGAGCTTGTGTCTCTACCTGCTAAGATGAAACTTATACAAAAATCTTGAAGTAATTTGTCAGTAAAAAACACTTGTTGTTTATCTTGTTCCATTATTATAAGCCTTGACAATAGATCACACCTCAAAGTACCATTAATTGTCCCTTCTTTGCTAGATAATAATAATTCAATCTTTCTTTCTCTTACTGTTTTCTCAGAAAACTCATGCACAATTTTCATTGCATCCTCTAGTGTTTTTTCAAACCCTATTCCGAAAAACTTCATGGTCTTCCAAAGGTACCGAGGGATCAAGAACCTCATCAAACTCGCAAATGTCACTTTCTCAAACGCCTTTGCGAATGGTGTTTCGGGTAAATCAACTTCCAAACACCCCGAATCAACACCGAATGCCACTGCACAAGTATTGTCAAAAGTAAACCGAAGCAACACATCTTGCAAGTCAATGACACCACCTTTTTTAGCCTCTAAAACCTTCAACAACTTGTCATGCACCAGTCTTTTCACCGAGTCTATTGAGAATTGCGTGAAGCGAGTCGAATGCATTTCCGAGTTAGCCACACGACGTTGCGTCCTCCATAAATCGTCATCAGCGTTAAAGATCCCATCTCCAAGAAAATCTTGGAATCTCTCTTTATAAGCTACCCCTTTTGGGAAATTTTTGAAATTTGTTTTGAGCATGTATTCTATTTTAACAGGATCACTAGTGACAATCCCAAAAGTACCACCCAACCACACACCTCTATAGTAAAAGGTCCCTCCATATTTGATCAAAGCATTGCTACCCCATTCGTAAAGATTCGTCGTGTGTAATGCAACCGTTGGAAGTATTCCGAAAATCGGCCATATCATAGGACCTTTTATGGTGAAGCTTAGAAGTATGGAGTTAAAGATGAATATGATGAAGAGCCCTATTACTATATCTGAGAACCATATATGAGAATACAACCATAATATGAGGTTGATCATGTTATACAACCATATATAAAAAGCTAGCCCTAGTACATATGGTTAAACATGTCAATCAAATCTTATGAAACTGGTTTATGTATGTGTTTGAGAAGAAATATGATTGGTGGTTACTGATTTTGATTGAATTAATTAATACATATATTCATCAATTGAGTTAACACGGCTTCTTTGGAAAGTTGTGAATCATTTTGTAACAAACACCTTACCATGCATAATGTGTGATTTTGTATGTTGGTTTCTAGTGCAAAACTTGTGCTATTTACGTGTGCAAAGTGGTTTTCCAAACCGTTGAGCTAACACTGTACCGAGTGTTTATTGGCGCACAAAGCAACATTAGGTTATAATAAGTCATTTTGGGCTTAAAGAATACATGTCTATGATTAATTCCACACTTTTGAGAATCCTTGCCATGTGTTAATGGGCTACGTTAAGTTACACAAAGCCACATGATACATATGCGTAATTTTGTTACACTTTCGAGACTTAATTTTTCTTTTTTTTTTTAAAGTCAAAATTATTGTGGATATCCAATAGATTAATTCATGTGGAAACTTTATTAATATTAGTAAAAAACATAGACTTAATGGGTTTTTTTTTCCTCTCATGTGCTAGTGGGTTAGTTTAGGTTACAAATGCACATCAAGTCAGAACAAGTCATGTTGTGTCTTACGATACATATGCATGATTACTTTACACTTTTAGGCCTCAATGAGTCTTGAGATATGTTAGTGGGTTAGTTTAGGTTACACAAGGCCGTATTATGATACTCATCATTATGACTTTACACTTTTATCGCTAATGGGCTTTCACGTGTGTTAATGGTTTAGTCTAAGTTACATAAAGCCAATTATTTTGAGTTTAATGATACACACGTATGATTGATTGACACTATTTGGCCAAAATGGCCCTTGCCATGAGTTAATGGGTTAGTTAGGTTACACAAAAACACATTAGGTCATAACAAGTTATTTCAATGCTAAATACACGTGACATATTGTTGTAGCACATTGCATGCCCAGGTATTACACACACAAAAACACATTAACTATTAGGTCATAACAAGAACCCAAAGGGCCAAAACACTCAGCCTATACACCCAATGTATTTAATGACTTCTTCTAGATGTTAAACCATTTACAAATCACTTATTTCATTTTTTGAGTTATGTATGTTATTCCAAAAAATGTTCTATATTTAAGTTGAATTTTAAATTACAATTATTTATATAACTCAATATATATTTTCGATGATTTCATAACTTGTTATTTTCATTGGTTTTAATAGTTTAAAATTTGAAGTCTAAGATGTATAAATTAATAAATATGAATAATCACACATTTATATTAGTTTTAGTTTTCAAATCTTATTAGATTGTTTACCCTATTTGGTAATAGTTCAAAGGACTTTCACTACAGTTACATGTTTCATACCTTTATTTGCTTTTTGAATGTCTTCCCACATAATTCATGCTTACAAGAAGGTTTAGGAACCTCACCCCTTTTCCTTTTTCTTTATAATGCTCCACATTTTGCTTTTTTAAATGCATACAAGTGCACATGGAGATGTTGTACACATGCAACAACTAGTTGTACTGTATCAACCAACTAAAGTGTTTTTTAACCTCAAGAAAGGCTCAACTCTAGCATAAAACACTTTTTTCATATAGACAGATGTAGGAGTTGAGTTCATATGTGAATTGATTCAACTATGGAGTTAAGTGGAAATGACAGTTTCACCCCTCAATCTTCTTCTACAGAACTATCTATTGAACAAGAAATCATCATTAACAAGACTCTACTCACTCATGAATCCGACGGGCATCGTGTGGATTGCAAGATTTTATTTCAAGCCATGGAAAATGTCATGTTATACGCGTCTAATTCAAACAATGTATCAATCCTTGATTCATTTGATCATCTCGATTAATATTGTTGTCTTGATCTTTATAACAAAAAATATCGTTTTTTTTTGAATTTTCAGACTGTTGATGTGCGTACTCTTGATAGCATCGAAAGCTTTGCAACAAAAGAAACTTTGGAGCATTGCATTTATAAGTTGTCACGAGCGATACTATGGGAGTGCCATAACACCATAGATATGCACGCGAGAACTCTACTTTTACTAGAGATGTTAGGCAAATACAGATGGGATGCAAAGGTGGTTTTGATTCTCACAGCATTTGCAATAAGTTATGGCGAATTTCTGCTCGTTCTTGAGGTTTATTCACCCAATTCGCTAGCAGCATCACTTGCATTACTCAAGAACTTGTGTTGGAAAAATTTTGAAGCTTTAAGACCCCAGTTTAAGGCTATGGATATGCTAATAAAAGAAATGGTGGAATTAGCTAAGTGTGTAGTGAGGTTTGAAGGCCTGCCTCTACAACTTGTACTTGTTGATGATCATGATTGCACACTTATGGCTGCTGCAAAGTCTAAGATTTACTTGGCTACATATTGGATATTTAGAAGCACACTGACCTCTGCTTCTCAGATCACAGACTTGATTGCCATGAAGCAGGAGCAAGTGCCTTTTCTTTTTTTCACTTTTCTTGGTTAATTAACTAATTTCTTTTGATTTTTACGGTTAAAATAAAACTAAAGTTGGAAGCTTTTTTACAGGAATTCGAATATAACCGTGAATGCAGCATGGGGTTTGTCTAGTTTGGCTCTTATGTTGAGCAGATTACTTGGTTGCCTCAGAATGCAGGTTGATGCATATCAAGAACGGATAGGTAGAGCCTCTCAGTTATTATGAGATGCGACCATAACCACCGAACAAAAGTTGAATCTTCTCATTATAGAAAGATTGTTCTGTTTTATTTTTGCAGAGCAGAAACTGTACAAAAAGCTGATGGTTCTTGTTAAGGATCAGACCAAAGCTGATAATCAAGAATTGCTTCAATTATTCTTTTCTTTGAATGATGATTTACCTCTCAAGGATTCTTCTTCTCAAGCAAAGGTAAGTACTTTCTTTACAAGAACCATCTATAGCAAGAAAGAGGCATAACCGGACCTACGTACATACCTTGATAAACAAGGATATGAACTATCATCTTAAATTGTTATTGTTTTCATCTTAAACAGGTTGGTATATCAACATTGAAAGACAAGGTAGTTATGCTTTTGGTTTCAAAGCCAGATCTTCTGCCAATAGAACAAACTCTATTGCTACTACAGCAAACTCATGAGCATCTGCACAACAATCACATAGAACAAGATTATGAAATCGTGTGGGTCCCAATCTCGTCTTCAGAAACATGGACTCTTGAAGAACACATAAGTTTCAATTACTTATCGAACTCATTACCATGGCTGTCAATCAGGCAGCCATGGCTGCTAAACTCAACCGTGGTG
This sequence comes from Bidens hawaiensis, assembly GCF_021521415.1. NCBI lineage: Eukaryota > Viridiplantae > Streptophyta > Magnoliopsida > Asterales > Asteraceae > Bidens > Bidens hawaiensis. The sequence continues at coordinate 183,217 of NW_027493829.1, forward strand.
AGAATAATTAGAGAAGAATGGAAGTTTGAAGAAAGGCCTTTGTTGGTAGTATTAGATTCGCACGGTTCGGTTTCAAATTATAATGCAATCAATATGGTGTTGATTTGGGGACCAAAAGCTTTTCCCTTTTCGGGTTCAAAAGAGAAACAACTTTGGGAGGAAGAAAATTGGAATGTGAAGCTTATGTTAGATGGGACAGATCACTTCCTAACCAAAATGGTAAGATTCTTAAAATTGGTTATATAGTAAATAATAAAAGGTGGTTCCCATGTCAAATCAGGCTCATATCCACATTTTTTTAGTTTTTAAACTATGTACCAATGATATAATGAAAAAAAAATGTTGGTTTGTTCGAGTTTTAGATGCACTTGTTGTGTAATGCTTCAGGAGACTTATGTATCTATCTCTAAACAATATAACTTGATGCATGTAACTTTCACTATGCCACTTTAAAACAATTTACAGCATTCTAATTGGGATAAAAATGAGTCAGTATTAGGGGCATATGGATTTACTTTTCTATCAGAGTGGGATTTAAACTGGTAACAAAAGTGAAAGTTAGGAGTTTCAGTTGTCGCGTTGTTAGTATGATTTACTATCGGCCAATGAGTTATCGTTTGGATTATTAAAATCCAATGTGCCTATGAATCATCCCCTAAAGGCTGCTGCTTTTTCGGGTTTTGGACATGCTTACTCATTTGTCTTGTTTTCAGGTGGAAGGAGGCCAAAACATTTGCATATGTGGAAGTGGTAACCTAGACTGGATCAGGGAATTTGAATCGCGAATCAAGAAACTAAAAGCTGCAGGCTTGCAGCTTCAAGTGATCTATGTTGGAAGCAGAAACTCAACCGAAAGCATGCAGACAGCATTAGCCGATATCAACAAAGACAGTTCCTTTACTCCCATAAAGTTTCGGTTTTTCTGGCTAAGGTTAGAAAAGATTAAAGATTCAATTCTTCAGGCTGGTCAAAGTCAAACTTCTTTTGCCAACTATGAAACCCTGTTGAACCAAGTCTCAGAATTGCTAGACACCGATGACCAACACACAAATTGGGCTGTTTTCGGAAGTGTGAGTTCTAAAGATTTTGTGATGTTAAAAGGAAACAAAGTCATGGAGTTCTTTGACCGGGTTCCTGACTGGGCCAACAAGGTTGGAACATTGGGATCTGTGGGCGCAATCAAAAGTATTGAAGAAGTTAATGGTGCAGTCACTTGTGATCACACAACCATGGTTCCATATGATGAAGGAATGAGTCAAGGAACTGTGGTTTGTGATAAATGTAAGCGTGTGATGAGTGCATATATCGTTTATAAGTGTGATCCAAGTAGAACGAATGTTGAATGTTAGAAAAGATAAGTTAGTTTTTCTGACAAACACAATAACTAAGTGTAGGTTTTGGATAATAATAATAATAAAACCAATATATAATGCTGGCTTTTCTCTTTGAGCTAAAAATATATGAGCCATGAGCCATGATCCATAAGCCCTATGGTTCAGCTTTTATGCAGTCTTAATATAGTATTATTGAATTGGATAAAGAACTTGACACAAAAAACCAGAATTTGTTTGGTAAACAGAACCTACATAATTGTGCTTTTAGACCATGCGTAGTCAAAACTAGGCACACCCGGGCATTTTACGGCATGTGGCGCCTAGTCAGCTTTTGGGCATTTTGCAAAAAGTTGGTGTAGTGGGAAAAATACCCCAAAACGCCTCTCTGTCCTCTCTCTCTCACAAAACCCTCAAAACTCGTGCCACACTAGCGTTTTCTACAAAACGCCGAGGGGGCGGTGTGCCCCCGGCGTTTTCGGCTGAAAACGCCAAAATGCCTAGCCACTACGGATGGTCTTAGGTAAACCATTACATGGTTTTGAGAGAAGTATTAGTGAGAGCCCCCAAGCCTATGTGGCACTGATGATGACGCTAACTAATTCCAAATTTTTGAAAATTTCAAAACTAAAATCCCTAAATACCGGCTTAAAACTCCCAAACACGTCTTCGTTAACTCTTGCAAATAGCAACTGAAGCCCGATTATGAATCTTTGAATTGCGAATTACAATTGAAGAAGATTTGAAGTCTGATTCTGAATTTCAGAATCTTTGAAGCAGCCAAGTAAGAGAACTAATATTGATTCTTAATTTATTATTATTTGTAAAGTCGACCCATTTTATATAAAAAAAAACAACTTAACTTGATAAGTTGTGTGCATCATAGCGCATCTTGCGCTTGACCACATCATACGAATTGCTCGCAACATGTAATCGCTAAGCATCATATGGTTCGTCTATCCTAATCCATCACAACAGTGCATCAGCACATTATGTTTTGCGCGTGTTAGTTAAACCACTACACACAGTCTTATGAGTTCGTCTATCCTAATCCATTAAACAGAGCTCAACATATCCCAACAAATGATCACTCTAAAAACAAAGCTAAAAACCATAATCTATCATTTCACTAAACATTATGATATAAAATAGCATAAACATTTCACTAACAAATAAGCAGCAACAATCAAAGAATCCACAACTGATCAATCATTCAAATGCATAAAAATTAAATTCTTTATTGCATAAAAGAAACACCTTTAAATTAAGAGCAGTGACGAAGACGCTTCTTTAGTTTCTTCAACTTATGCTTATTCATCTTCTTCTTTCTTTTCTTCTTCACACTATCCGCCCAGATCATACCCGACCCATCAACATCCGGATCCTCCTGGGGCCAAGAATCCGGTAACCCGGATGACGAAATCGGATTCAAGAAATACCCAAATGAAAAACTTGGGTAAATATGGACCCGACTGAAACGGGTCGGTTTGTCATCAGAAGATGATTCGGGTAAAGGGGTTATGAAATTGGGTTGTGGGTGATGAACAAGATGAGGAATTGCAGACTGTGGTGGAGATTGGTGGCTGATTAATGCTCGAATTGTGGTTCCATTGATGGGTTTGCGGAGAATCTTGTGAAAAAGTTGAGACATTTTTTGATTAATTTTGTGGGTGTCTGTGACAAACAAAGGTTAAAAAGAGAGTGATTTGAAGGGAAAAAAATATAAAAAAAATTATATTATTATTATGCCCCCATGCAGGATCGAACTACAGACCTCCAGTTTACAAGACTGGCGCTCTACCACTGAGCTATAGGGGCAATTGTGATAATAATAATGATAACTAGAAAATGTATTGTTTTGTATGAAAAAGGTGAAATTAAGATGAATAGTTGTTTGATTTTAATCGTTTATCTTGAGTTTTTTGAGTTTTATGAACTCAAGTTCGACGGCCTCCGTCGGTGTTAGACTCATGCACACTTTCCTCAATACGAGAGGGATTAGGACGGGATTTAACGGGTTAGAAGGATTAACAGATTGTGAATTTCGAGATTGCCTAGAATGAGATCTATTCATAGATTCTTCCCTCACGACATCTTTTATCATCTTTTGGATTTTGTTCATGTATTTCTCGGGAATATCTTCCTCTCTCTCATTTTCGGGGTCTTTCCCCTTGGCTTTTATTTCTCTCTCTCTACGAGCATTCTCGTTATTATTGCTTTATTCAGACATTTTTCTCTTTTCAATTAGTCTGAAAACTTTAACAACGTTTCTTTCAAACACATATTTTATTTATTACATTATATATATATATCCAAAGGATATATATATTTTACAATACATATATATATATATATATATATATATATATATATATCGTTCCCATGATATATATATAGCTAGTCCTATCATTACATAAGAATGTTTCAAACGTTCTTTTATTCGTACACACATCATACAACACTAGTTTTATACATAAAAAGTCTTCACATCACACTCCACATCTTCAGTCCTTCAAGAACTTCTTCACAACCTTCGTTAGTTTGTTGCATTTACGAAGGAGTGATTTTCCAATTTTCTTCTTTTCCTTCTCTTTCTCATCTACCTTCTTCCTCCAGTCGTCGGTCTCATACAATGCACGATCCAGATGTTCTTCGTACGATTGCGGGACTATGTTGGGATATCCGTACTGCGGAGGTGGGTCGCGATAACCCAGTGTTACCATCTCGTAATGGTTTCTTGGCTCTGGATATGGAACATAGTCCATGTCTGATGAAAGATAAAGGTAGGTCTTGGCAGCTTGGTTTTGTTCGCGGATCTCGTCGGCTTGTTCTTGAATCGAAGGAATTTCTCCTTGAAACGGTGGGAAGCTTGACGAAGTTTGGATCCTTAGTTTCTCCAAGTACTAGACATACAGGTCCACGGAACCATAGCTTGCATTATTGGAAGTGAGTGATCCATTCATCGGGCTTGATATTTCGTTCGGGTTCTCTGGATGCTCTTCTTCCATCTCTTCCTCGGACTCTTCCACCGGGTCCTCATCATCTTCCTCTTCCTTGGGATCGGAATTCTCCTCTTCTGTTGGTTCTTCCTCCTCCATGGGTTCCTCTTCCTCTTCAGGTTCGTCTTCCTCCATAGGTTGTGGAGTTTCTATGTTCATGGAGGGAATCTTGAAACTTTCGAAAGGCATCATGATCCTCATCTTGGGCTTTCGGGATGGCCCTTCTCCATTTTTGGGTTTTGAACTGATTTCATTAAAGGTAGAACTTCCGGTAAACCATCGGCATGGGTCAGAATGACACTGCATCCAGTCAGAGGACGGGCTTCGTGGTTCTTCCTTTATGGGTCGGTTCGAAAGGAAGGCGTAGGATGGATGTGGATTTGGCGGTACATAACCAGTTGGGAAATGTTGTGGTACCTCCGTGGGCTGATAAGTTGGAACCTCCGTTGGGTGGTATATTGGTACTTCTGACGGTTGATACATTGGCATAGTCGGTGGATGATAACTTGAATGTCTCGGTGCCTCAACACTTGGCTTCGGTGGACTATCGGGGATGTTGATCGGGTAGTGCCTACTTCCGGGATAGTATAGGGGTTTGGACAAGTCTCGTTCCACGTCTTGATCAAAGAACGCTTCGTAATATCCATCACTCATGTTATCTTCAGGGTAGGGATCGGCTATACCAGCTTCCTTGGCCTTGCGTATGTAGTTCTCAATGTGAGCTTTAAACGACATCTAATATTTATAGGTGGTTTAGAATGTAGAGAGGGATAGAATGGTTACCAGCCTATCTTATCTTTAAAACAAATAATCAAATAATTTTCCTATACTTGGATCGAAGCTTGGGTATTGTTTTATGATACCCAATTCGCTAAGATCGATGGCTCTGATACCAAGCCTGTCACACCCCCTTCCAGGGCCTAGGAGTGCGACCCATAACTTGGTATCGTGTTTGTAAATAAATTAGAGTTGCGATAGTTTGCAGAAGTCTTATAAAACTATAAGGATCAAAAGTGTAACATTTAAATATATTCAAAAGACGGGATTGTAAATACCCGTTTTAAGTTAACAAAAGGTTATTTGTTTATGTTTACAAAACCACCACATTAAAACATTAAGTTCACAAAAAGAATCCGAGCCATCGGATATTAGTACTTCGTCATGCCAAGCTCTAGCTTTGTTCACCTGCAAAATGTAAGAAAATACGTCAGCAACGAATGCTAGTGAACACGCTGACGCAAAAATAACTCTTTTACTTTATTAACCCTCGAGACTACGCCTGCCTCGGCCCAGCGTGGCTTAGGAATAACAAAGTCAAATAACACATTATAAATATGAGCCTCTACGCTAGGTCACCTCAGCAAACACCGCAGCGTTCGACTTAGTTAAGTACTCGTAAATATACACATAAGGTCGTACTCTATGCAGGAGAGCGTCCTACGACCAAGGGTGGTGCGATCATGCCCATACATCGCATAGTACCACCTATGTAAGGATCCAAACATACGTATACCACAGCCTGAGGGCTAGGTTTATACCCTTTATTTATAACGGTTTTAGGAACACATAGTTCCTTGTAAACAATTTCAAAAAACATGTTTGACTCATTTTAAATAAATAAAAGTTTGGGGGCGTATTCACATTGTCTCTTTAGGATCGGCTTCACTCACCGTCCAAGGGTCTTTCCCTTTCTTTATCTCGCACCTATAGTACGAGTATAAATATTTGTTAGTCGGATACACGATCCGGCTTAAGACCTTTAGTCTTATATCTCAATCCTCGATTGAACCTTTAGTTCAATTCTTAGTTTACTTAAAAACCTTTAGATTAAAAGTAATTTTATAAACCTTTAGTTTATATTTAAAAACCCGACGTGTATTCTTCTCCAATAAACGTAATCTTTTTCTTTTATTATTTAAGAATACTCTTTATTCATTAAATAATATTTCATAACAAAGAATATTTACATATATACTTACACACATATATACGTATTCAACAATATTCATAATCACACTTTTATTTGTTTCTTTGTTATGTTTTCTTTTCTTTTCTTTTCTTTTATCGAGGTATTAAGTATAACCTCGACTTAAGGCTTAAGCCTTTAATATAATATTGAATTATATTGAATTCATTATTACGCCTAACCTTAAGTGGCGTATAGAAACTTCTAGGGACTCGGGCAGCACTCCAACGCCGCTTTACTTTTCTCGATCAACTTTGATATGCCAACTTCAACACACGTCGGCACGTTTTTCGGGACTCATTGTCATAACAACGCCTTCTTGATGATTGAGGGTGGAGGGTGGCACAAACTTCGAGGAAACGGTGTATACAAACAAGAGATCGGGGCACGCTTATCGAGGCAAATCGTTTATATGATTGTCGGGACTTAGAGAGATGTTAGAGAGAGGTAAGAGAGCTGTGTTTTGTGTGCAGAATGCAATGCCCATGGTCGCTATTTATAGACTTGAAATTGGTTCCTATCGCGATACGCGATAAGTTCCTCAGCAGACCTATCGCGTATCGCGATATAGGTCTGCTGACTCACAGCGTAGACCTGCCATGTGTTGACACGTGGCAGGCACCGCTACACGTGGCAGCAGTGTTGCCACGTTGTGTCAGGTACCCCATCGCGATATGCGATGGGGCTCTCCTCTGACTCATCGCGTAGCGCAATGGGTCAGGAAATCAGAGTTTTCAAATTAAACCCTCAACTTTGGAATTTGGCAATTTTAGTCCCTAGACTTTGGAAAGTTGATACTTTGAACTCGAAATTTTCACGTTGTTACAATTCAATTATCAAATAAATCAAAATACAAACAAGTACATAATTTATACAACAAAACAAATTTTTTACTTCTTGATTAAAATATTCTTCTAACTAAAGTCTTCACTAAGTCTTCACCAACCTGCATATGCGTATAAAATAGAATTTGGTCAACAACACATGTTGAGTGAGCAACACACCAGTTTAAGTGTACATATAGTATAGTATAAAAATAAGTATTTGTAACAAGTCATATGAGAATAACAAATTAACCAAATGAGAAAGTATAACTGAGATGTTGAGAAGCACAAAGGCTATAACGACTGGCGTATGATCATACTATACTGAGATTATATTGGACCTCTCCGAATGCGAAAGCGTACAAAGCAAATAAGCACATAAACAAGAAAGGTATAAGTTGTTAACACATAAGACAAAGTTGCAGTTTTGTGTATAAGTATATATGAGAAATATATTTACGCATGTCCCCAAAACGTGGAAAAAGAAGTAAAATAGGGGAATGTGGTACTCACCTCGATAGACGAACAAAGATGATTCGAGATATTAAGAATGCGGGAAATCACACGAGAACGTTAGAGCCTAATGAGGAACAAAGAGAAAATGGATACGCTAAGTAAAGGGTAAGTTCGATTACAACAACTCGATAATCATTAATAAGTAAATATTATAATACTATACATAAAGATTTCTTATATAAAATAATTAGTTAAATTTAATAAAACATATCTTGGAAAATATCACTTTTAATTGAATAAATATAAGTATCTATAGTTTACTTAATTTATATATATAAAATATTAGAGTTTAAGTTAATATATATATATTAATCAAACCCTTTTTATAAATCAAAACCTTTAATAATTTTTAATATTTCAATATATAGATATATAAAAATGCATGCACATATATGTAGTTTTTAGCCAATGTTCGGGAAAACGATTAGTTATGGTGACGTTTTTAGATAAAATATTGACTATTACATTTACAACACTTAATAATATACTTTAAATAGTTAAAAGAGTAAATGAGATGATTAAGTGGCAAAAACAAAAATAAATTTAAAAACACGGCCGGAGAGGATTCGAACCAGCGCCCTCCAGCCTCGCAACCAAAACACACCCTCAAACCAACTGATCTGACTTGCACTTTGATACGAACACGCAAACAGAAAAACTTGTAAACAGTGCAGAAGAAAAGGCCCAGACAAACTAACTCTAGACCGATCAATCGTTCAACCCAGATTATAAACGATTAATTAAGCATGGGGTTAATGATCTAGGCTCAAAAACGATTCAAGTAGTGTGATTAATTACCTGTAACGATGATTATAGGAGGGTTAATTGAACATGAACAGAGCTGGCGATGGAGGACGATGAACAACCAGTCAAACAGTACATAAAACTCAATTGAGTTAGGGGTTAAGGACGGCTAGGGTCTGGTGAACGCGACTGCAAAGTTAATTGCGTTTATATAATAATTTACATGTATAACGGCTTAGGGTTTAGGTCCGATAAGTATGCCACAAGAAACGAATCCGTTTGATCTTAATAACTTAATTATAATGTCGGTAGAGTCGGTTTAGGTAAGTATAACACGAGTATGGATTAAATTTCTATAAATGTTTCGAGAATTAAGGATCAAGAAAACCCAACTGAATCGGGTTTGGGATTAGGGTTTGGATTTGGGAATTGGATATGGGTTATCCAGATTATGAAAATGGGTTATGACAAGGTTACAAAATGGACCCTGGAGTTTGAAGGTGGGTACAATATAAGCTAATGGTTTAAGTTTGGGTTAAATTTGAATATAAATCAAAGTAGTTATATTTATATTAATTAAATATGATAAGCAAATATTAATAAAATAATATACACTTGTATAACGTGATAAAATTTCCCGAACATTGAAAACGGGTCGGGTTAAGACTACTAAATATAAATTTAGAAAATCCTAATTGTTACATTCCTCATCATCCATTTTGATTCCATCGGAAATCCAATTTTGAAAAGGTGTAATGGAACAATGCCATTTGAAATTACAGATTGAAATGAAAAAACAATGTCACTTGAAATAGCAGATAGAAATGAAAAAAACAAGAACATCGCAACATAGTTTAAGATGTGATTTTAACTGAAAATTGCAGATATGTGTCTTGGAGGAACTGCTACAGATCGACGCCTTTGGAGATGGTGGATGGGAGATCAGGCATGATAGATGGTAGGAATTGGGGATTGAATTAGTTTTTGATGGGTTTTTATTAAAACTACATAGTTTTGATAAGTTTTGCGTCTAGCATTACACGGCTAACAGCATCGTATTCACTTTCGCCATAACATATTTACACAACATGTTAAATGGTCTATGCATGTCATAAACATGTTTAGCCAGTTGAATCGTTTAGACAAATTATTATCTAAACCCATTTATCCCAAGCACTAACCCATTCAATTTCATATTTGGTCATGCCGTGCTAACAGTCATGAGATTGTCCTTGAGATTTTCTAGAAACATGCTATTGATAGGCTAAACATGGTCAACTTTGCTAAGTAGGATGTTGTAGAATTCCAACGACCTACTTGATTGATTCCTCATTTCTACATAATTACATTTACTTGATGTTACTAGTAATCGTGATGGGACTTACAAAATGGAAGTTGGACAATGAAAAAGAATTTTTCGGTCATTTGAGATTAGCATCCATGTATATGGATTCGATTGGTAGTCAAAATATCGATAGGGGTTTGAAAAGTTAGGTGAACGTTTAATCAAAAAGTACTTTGTTTGTAGTTACATTGTAGAAGCTGTAAATGTAAAAGTAGTACTAGTAATTCAAAATCTAAGATTTCGCTAAGCATTATAATGTAATTACTTACGAGAGTATGCTGGAAGAATAATCATGACAAGGATCTATGGTATTTTGTAACATGTTAAACTTAACCAATTAGAGAGCACTCGTTATGTCCAGACACTTTAAGTGTTGGAAGGTATATGATTTTGCTTACAAATTTGAGGTTGGGTTAGATTGACACAAGTTGAAATTTACTTGCAAGTAACTTCTAAAGTTCAATAATAAACGTTCTTGATAAGTTGAGGGTTCTCCGGTTTGTTGGTGTCTTGCAGTTTTGGTTCACGTTGATAAACTTAAAGTATTTCTGGTAATGGGTTCTTTTAGTTAAAAGAAAGACGATGGGGTCTCGTGCATAACAAAATCATTGATCACCACTATCCATTGAACGAGAAAACACAACGTTCTCAACATTATCAAGAACCAAAGACCAGTGTGGTATGGTAAAATGATCCCACTGGACACTAGACAAAGGTTATTTGCTTTTATTTTGAGGAATTTCATATTTTATTTACGGTTTACTTAGTAGTATGTTCTTTTATACGTTTTCAATTGATACTTTATAAAAGATCATGGTTCGACAAAAAGGGTCAGCTACAAAGCATTATGCACCTACACTATGTATAAAACGACAGGGCATCAAAAAGAGGGTTGGTTTAGTAGAATTTGTACGGCACAAAGTCAAACCCCTCGATTTGTAAGTTAATGCATTGAAAATGGTTTTTCTGAAATAATAATAATAATAACTAGGTAGAGCCTGCCGCATTGCGGCGTTGCAGCAATGTGAATTTGGTCAGTATCAACTCGGTTTATTACGGCACCGGCTCTCGAACAAAAAAACAAATCCGTAAACGCCCAAAAGAAGATCGACAATATGCGTATAACTTATGATCGAAACAACACGAATTCATTCGGTATACATACCAGTACTAAAAATAAATTACAAAACGTCATAATGGTAACACGTATAGCTACGACAACATGAATAAATCCAAAAAAAGATTTGTAAACGGTAAAAACAGTATTGAAATTTGTGCAACTTATTATTAAAGCGACGCAAATTCAATTAGTATCGATTAGGTTCGTTACATTAATTAAAGTAAAACCCAAAAAATAAATTCGTCAGTGTACGTTGGCCCAGATACAAAGACTAACATAGTTAAAAAAAACATCGTTAAAACACAATACATAACATGATTTCGGTCAATATCGGTTAGTTTTGTTACGGTATTAGACGTAGAACACAAAAATAAATTCTTTTGTCAAATCAAATGCTAACATTGATGTATATTAAAACGTTATTATGAAAAAATTCAGATGAGGATTTGCCTTTGGTGATGATAATTAACAGCAACAAGAAAATCCGAAAATCAGACAGAGTGGGGTTTCGAGTCTGCACCGGGGGTAGGACACCATCTTTAAAACATCACACAAACCATTGGAGCAGCCCATCATATTATTAAACGATCCAAATAGTTAATTCAAAAACTCATAAACGCGCGCTGCTTAAAAATCTATGGCACCGACCAGCCAATTTTTATCTTATACTAGGTTTGGACCCGTCGCAGCGGTTTGACATAAATTCGGTCAGTATCGGTTAAGTTCGTCACAACACCAACACTAAATCAAAAAAATATACGTGAACACCCAAAATAGTGTCAAATAGTGTTAGCACACGTATAACTTAGATTAAAGCGGCACATATACGATCGACATCGGTTACGCTCATACCGGTACCGACGCTAAATTAGAAAAATAAATTAGTAAACGTATAGCTTATGATACAAAAAAAATAATATATGTAAAACGACGTTTATTCGGTTCGCAAAATACGAGCCTTGTGGCGGAAAATTCGGTCGATATCGATAGGTTCGCCACGACATTAGAACTAAACCCAAAAAATAATTTCGAAGAATTAATAAATTTAAAACAAAAAAAATCTGACAAAACACTACATTGCAGCGGCGAGTTGACACGCATTCGGTCGGCATCGGTTAGGTTCGTTATTGTACCAGAAGAAACATAAAAAATAATTTTGTTATTGGCTAGATTACTTACGATACGATACTAAAACTAAATCTAAACTTAATTTTCTCATATTGTTATTGGCCTTCAATATGGTCGACCGCACAACCCTTCTCCGGGAGGTTCATCATCATTGCCCGTCTATCTATATATGGGTCCAGTTCCTTTATGGCCAGCCGGCTAGGTTGTACGTTGGTGATGACTGTATAGGGGCTACTACTGGGGTTCAGCAGGGAGACCCCCTTGGGCCCCTCCTTTTTGCCTTAGCATTACACCCTCTTGTTCTCCAGGTACAAAATGACTGTAACCTCCCATATTATGCTTGGTACTTGGATGATGTGACTATTATTGGTGGTGCCAACGAAGTCACTAAAGCCCTAGACATTATCAGCCCGGAAGGGCCATCATTGGGGCTGCAACTTAATATTAAGAAAACCGAGGTTTTTTGGCCAGCGTGTAAGGGGGTGAAAGTCAAAGATGGGCTTTTCCCTAGTGGGATTGGTAGACCAGAGAGAGGGGTAAAGCTCCTTGGAGGGGCTGTTAGTCGAGATCCCTAGTTTATTAAGGAGTTGGCGAGGCGGAGAGCATCTCGTGCGGTTGATCTTATGAAACTCTTACCTTGACTTAGGAATCCCCAGATCGCACTCCTCCTGCTTAGGTCTTGCATGGGGGTTTCTAAGTTGCTTTTTGGGTTACGAACATGCCACCCCCATATGATGGATGATGCGGTATCCTGTTTTGATAAGGGGCTTCGAGAAGCCATCGAAGACATAGTTGTATGTGGAGGCCCGTTCTTTGGTGATCTTCAGTGGCGACTTGCATCTTTACCGATGCGCTTAGGGGGTTTAGGCCTTCTTTCGGCTCATAATGTTGGGTTTACGCTTTTGTAGCGTCGAGGGCTTAGTCTTGGAAGCTACAGAATCACATCTTAAGGAATAACGGAGTTGTCGACCTGGACTCAGACTACGTGCAGGCCCTGGAACGCCTTAATGGCGCTCTCCCAGACTTTGACTTTGGCGGTTTCTCTAATAAGGACACCGCCCCACCAAAGCCTCAAAAAACTTTGGCGAATGCCCTTTTTGGCAAAATCGCTCAGAGCCTGGGAGAAGTTTTTGGATTGTCCCCCCGACAGAAGGCGGTTATTGAATGCTTACAAGGTCCTCATGCCCAAGATTTTCTGACCGTTATCCCGATTGATGGCTTGGGCCAAAGCATGTATGCGGTCGAGTATAGGGCCATTCTTAAGTACTGTTTGATGGCCCAATATACCCAGAAGACGAAACATGTCCGATTTGCCTTAAGGCTTGCCTGGATAAATTCGGAGAGCATGCGGTTCATTACAAGGAGATGCATGGGTTCAAATACCGACATGATTGGGTGCGGGACGTTCTTTGGGACATATTAAGGCGAGCTAGGATATTAGCTAAAAAGGAAGCCCCCGTAAACTTCCTTACAGCCCCCACGGAAGGGAGATCCACTCTAGGACCGACAGATTTGCTCGTCTTTGGTTGGGCCGGGGGAAAACACGCTTGTGTTGACCTCACAGGGGTATCTTCCTTAGCTGGTTTGAGGGATAATGAGTTTGTAGCTGGGCAAGCAATGAAAAGGGCTGAAATGAAGAAGGTGGAGAAACATGCTAAAGCCTGCGAAGAGAACCAACATGTTTTTGTCCCTCTGGCTTTTGATACCTTTGGCTCCTTGGCACCGGAAGCTATCCGTTTCCTAACGAGGGTCCAACGGGTTGTGCATAGCAATGTGTCGACTCCAAAGGGTCAGGGGTATGTCTTTAGCAGATTAGGGTTTGCAATTTAGAAAGGGGTGGCGGGCCAGCTTGTTGCCCGCCTACCTGCTATGTTGATGTAATATCTATATTTCTATATAATGAAAGAATTATTATACGTAAAAAAAAAAAAACTTTCCAGAACAGAACCTCAAATCAAAGACACCTCACCATACTTAAAACAATTAATAGAGATGCAAGACAACCCATCAAAATTAAGACAACCCACCAGAATTAAAACTATTAATAGAGATTCTAAACAACTCATCAAAATTATAATCGTTAATAGAGATGCATAGATTCGAACCCGGGCAGATTGAACACATAGATTCGGTCGGTATCAATTACGTTAGTTGCAGTACCATAATCAAATCAAAAAATAAATTCGTTAAATTATCATATAAAATAAATTGAAATATCTAAAATAGCGTTTATTCAATCAGTAAAACCCAGGCGTTGGTAAACCCTGAGTGTTGTCAATAAAACCCGTGTGTTGGTTTGGGCGTTGGTGGTCGGTTAAACAAAATACAAAAGCTTAACATATTTAAAACGACGTTTATTTGGTCGGTTTACTCGAGTGTTGTGGCGACATTCGAACACGAATTCAAAGGGAGAGAGACGCGAAAATGTGGAATGTAAACAAAAATACACACAATCAGTTAGCGGTCTCTTAAGCATAACGAAAAAAATTAAAAAAAATTGGGAAAAAAAGGAATGTAAAAAGAAAATCTTGCTAGGGGAGGGATTTAAACCAGAGTAGTAACACCAATCACCAAGATTTAACCAACTCAAGATTAGCCAACATGCTACGTATGTATAACATACTTACTTGCCAAATTTATTTCTTAAATAGCAATATCCTTAAAAGTAGTTGTGGGCTTGTGGCACCGACCTTTGTTATTTATCTATAATAATAATAATAATAATAATAATATGAAAGCAATACATATTTTCCACATGTCATTCAACTAACCTCTCCACATCAATTGTTCACATGTCATTCATCTAGCCTCTCCACATCAATGCCACATCATTGCCAAGTCATATATTTCCTTTCTTATCTTGTATATTATTAAATCAAAAATGATGTTAACGATGGGAATCGAACCCTGGCACAATCCCGAGATGGAAGCTTAACAAATGCAACAATGGCCAACCAATCAAAGTCTACTGTTGTTGAATTATTTGAAATACAAATCCTATATATTGAAAGAATCATTGTAAATGGAAGGTTTTTGTAATTATGACAATGGTTGTTTCTCAATACATGATCAATAATCATTTGATATTTGAACGGTTAACCGGCATTAGTTATTATATATATATATATATTATGACGTCATCCGGGTTAATGTCCGGTCCAACCTCTCGGGTCGGGTTCCGGTCTGAAAACATTGATTTAAACTTTAAGATTTTCCACCATAATCATTTTAATCTCTCTCTCTCTCTCTCTCTCTCTGCTTACTAACTCCACCATCCACCATCTTCTATATTCGGTAATGTAGATCGGAATTAATCGTTTTCCGGTAAAGTTATATATTATACTCTAATGGCCAACAATGTTATATGATTTTCCAGCAAGGTTATATCTTTTTCTGGTAAGGTTTTCCGATATGGTTTTATATTTATTTTAATTATTATATGATTTTGTAATAATCTCTTTAGGTTGTATATCAAAATCCAAGATTGAATAAATATTTTGAAGTTAATACGGTTTTCCGGTAAAGTTTCCGATAAGATTTTTGTTTTCCGTTTTTGTTTGTGTTTATATCAATTATTATATGATTTTCTTATAATCTCTTTAGGTTCTATATCAAAATCGAAGATACAATGGATATTTTCCCTATTTCGTTTTTCTGGTAACGCGATTCAAATATTCTGGTTATCAATTAGAATATCAATTTTACATTTGTTTACATAATTCAAATCTTCCATAATTGATAATTTGTTTATTATGTGATATTAATATTAATATTTAATTTTCTCATTTCAGGTTCTGTTCCCAACTTGATATAGCTAATTTCGTGGGTTGAAGATTTGTTGATAAGATATCTTATTTTTTGTTTAATATTGATGTATATTTTTGTTCTTATTCATGTATTTATGTATTATTCGCAATTCATGTAATTTATTTGATTTTTATATAATCAATCATATATTGTTGTTGGTTAAAGTCCATTTAATATATTTTAATCAGAACCGATGTATTAAAGAAAAATTTATTTGTATCTTATATTTATCTATTTATTAATGATAATCTATATAATTTATAATAATTATTATAAGTTTAGTAATTTTGTTATTATTAATCTATTACATTTTCTAATTAGTTGTTATATCTTATTTTGACTGAAATAATAACTTTTACACCTTACCATTTTTATATTTAAATGTCTTTAACTTAAACATTATTCTGTTATTATATTGTAAGATACATTATATTTTCTATATATAACCAATTACGTTATATATGGAAAAAACCCAATAAATAAGTTATAAAGTTTGCATGATTTTAATTACAATACTAGGGTATAGCCCGTGTTACACACGAGTGGAAAAACATGTCAACAAACATAATAAATTTAAACAACAAATTCATGCATAACTAAGTTATTTAATAAGTGTTACCTTAAATTTAATCTTCAGATTCCAAAGAGTTTAGAAGATCATCAAAATTTGACTCATAGTTCTTACACTCTAACAACCATTTTACCTTCTCGCTAACTTCATTTTCCAAATCCAAATGTGCCCTTTCTTTTCTAACATTAGCAAGATTCAAGTGATTCAAATCTCTTAAAAGAAACATATATTCTAATATTGATTTAGGATAGTGCCCGTGTTACACGCGGTGGATCATATATAAAACATAATATATATGTAACATCATATAAATTTAATCAAATGCAAATATTGTACTTATAAATAAATGATATATTTCAATATTGTTCCAAATGATAGTATTTGAAATAACAATATATTTCAAACCCGAGGTAATATTTAAAACGAAAGTACGAAATAATTCGTACTAGTTGTAGAGATTATAATATTGGATTTAAAATTGAAATAGATTGGAAGATAATTTTGAATTTCGATTTGTTAATATTAAAGTCTATAACTTTTTTTTGTAAAGTTCATATAAAGGTTGAAAATTATAGTCAAATCATTATTCATTATCATTATTATAAAATAAAGTCTAAATCATATACCAAAGATGCATACAATTACCGAAAAGTTAATTTGAATTTGTAATTTATATATATACAATATTGTATATTGTATACAATTACCAAATATATTTTATATATATATATACAATATTGTATATTGTATATATTGTATACAATATACAACAAATTAACCTATTAAAATTCGGTTTTTAAATATATGGTCAAAGTCCAACTGTATAAGTGGTCAAGAATTCGAATTTCAAAATGATTTAAATAAATATTTTTTATTATTCACATTTTGATATACAACCTAAAAATATCTCCATTGTATCTCCCACAACCTTCGTCTCCTTTATCCTAAGAATATAAACTTTGAAATGAACAATCAACTTTGTATTGTGAATCTTTTGGACCTGCTTGACTGCAAACGGAAGAACAATGTAATTGTAAAAATATTAGGAACACAATTTCAAAAAAAAAAAATTAAACATATATAACCAAATTTAAAACGGTGAATATAAAAAGAAAATTATATTTTAGGTGTGGAATCCCATAATCAATTAAATCTATTATAAATAATAACAATAAGAAAATAATATGTGATTAATTTAATTTTTAAAAAACAAAGTGAAATGTATATTAATAATTCGTTGAAGAAATTACATGCTTCAGCTTAAACATCGGTGTGGAATCCCAAATCATACATTTTTGTTTCATTGTATATGTTTTAAATTATCATTTTTCTTTATTTGTCTTTGTATATTGGATTCTTTTAAGTAAAACAACAATGTGATACCTTATATAAATAATATTATATTATCTGACGTTTACAATTCATTAAAATATATATAACACACGCATATATATATATTCATGATATAATGCTAAATATTTCTGTTTCTCGTGTATGTTTTGTAGGTTCCGGGAGATCCGGAACGCGTCAGGAAGGCTCAGAACAGAGAACCGGTCAGACCGGCCTTCTTGGTGGAGCACGCCGCGCCGCGCGACCGGGGAGGCCAATGGCCGTCGCGCGGCGCCTAGGGGATGCTAGGTGAATTATTAATTCGTTTTTGCTTCATGTTGGGCCTTGTTTTGAGTATTTAAACACAATTAACTTAAATCTAAACATAACTTGAAGCCACCATCCGAATTGGAGAGTTCTTGGAGTTATCTTTCGCGTTTCTTGGTGATTTTGAAGGCAAGGAGACAGCCGGTGAAGACTTATACGTTCGCGTTTGGAGATTACGGGTTTTATCGCCTTTAATCTCTCGTTTATTAGATTTTCACCATGTTTTCAGTATTATTTGTTTTGTTTGATTTAGACTCTATGATGCTAGGCAAAATTCCATAAACTACCTAGGTTGTGATGAACCTTAGTTCGGTTTGATTTTGTTTGGATTTCGTTTCGTTATGGATTTTATGTTCTAAGTAAACTGTTATGTTTGATTTAATGAATGCGTATGATTGCTTGGTTTTGTTTACTTGAATTTATTGTTTCACATTGCCCTTGGTGATTGTTTCATAGGATAGGGTTTGTTAGGTCATTTACTGTGTGTTCTTGACTAGTTTGTGATTAATATCGATTAAAATCATAGAAACAATAAAATCAATTAAACAAATAAAAGTGAGCTGCTAGCCTAGAAAGCTGTAAGGTGATAGGCTATTAATAGATCTTTGCTTTTCGGGATTACTAGATTTAGTTCTTCGTAAGGAGTCCGTCTAGGTTTGATTGTCAGCTTAGTCTATTAAGTTAATTGAGTCTGCTTTACTATCTTTGAATTCCGCGCTGTAAGGTAGGTTTTCGTCATAAAGAAACTTAGACATAAGCTATTAAATAACCGTAAGGAAGTTTAATTAATAAACTGGCGAGTCTTAAAATTTGTTAGAAATCCATAGGCGTCTTCTTGAAGTTCAAGGGTCCTGTTTGGGTTTTCTATCAATGGTCTATTTTATGATCGCAGTTCCATAACTTGAGTTTTCCATTTAATTAATAACTGTAACTTTGGGGATTCTAGCCTAGGTAGTTATCTTTGTCATCTGAATTAATCTAAGTTTTTAATTGTTTAATTAGTTAAAAGTAATTAGGGTTAAGGTTTTATTATTAGGGTAAAGTTAAAATACAAAGGACAACATAAATGAGAAGGGTGAGAAGGAATCCAATCCATTGATTTTAGATTTGAATGACTGAGATTATTTTAATAAATAAAAATTGATGAAAAGGGCATGAAAGTAATAATCCACATTTGTTGACTTTCTCTCTCTACATGCAAGGCACATGCCAATTCCCCAATCATTTTAAAATGTCCATAACTTTTTCATACAACATTAATTTTTTTTTTAAAATTCAACATAATAATAAGTGTTTTCTTATCTTTAATATGAGTATCATATTGTTATATAAAATATAAAAAAAAATTAATGGGTTTTTTAATTGTGTTTTTTTGTTGTTCAATGTGTCATTGTGTAATATGTTGCTTCCATTGTGTTTTACGTTTCAAGTCATTATGTTATATATATTCACCATTGCGTCTTACGTTTTAGGCCATTGTGTTATATGTATTCACCATTGTGTCTTACGTTTTAGGTCATTGTGTTATACGTATTCACCATGGTTTTACGTTTCAAGTTATTGTGTGACATGTATTAATCATTTTGTTTTATGTATTAGATAATTTGTTGTTTACATATTATTATTACATAATGGTGTTATTAGTGTTTAAAAAAACATAATGATGAGTTGAAAGACACAATGACGAAAAAACACAATGAAGAAAAGAGACACAATGATAAGCGAAAAGACACAATGGTGTGCGAAAAGACACAATGGTTTGCGAAAAAAGACACAATGGTGTGCGAAAAGACACAATGGCGAAAAAAGACACAATGGTGTGCGAAAAGACATAATGGTGTGTGAAAACACACAATGAGAAAAAAAGACACAATGATAAGAGAAAAGACACAATGGTGTGCAAAAAGACACAATGATGTGCGAAAAGACACAATGACGAAAAAAAGACACAATGGCGAAAAAAGACACAATAATAAGCGAAAAGACACAATGGTGTGCGAAAAGACACAATGACGAAAAAAGACACAATGGCGAAAAAAGACACAATGATAAGCGAAAAGACACAAGGGTGTGCAAAAAGACACAATGGAGTGCGAAAATACACACTGACGAAAAAAGACACAATGATAAGCGAAATGACACAATGGTGTGCAAAAAGACACAATGATATGCGAAAAAACACAATGACGAAAAAAGACAATGATAAGCGAAAAGACACAATGGTGTGCGAAAAGACACAATGACGAAAAAGGACACAATGATAAGCGAAAAGAGACAATGGTGGGCGAAAAAACACAATGACGAAAAAAGACACAATGATAAGCGAAAAGAAACAATGGTCTGCGAAAAGACACAATGGTGTGTGAAAAAACACATGACGAAAAAAGACACAATGATAAGCGAAAAGACACAATGGTGTGCGAAAAGACACAATGATGTGATTTTTGTTTTAAATTTTATATAACAAAAATCATACTCATATTCAAGGTTGCAAAAGTCGCTAGGCGGACCCTAGGCGGTCGACTGGGGAGTTGGGAGTACTCGGCCTTAGTCGGTGAGTACTCTGCCTTAGTCGGAGAGTACTCGAGGATGGCTCACCGAGAACTCGGCCTAGGTGGGGATTACTCAGGGATTACTCGTTGAGTACTCGGCGCCTAGGCGCGATTTTTACAACCATGCTCATATTAAAGATAAAAAAACGCTTGTTATTATGATGAATTTTTTTTTTAAAAAAAGTATCATACGAAAAAGTTATAAACGTTCTAAAATGATGGGTGTATTAACATGTGCCTCGCATGTGGAGAGAGAAAATGTGTACAATTACCTCTATACCCTTTTTCATTTGGTCCCCACTTGACACATGTCAATTATTTATAGTTTCTCACACTTCTCATTTTTGTTACCCTTTGTAGAATAACTTGACCATTTATTATTAAATTAATTAGTAATGATTATGTTTATTATTTATATAAATTAGGGTTAGGTTTTAATATTTTATTATTAGTTTTATTATTAAGTAATTAAAGTAATCATTAGTTAGTTATTATTAAGTTTTAATTATTAGTATTAAATTCCCCCTTGATGTGGCCTACAATATACATAATATTATATAAAAATTTCCTATACTTTCAAGTATTTTTAGCTAGATTTTTATTGAATATATTCTATTTGGCTCATATTTAGATTTTAAAGGTTTCAAGAAACAACGAGCTAGAATAGAGTACCTTTGCTAAACTTGAGATCGAAGAGTAAAGCTTAAAACATATTTGCATATTTATTACTAAAATACATAATTTACTAAACCATACTTAATGTTTTTTTTTATAATAATAATAATAATAATAATAATAATAATAAAAGTAATGATAGAAAAGTTATCATGACTTCATATTTGAATAAATATACTAATTCTCTTATATGTCTTAAAGTTTTAAAGAAGAAGCAATGGTTCAGCCCGTTTCAAGTTATTTAATTTGAGAAGAGCTACTGTTGGACAAGACTACTAATGGGCCAACATAAAACGAATTAATACATATAAACATGAGTTAAGAAGAAGGCCCAGTTACTTATTAACCTAGAGATGTAAAAGGCATCATATAAAAAGAGGTTGGCAATTAACCAGAAGGGGGTACACAAGCTTGAAGGGGGACCACCCTTGGTGGTTTCTCGAGATCAAACAAAAAGAAGAACAAGAAGCAAGCTAGCACGTCAAGCAAGCAAGCACGTCTACATAAGTCACGACAATTCAAAAAGTGAATTAATTAAGCAGGCAGCTAGGACAATTAATTTAACCAGGCTAGTAGCTCAATCATATTTATTTCTTTTACGATGAACTGCAGTATATATTTTATCTTTGTTTCATTCGTAATTATGATTGGCTAAATTGTTAACTGTCTGGGTTTGGATGAATACTTTTTAGACTCGTTTTATATTTAGTTTTGGATTAGTTATTGATTGGTTCATGTTTTGGTAAAGTTTTTATTTTATTTGGTTGTGATGCATATGCGTATTTGGTATTAATTTATTATAAGTTTTTGTTCCATATGCGTCTTTGTGAATGTCTTTCATGTATGGATGCATATTAGGTTGTTTACAGTGTGTTTACAACTAGTTTATGGTTTGTTGTTAACGTATTCCATAGGAATGGTAATTTTGAGTTTAGAGATTGCTTATATTCTGTCACTTGAGAGACCGGGAGGTAATTAAGTGTCGCCCGTTTTGGTCTTTTGCGGGTTTGGGTAGTGATTGCACGGGAGTGAGTTACCCTAGATTCCTTTAGATTCATACAGATCTGAATTATAACCAAATTTAATAAAAATACCCCTTTACGCCTTAAGGTGTTTTGTGATTAGAGAGACCGGGAGGTGATTTAATCTTTGGGTACCTTAACATAGTTAGGTAAGGTGAGACCGGGAGGTGATCCGAGCCATTAAACCGTTGAGCTTACATGATATTTAGGGTTCTTAGGTATTGTTGGTGAGACCGGGAGGAGATCTAGCATACTTTAGTTATTCCTTAAGTTTCATATTTTTAGAATACGGTACCATTCATAAATCCAGTTCCGAGAGTTTACGAGTTGACTAGTAGGATTCCTTACCTAGGTAGTTGTTTCCCCTATTTGAGTTCTAGTTCTATTTGTCCGTGTCTAGTTTAGAGTAAGTATTATTTATTTTATATTATTTTATATTTAATAATAAAAAAAAGACAAAAATCAATAAAATCAATTTATTTAAGTTATTAGTCGGAGTCTAGTTTAGGTGTCGCTAGTGTCTCGTGGGTTCGATATCTGGACTTAATTAGGCTTTACTACAGTTGATAGGTACACTTGCCTGTCTATTGGTCTAGCATTAGGATAGTCTAGATTTATAAATTTAAAACTAGAGTTTCTAGGTTTGGTTAAGTTTTTAATAGACCGTTTCGCACATCACCCCTCAAATATTATTAATAAATAGTCGCGTCTTATAGTTGAGTCTAATTTGCTAGTTTCGTAATTTATAGAGTCTCGTGGGTTCGATATCCGGACTTACTTAGCTGTACTAGAGTCGACCGGTTCACTTTCCGGTTAGTAGTTTAAGTTAAGTTTAAGGGTCTAGAGTATTACTTAGTGTCTAGATTAGTATAATTTTAGATATTTATTATTTGACTACTTCAAGTACATCAAGTTTTTGGCGCCGTTGCCGGGGATTCTTAGCGATTACGTTATTTGCTTTATTTGGACTTAATTTCTACACACGTGCTATTTGTTTTATTTTCGTTTGAGTCGTAGGAGTAAGTTAATTTTAGTTTATTCTCGTTTTTAGCTTTAAGTTTTATTTTTAGTCTACTTACTTGGTCTGTTGCGTTTTCAGGTTTATGCCACATCTTCGTTCGCAAGGACCATCGCTGGTAAGTCTGGATTTTTCTCCGTTCAAGACCGAGACCATCTCGTCAGCAGAGAAACCACCGTCAGAAGCTACTTCTTCACCAAAATCGTCATCGCACAGTTCACCACCAGAAAGTCCGAGAAGTCAACCAGACGTCCAAATGGCCGACGATAGAACAGTTGCTGCTCAAGCCTTTGATGGCTTAACCGGAAACCAATCATGCATCGTTGTTCCCGAGATTGAAAATCCCAACTCATGGCAGATTCTGTCATACGTCATGAACAACATCGTTCAAACTAATCAGTTTCATGGGAACGATGACGAGGATGCACCGACTCACATTAACCGACTTTACCGCGTTTTGAAAACTTTTAATTTGCAAGGTGGTATTGAAGATGCAATTTTCTTACATCTTTTTCCTTTTTCACTTACAGGAAAAGCGGCTCGTTGGCTTGACACTCAGCCACCTCGCACGTTCACTACTTGGGAAGCCCTACGTTCATCCTTTATAAAAAGATACTTCCCACCGGCTAAAGCGGCTATTCTTCGTGATCAGATTCACTCGTTTCACATGGAGCCGGATGAAGAGTATTTTCATTCTTGGGAGCGTTTTCAGAACATGCTAGCTCGTTGCTCACAGAATGGTCTCACACATTGGGCTCTCGTGGAAAATTTTTACAACGGGCTGACATATGAAACCCAAGTTCGTTTTGACATTGCTGCCGGAGGTAACCTAGTGGCAAGGAAAAACGTTACCGAATGCAACGAGATGTTTGAAAGCTTTGCTCAATCTGACCTCGCCAAAGGGCCACGACGCGGAATTCCACTCTTGTTAGTAGTACATCCTCATCTTCTCGAGGTGTGCACCAGGTTAATCTGGATATTACTGTGGCTTCTGCTTTGGAATCGTTAACCCGAGAGGTGAAGGAACTTATGACTAAGGTGGACAAGTGTGAGTTTTGTAGAGGTGGACATAGCACTTTGGAGTTCCCGGTGATGAATCAGCAGGTTGATTTTGTTGGTGGCCAGAATAGGTTTCCTAACAACAGCTTCAACAACAATCAGAATTAGAACACCTACAAGAACCCAAATCAGAATAACTCCAACTGGCGTCCGTCAGACGCACCACCCGGCTATCAAAATTCTTACAATCAAGGACAAGGTCAGTACAATAATAATAATTATAATAATAACAATGGTACTAATGTTCAAAATAATGTGCATGATTCTAATGGGAGTATGGGACGTCTATAGGAGATGATTAAGCAAATCTTGGAGAGAGATCAAGTTACACAGGAAAAGTTGGTCGAACACGATATGCTCTTCAAGAATCAACAATCTTCTATTCTCGATATTCAAAGAACCGTTGGTGATATTGCTCGTCGTCTCGATGAAAGGCCTCAAGGACAGTTTCGGGTTCTACTCAGACGAACTCGGCCGCTCAACTGAAAGCAATTACTACTCGTAGCGGAAGGGTTTTGGTGTGACATTCGTCAAATTCAGATCTCGAATTATATTCGTTTTTGTAAACTTTTAATACGTAAACCCAACTCAACGTTTTAGAACCTTATTTATTTATTATATAATATTATAATATACCTCGACCATAAATAAATCGATGTTTGTCATATTATACTATTGTTAAGAAAAACATAAGGAGTTCAAAAATGATTTTCGTAAAGTCGTTACGAGTTGTACAAACCTTTAAGCTCGTATTAAACCATTATTGAAACTTGAGGAGCCAAAATGTAACATTTATAAACCATATATAAACTAACAACCCTAATCCTAATTTCATTATATCACCAGCCGCCCCCCACCACTCTCACACTTCCGGCGCCGTTTTTCTGGCGTTTGGCGACATCCGGCGAACCTCCGGCAACCCCTTTTCACGTGCAATAAACTCCAAACAACGATTTCATTACGTTTGTCCGCTAGTTTAGGATAGTTTTCACGTGATTTAACACGTTAAACAGCCGAGATTCGCGGATCAACATCACGGACTCACCGGAAACATACAAATGACCCGTTTGACTAATTATTCTCAATCATAACTCAATTAATTAATACCACAACATCCTCTCAAGCCAATGATCAAAAACCAATCTAATTAACAAGATCGTTTGATATTGATTTGAACCCACTTCCATCGCGGCGTTCTTCACCTTGTTCACCATCAATCCATCATCATTTTAGGTAATTAAATACATGGTTTTGATCGCGTTTACATGAGGATCAAAACCCATAAACTTGTTTTGATTAACTATAAACGGATTGATCGATTTGATTTTCTAGGGTTCTTAATCAATTTAGGGGTTTTGGGTTAATGTATTTAAAGTTTAGTTTCCATTCCTTAACTGAATTAGCTACTGGCTCAGTTGGCCAGTGCACTTGGGTTGCACGGCTCAGGTCGCGTGTTCGAGTCCGGCTCAACTCAAATTTTTGTTATTCTTTTTGTTAATCTATTTTTAAGTATTTTAAAGGTTATAAAACTTATAAAAATTAATATTAAATATAAATAAACCTTTTCGTATTAAAACAAACATCATTATAACCTGTTTTCTCGGCTCGACTCATTAAACTAATTTTATCATATATATATATGTATAAATATATATTTATACAATGTTTAATAAATACGTTTTAATTAACTAAAAATCATAAAAAATATTAAAAATAGTTTCTAATAAACATATAAAAAACCGACACTTTTATGTCGATCTCGTTTCAAGGTTTTCGTGTTTATATATGTATATATCTATATATATGTATGTGTATATCGTAAATATATAAATAACGAACTCTAACTTATTTAAACCCGACACCATCTTTTTGTGTAAAGTTGTTTTCATAAAAGATGTACATTTTCACACGATAAACATAAGCCTTAAATCAAAATCTGTAAATTTGGAGCTTTCGGTGGTCAAATCGATCCCGGCCCGTTAAGGGGCATTGTAGTCAATTTTGAAATAATTCGAATACTCTATCTTCTGGTTAGAACTAGCTTTCGGACCAGAAGAATTTTCTGTTCGTCATAATATTTTGAGTGTAGTGATCAGAGCCCGACTCCAGACTCGCAGTTCAGATTCTGAACAGTACCAGCTCGCTTAAATATTGTTTATTTCATAACTCAAGTTCTAGACATCCGTTAGACCTGATTCCAGCGGCTACGTTCTCGTTTTTAATTTTATATTATTCCCTCAAAGTTTCAGGTTTATTTATTTTCTGACCAGTCAGCTCGCTTAACCGCATCCTTAAATTTCTCGTTAACTTTATTATTTCAAGGTGAGTACTTTCATACCCCTTTTTCCATCTTCCGTTTTGGGGTGACATTTCATAATTATCAAACTAAATGCTTTATTTACTTGAAACTTTAAACCCACAAACGTGATTGTATACTTTACTTAAATAATTGCTCGATTTGGTGTTCTATGCTCATGCTTAAATGTTTATTGCTTTGGCGGGTAGCCACACTTGAATGATAAGGCAGGTTCCTCTCACAAAATCCGATCTATTTGGTATCCCCTTATAGACGGTATCGCGATCCGAATCGAAATCCCGAGTCCATTTGGTATTCTCTTATGGAGGGTATCGTTAATGTATTCTTATTAACGATAACTATTTAGCATGAGGCGGGTAGCCTCATGGACACCATGATCCGAGTATACTTGGTTGTTACCATTTAGAAAGGGTCCGAACTATTTATCTTTTGCATATCTAAATTGTTGCTATTATTATTGTTTTGTATACAAGTTTGGTGGTTTTTTATTACTATATACTTATATGCTCAAACTTATGAATTGCTCACCAACCTTTGTGTTGACAAACTTTATTTTATGAAATGTTACAGGTTTGACTTTTGTTGACTCGAGGACTTGATGAAAAACGTTACCAAGACTATTAGGGTATTAGTAAAACGAACAATATGATTACTACTTGTTTCCAAATTTGTTTATATGAACGAGATGTGTTTGTTTATTGATTTATGAAATAAATGAGTTGACTAAATATTGTCACTTTAAATAGTGTCTTGTGTATTTGTCCAATCACGTTGCACCCAGGCATGTTCCGCCGCCTTTGATCAGGGTGTGACATTTGGGTCCCGAGGTTGTTAAAGAAAGGGTTGGAGTTGAAGAAGAGGAAGTGGTTGATGAAGAAATTGAGATGGAGGCTCCGGGTAAGTCACAAGTTAAAACACCAATTATTGAGCCGCAAGTTGAGAAAAATCCGGTTGATTTCCGGCCACCACCCAAAATTAATATCACCCATGTTCCTTATCCCGCTCGTCTCAAGAATCAAAAGTACATGAGGGAATACAAGCACTTTCTAGATATGTTCCGACAGTTATAGATTAATCTTCCATTTGTTGAAGCTCTCCAACACATGCCAAAGTATGCGAAATGCTTGAAAGATTTACTCAAGAGAAAAGATCGGTTGGGAGAGGTTTCGTCTATTCCACTTAGTGGGGATTGTTCGGCGGTAGTGTTGAACCGGGTCCCAGAAAAGTTATCAGATCCGGGTGTGTTTACAATCCCATGTACGTTCGGAAGTGATATGATAAGTCAAGCGTTGGCGGATTTGGGTGCGAGTATTAATCTTATGCCGTATTCGTTGTTTGAGAAGTTGGAGTTGGGTGAGCTTACACCGACTCGTATTTCATTGTCGTTGGCGGATCGTTCGGTTAAGTATCCGCGAGGTATTATTGAAAATTTATTAGTAAAAGTTGACAAGTTTGTCTTTCCGGTTGATTTTGTGGTACTTGACATGGAGGCCGACGAGAAGGTCCCCATTATTCTCGGTCGGATCGTTTTTGTGAACGACTAAAGCTCTTATTGATGTGTATGAGGGGCGGATGACACTTCGGGTTGGTGATGAGAATGTTACTTATGATATTGCAAAATCGATGAAGCATCCGGGTGACAATGATGATGTTAGTGGTCCATGCCATTCGGTATATTTTCTTAATTCTTTTATTCCGGGTTTTGATAAGTGTCTTGATTATATTTGTGGGACCGATTTGGTTGGGATGGATATGGATGACGAGTTGACGGAAATTATGGAGGATGGTGAGGAAGACGTGGTAGATGACGTTTCTTGTTCGGCGGAGATCATGGAGGTTAGTGAGATTATTTGTGAAATAGAAGCGGAAAAACCCGCTCCATTGGAATTAAAGGTTCTTCCGTCACATTTAGAGTATGCGTATCTTGAAGAGGGCTCAGATTTGCCCGTTATTGTTTCTTCAAAGTTGAGTGAGGAAGAAAAGTCAAAGTTGATAGAAGTGTTGAAGGTGAATAAAGGGGCGATTGCGTGGAGACTTTCGGATATTCAAGGTATTAGCCCCACTTATTGTACCCACCAGATTCTGATATAAAATGAGTATAAACCGGTGGTTCAACCCCAAAGGTGTTTGAATCCAAATATGCAAAAAGTTGTCAAGAAAGAGGTCCTTAAGTTGTTAGATGCCGGGGTATTTATCCGATTTCGGATTCTCCATGGGTAAGTCCGACTCAAGTTGTTCCAAAGAAAGGGGGATGACGGTAGTTATGAACGAGAAAAATGAACTCATCCCTTCGCGTACGGTTACCGGTTGGAGGGTTTGTATTGAGTACCGGAGGTTGAATGATGCTACTCGCAAAGACCATTTCCCGTTGCCGTTTATTGATTAAATGTTGGAGCGTCTCACTGGTCAGCAATTTTATTGTTTTCTTGATGGTTTTTCAGATTCCAATCGCACCGGAAGACCAAGAGAAGACGACTTTTACGTGTCCGTATGGTACATATGCGTATCGTCGCATGCCGTTTGGGTTGTGTAATGCTCTGGCTACCTTTCAGCGTTGTATGGTGGCAATTTTTCAGGATATGATAGAGACGTCCATGGAGGTTTTTATGGTTGATTTTTCGGTGTACGGTAATTCTTTCGATCATTGTTTGGGTAATCTTGAGAGGATGTTGAAGAGGTGCATCGAGAAAAAGTTGATGTTAAATTGGGAAAAGTGTCACTTTATGGTGACAGAAGGGATAGTTTTGGGTCATAAGATTTCAAGAGATGGTATAGAGGTGGATCGGGCAAAGATTGACACGATTAGTAGGCTTCTTCCACCAACAAATGTAAAAGCTATAAGAAGTTTTCTTGGTCATGCGGGTTTCTACCGGCGGTTTATAAAAGACTTTTCAAAAATTACCCGCCCGATGACCCGATTATTAGAGAAAGATGTCTCTTTTGTGTTCGATGAGGAGTGTTTGAAGGCATTCAATTTTCTGAAAGATCAACTCGTAAGTGCTCCGATTCTCGTGTCACCGGATTGGAATTTACCTTTTGAGCTCATGTGTGATGCGAGCGATTATGCGGTTGGAGCGGTTTTGGGGGAAAAGGCGTGAAAAACATTTTCACCCTATTTATTCTGCGAGCTAGACGTTGAATGATGCCCAAGAGAACTACACCACCACCGAGAAGGAACTTTTAGCCGTTGTATTTGCATTTGACAAGTTCCGGTCTTATCTCGTACTTTCAAAGACCACCGTTTTTATCGATCATGCAGCTTTGCGTTTTCTCTTTCACAAGAAAGACGCGAAGCCCCGTCTCATACGGTGGATTCTTTTACTTTCTGAGTTTGATATAGAGATTAAAGACAAGAAGGGGGCAGAGAATGTTGCGGCAGATCATCTTTCTCGTTTAGAAGATCCGAAGAGAGAAGAGATTCGCGAAGAAGAAATTCGTGATAGAATTCCGCATGAGTCGATTGATTTTTTTACGCCCGAAAAGCAAGGTTTGCCATGGTTCACCGATTTTGCAAACTACTTATCTACGGTCCTTGTGTTAAAAGGGATGACTGCTCAACAAAAGAAGAAATTTTTCCGGGATGTCACTCGGTATGTTTGGGACGATCCTTTTCTTTTCAAAATTGGTGGTGACCGGATTCTAAGAAGATGTGTATCGAAAGAAGAAGGGTTGTTGGTGCATGTTGTCAGTAGTTCAGTATCCCGTGTTTATTTGTGTCTGTAATCGTTTAAACTGTTTGTTTTGTTTTGAACGTGTTAAGTTGGGTTTGGGTTTAGGCGAACTTGGGGCTTAGGGAAGTTATGCCAACTTCGCCTAGTATGTTAGGCGAAGTTGTCGAGGTTTATAAATACCTCAACTTCGGCCATTTTGTTTGAAGTTTTGGTGAACGACGGGTCTTGGTGATCTTTAGTATCACGTGTTGACTCTTGCAATATATCAAGTTTTACAGTATAATCTCGTGTGTTTATATACATATTCAACGTGTTAATTGTCTCGAAACTCGTATCGTATACATGGGGATTCCGCACCCTCGTGTTACGAGATATTCCTGTGTAGATCCGGCTGGGAACCTACAATTGGTATCAGAGCATTTTGCTCGTGATTGTGTGGTTCGGGATTATCACACGGGTGTTAAGATCGCTTCGTTTGAGTATTCGCGGAACGAGTTTACGTTGAAATACCTTGTTTTTGTCTGTTGCCCATCTTCCCTTATCAAATATACCTTCAAATCACCCTCGCATCCATCACAATCGACCTAACTAAACCTGCAAAACTCGCTGTTCTTCTGGCGAACTTGTCGTCACAGAAAGTAGGG
Organism: Bidens hawaiensis; assembly: GCF_021521415.1. Lineage (NCBI taxonomy): Eukaryota > Viridiplantae > Streptophyta > Magnoliopsida > Asterales > Asteraceae > Bidens > Bidens hawaiensis. The sequence goes on from NW_027493829.1 coordinate 214,182, forward strand.
TTTAAGCGAACATATAAGTGTTTGGCAAAGTTGATTATCTGTGAAGTTAAGGGATCATCGAAGTTGTAGGTGAAGTTATCCTTAGTGAACTTGTGTGACAGGCGAAGTTGTCCTTAAGCGAAGTTCTACAGGCGAAGTTGTAGTAACTTCGCTGCCTACTGCACCCAAAATCCTAATTTTAAACTCTAAGTATCGTTTCGTACAAGTATGACTTCGATAAACATCATAGAACTGGTAAAGATGGAGGTTGAGGCTGGTTCTGCAACTAAAGCTCCAAAACTACTGAAAGGTACTGATTTCGTTGCATGGAAAGATCGATTTGAACAGTATGTGAAGTATCAAGACGCAAAGATGTGGGTTTGCATTCAAGACGGGTACATTCCACCAATATCCATGTTTGAAGGTCGTGAACAGATTAAGAAGTACAGTAAGATGGAAGATGATGAAAAGAAAATGTATGAGTCAGAGAGTAAAGCGCATGCAGCTATAACAATGACACTTCCACAAGAAATTCTTTACACCTTCAAGAAATACAAAACTGCTAGAGAGCTATGGGAAGCACTAGAAAATAGATATGAAGGTAATGTTGGGATTCGTACCTCCAAGACAAAGCTGCTAAAAACTCAATTCTCCGTGTTCAAGTATATGAAAAACGAATCACTTGATGATATCATCACACGATATTATCATCTGATGACCGAGCTAAATAACTACTCCATTGAATACAAGGAAGAAGAAATAGTAGAGAAACTTCTTGATGCTCTCCCACCAAAATGGGAGATGTACACAGTTCTGATGCGAAAAGGTAAAGACTTTGAGAAGATTAATTTGGAAACATTGGTAAATAAGTTATGAAATTTTGAACTTAACATGGCTCGAAAGGAGACACCAACTGATCAGGTTCAGGATCCGGGAATGTATGGTGCGAAAGTCACTCCAAACTCAAGTTCAAAATCAGAATCCACTGCCTACTACTCAAAGGGAGAATCAAACTCCACTCCAGATGGTCATGTGATTCTCAATATGGATGGTGACGTATGTTTCGTAGCAGGAGGTAGTTGTTCCTCAAAACCTCAAACCACAACTGGTAACTTCTCATCCAGTGCTACACGCAAGAACTACTCACATATGCCTATGAGTGTGAAATCAGCTGAACAGCAGTTCGCTCTCTATGCATCCTTCATTGCATCTTATGAGAATTACATCAAAGGTAAAATAGTTGACCCTGCAACGTCGGATGAAGACTATGATCAGATCGACGCTGATGATCTGGAGGAAATGGATCTGCAGTGGCAGATAGCAATGATAGTAAGAAGGGTTAAGAGGTTTATGAAGAAAACTGGTAGAAAGTTTGTTGGAGAAAAACCGGGGTTTGATAAGTCAAAAGTTCGTTGTTACAATTGTCAACAAAATGGTCACTTTGCTAAAGAATGTACAAATGAGAGAGGCGAACGAAGCCAGAACAGGCCTGCTCAACAGAATGGGGGTGGTAATGAAAATAATGCTATGGTGTCTCAACAGAACGGTGGATACAACTGGAATATACAAGTTGAGGAGGTGTTCGAACAAGCAAATCTGGTAAATATTGAAACTGGAGAAAGTGAGAGAGAAACGGGGGAAGATCAAGCATACATGGCAGAAGTGAACGATTAACTCTCAGAGGTAAGCTCTGACTCTCATTGTGAACAATGTGAAAAACTGTCTGATCAATTGAAAACATTAAATGATCAGTTTGTTAGTTTGGACACTCAATTTGAAAACTTCAAAGAAGAACATCACTATTCTAAAACTAAAGAAAATAGTTATTCGGTAAAAATAAAAGCTAGTGAAAAGGATATCAGAAGTCTTAAAGCCACTCTAGCTGAAAAAATACAAGTAATTGATCTTAGTTATGAAGTGTTAGAAGAAAAGACCAAACTAATTACTGAAAAAGATAAATAGATAGCTGATTACCAGGTAAAAGTGGTGGAACTAAACAGAAAAATTGAACAATTTAGAAATTCTCCTGCAATGTTAGATCATATCATAAGTGTTCAACGTTCCCCGGTTAACAAAGGGGGAATTGGATTCTCTGAAGTTCCACCACCATACAACAATAATTATACTTATGATCCGAGTAATCAGCAATCTGCTAATGTTGAAATTAGTCAGACAGTTCCCATAAAAGTTTCTGCTAAAGAAACTGAAGTTAATGAGAGTGAAACAAGTAAGACAAGTTCAAATGTCACAAGTTCTATCTCTAGTTCTGTGTCGTCAGATTCGGACAAGACGTCCGAATCGGATGAGATAGAAGAAAAAGTTGTGTTACAAAAACGAGGGGAGGACTATACGCTTGATTTAAATAAATCTTCCCTAAATCCGTTCGTCCTACCATATGTTAGACAAACGGGTAGTAACGCAACCTCGACATCTGCAACAACTTTTGAGACGAAAGTTCAAAACAACCAAAATAGTTCGAACAGAAGTTGTTTCAGATGCAACAGAGTGGGACACCTTATCGCTGATTGTCCTCTGAAACAGAGAAAATCTAGAAATATGAGGCCTCCTAAAACTGAGAATAAAACGAATACTAATTATGATGCTGGTAAGAATGTGAACACACCAAATTTCAATCATTGGACTAATCCAAGATTTTAAAGAAATCAGTCTCATTTTTTCCCAGTGAACTACCAAACCAACAAGATTAATTCAGTTAATTCACGAAGGTTTGGATGGCCTCATAGCCAGTCCTCTAGAAGTTTTCCATTCAGAACTTATAGAAACTATCCTCAAACTAACTTTGGGCAACCAAGGTACTGGATGCCGGATAACAGGTTTACTCAACCCAAGACCAGAGGGTCTTGGGTCCCCAGATTTTAATCTATCTCTTTAATTGTGCAGGAACAGTCAAACAGGGCTGTAAACAATCTGTGGGTTGTTGACAGTGGCTGTTCCCGGCACATGACTGGTAACAAGAAATTATTACGTGACTGGAAATCTGTTCAAGGAGGAAGGGTTAGTTTCGCAGGAGAAAGTGGAGGAAAAATTAGTGGTATTGGGACTGTGACGAATGGAAGAATTAAGTTGGAAAAGGTGAATTTTGTGGAAGAATTGAAGCATAACTTGTTGAGTGTATCCCAGATTTGTGACAAAGAATACACTGTTCATTTTACTAAAGATGAAGCACTCGTACTTTATCCTGGTTTCAAGATACCAAAGACTTGGGTTGTAATGAGAGCTCCAAGAGAGAAGAACACGTATGTGATGGATATGCGATCAACCGAGGTAACAACAGAAGAATCATGTCTCCTGTCAAAAGCAACAGAATCTGAGTCAGAACTGTGGCACCGAAGAATGGGTCATATTCATCTTCGCAAGATGAATTACATTGTCAAGAATGGGCTGGTACTTGGGGTTCCCTTGAAGAATTTTAACTTTGAAGATCAATGCATGTCGTGCAAGAAAGGAAAGCAACACAAAAAGCCTCATAACTCCAAGAAGGTTAACTCAATTGTCAGCACCCTAGACCTACTTCACATGGATCTTTTTGGTCCTGTGAATGTAAAGAGTCTAGGAGGAACTTCATACTGTTTGGTGATAACCGATGACTACTCACGATACTCTTGGGTATATTTTCTGAAGACAAAAGATGAGACAGTTCAGTTGGTAATTAACTTGATTACCAAGGTGGAAAATATTGTTGGGAGGAAGGTGAAATACATTAGGAGTGATAATGGTACAGAGTTCAAGAACTATCAGATGGAGATGTTTTGCTTGCAGAAAGGGATAGAGCATCAATACAGCGCCACATATACTCCGCAAAAAAATGGAGTAGCTGAGAGGAAGAACAGAACTCTAATCGAAGGCGCCAGGACCATGCTGGCGGAAGCTAAACTTCCCGTGGTGTTCTGGGCTGAAGCTTTTGCTAGAGCCTGTTATATCCTTAATCGTGTTTTAACTGTTAAAAGATTAAATAAAACCTGTTATGAACTTATGCATGGTAGAAAGCCAAATTTGAAGGGTCTTGAACCCTTCGGGTCCCCATGTTCGATATTAAAGACTAACTCTAAATTTGGTGAGAAAGCTGACGAATGTATCTTAGTTGGCTATGTGGTTGGGACACCCAATAGAAGAGTCTTTAATCTATCGAACAGCAAGGTTGAGGTGGTCTGTAACACGGACATTACTAGTTACAAATCACCAAGGCCTAGCATGGGACCGGCAGAGGCTTTCGACTATCATAAGTTATTCAAATCTTTTAATGTGCCTTACTTGGATTTTGAAGACATTGATGAGAAAATGGCCTCACAGATGTTGTATGACGAAGAGGAGGACATTGTGCAACGGCCACAATACAGTGAAAATCAACCGAGCTCATCTAGTGCGGTTGAAACTCCAGCTGTCTCGAATGAAGATGAATTCTACAATCCATTTCACACTCAGCCTCATCCTGATGAACTCTCTCCAAATCTTGAGAATGATCTGGAAGTCGGTCCGGTACAGTCCACCAAAATTCACAAGAATCATCCTTTGGAGAATGTGATCGGTAATCCTTCCGATGGTGTACGTACCAGAAGAAGTTTGGATGAACACACGTGTGTTTATGCAAGCATTAAAGACACGGGTATTATAAATGAATGCTTGTACACCTGCTTCATCAGTCAGACTGAACCAAAGAATTATCAAATGGCACTAAAGGATAGCTCGTGGGTTGAAGCCATGCAGGAAGAACTGGCACAGTTTGAGAAGATGGAAGTATGAAAATTAGTTGAAAAACTGCAAGAAGTAAACGCTATCGGTACAAAGTGGGTTTTTAAGTGTAAGAGAGATGAGAAGGGGATAATCATACGCAACAAGGTAAGATTGGTAGTGAAAGGGTTTAATCAGCAGGAAGGAATCGATTACAACGAAGTGTTTGCTCCTGTGGCAAGATTGGAGGCAATTCGACTGTTTCTGGCATTTGCTGCACACAAAGAGATGAAGGTGTTCCAGTTAGATGTGAAAAGTGCCTTTCTTAATGGTAAAGTCGATGAGGTGGTGTATGTTGAACAACCTCCGGGTTTCCCTGACCCAGATTTTCCTGATCATGTGTACAAACTGAGCAAAGCACTATATGGGTTACATCAGGCACCTCGTGCCTGGTATGCAACACTGTCAGATTACTTGCTAGAGAATGGGTTCGAGAGAGGAAAGATTGATAGCACACTGTTTGTCAAGAGAAAAGGGGGAGATTTTCTACTCATTCAGGTTTATGTGGACGACATCATTTTTGCTGCCTCAAAAGTTACTATGCGTCAGGAATTTGAAGCGGTCATGAAGAAGAGGTTTGAGATGAGCGCCATGGGAGAATTAACTTTCTTTTTGGGATTGTAGGTAGATCAGAAGAAAGATGGCTTGTTTATTCATCAAACGAAATATGTCCATGATGTGCTCAAACGCTTCAAGATGGATGATAATACCCCATTTGACACTCCAATCTGCGTCAACCACAAACTGGGTGCTGATTTCGACAGTGATGAAGATGTGGATCCCACTCAATATCGGGCAATCATAAGTTCTTTAATGTATCTAACTACATCTAGACCTGACATTATGTTTGCAGTTTGTCTTTGTGCTCGTTTTCAGGCAAACCCGAAGGAATCACACATGAAGGGAGTGAAGAGAATCTTGCGGTATCTCAAAGGAAAGCCTAAGTTGGGACTATGGTACACGAAAGGGGGAGAACTAGATTTGGTGGCTTACACCGATTCTGACTATGGAGGTTTGACTCAGAACAGGAAGTCAACAACCGGTGGATGTCAGTTTCTCGGAGGAAGATTGGTGTCGTGGCAGTGCAAGAAGTAGACCTCAGTAGCCATTTCCACATGCGAAGCAGAGTACATGGCAGCATCAAACTGCTGCTCCCAGGATTTATGGATACAACAACAAATGCGCGATTATGGACTGAATTTCACTCAAACTCCTATTTGCATTGATAACACTGCTGCTATCTCAGTAACTAACAATCCCGTTAAACACAGTAAAACTAAACATATTGACATTCGTCATCATTTTATGCGGGATTGTGCTGAGAAGAAATTAATTATGCTTGAAAAGGTTGATTCACTGGATAATTTTGCCGATCTTTTTACTAAAGCGTTTGACCAATCCCGTTTTCAAAATCTTGTTGAGCTTAATGGGATGATCAATCCCGAGTAACCTTGTTTTCAGTTTTATCTTTAAAAAAAAAAAAACTATCACTATCGCTTAGAATTATGTCGGTTGCTCAAGTTTGAAGGACATATCCAAGGATATGTTTGGTCCTTACTTCTACGTATAGATTATAAGGATAGCCATTAACCAGATGACTGAAAGTGACCGGGGCGGTTAATGATGGGTTTTTATTCTTTCGCTAAAATTAGTCGTTCACACTTAGTTAGAAGGACACATACTTGTATGTGGTCGGTCCGGCTGATCCATTGGATCTTCAGGATAGCCGTTTACCTAAAGACTTTGACTTGATTGGGGCGCTAGAATTTTAAAATTTTTTTTGGGAGATAATATAATTTTTCAAGTCTATAACTTCGTAAGAAGTTTCAATATGATGTTTAAAATAAAATTGATCCAACCTTGGAAAGTGATAGATAAACTGATTTTGTATGCTTAACTGGTGAAGTTATTAGGCCTAAAAGACTCTAGAACAGTCATTTTATTTTATGGTAGCTTTCTATGGTGCGTAAAAGTAGAAGTGATACAAACTAAATCTTCTCGATTTAATGTGGAGAATCATTCTGAGTTGTGCATGTCTCCATATACATCTTTTCGAATGATAGGCAGAAAAGTGATTACCCAGTCATACACGAGCCCGTGAGTGTTCTGATTCCCGCAAAGATAGTGTTAAGTATCTGCAGTGATCCAGATTCGGGACTTGCAGTTGTCTTCAATTTGAAGTTGTATTAATGTCTTTATTATATATATATATATATATATATATATATAAAACCTCTAGTTATTATTGTTAAGCCTTCTGAAGCTTATATCTAGAAAGAGGAAAGAACGAATACTTCAAAGTATGAGAAAGAACAGGAAGAAGACTCCGAAGATCGACGTGTGCTTATTGAGTAATTAGACACTATGGGTCGAAGTCAACTCGGGGTGACTTGGGGAAAGTCAAATACGCTTTGAGAATAGATAGGAGGCATCACAATCTCTTATGTGATGTCCATCTAAATTTTGAGCTTAATTGAACCTAATCCGTATCACAGAAACGATGAAAACCATACTAAGTTTTATACCTGCCTACAACCTGCTTCTTTATGTCATAATACCGCTGAACATGGATCTGAGTGACAGCCGCTTAATCAGTATTATTCCTGGTCAGACCTTTTCTAAAACATGCAGGTTCTCGTCAAGACTGAAATTTGATCCCGTTCATTCTATTATTCAAATTTTCGTTATATGCTTGGTATAATGTTTAGACTTTTATTCTTCTGGTTACTTGGTTCTTTGATCGTTAACTTTGAATCTTTTTTCGGAGAACTTTAAAAGCGAAGTTGACTTTGGTCAACTTTATGTGTTTTTGTTTATAAGTTATAAAATGGGCGAATTTAACTTGACGGGCGAAGTTATCAAAAGAGGCGAAGTTGACCTTGGGTTGACTCAGGGGCGAAGTTGAATAAAGGGCGAAGTTAGATTAACTTCGCCCCTAGGATTTTTTAAAACTATATAACGCAAAGCGGTGGTCAAACTGGTCACATTATTTTCAACACTCTAACCCTCGGCGAACTTATCCACTCGAATCAAACCTAATAATAATCTGTTTTTCGTCCGTGATCAAGATTTGTAAGTTCTTTGTGACTCGTAATTCGTATTATTTGGTGCTAATCAGTGTCTCGACGATTCGCTTAGTGGTCACTTTTGCAACAAACCCTTAACCTTTTTTTTCCAATCCGTATTAAAAGTGTTTTGGTGAAGATATGGTTATATGAATCTTAATCGAACTACCACATTCATGTTTTCATTCCCAAATCGGCCATCCCTAACCACGAATGGGTCGTCTTGGAGCGCTGATTATAGAGGCGAAGTTAGGGTTTCAGCGAAGTTAAATTCAACTTCGCCAGACTACTAACTTCGCCTGTTAATACAAAGTTGCTTAAGTATACTGGTCTGTTAATATCTGTGTTGGAGCAATTATCCTCAAGCGAAGTTGGACATCATGCGAATTTCACACTATGTTATTACATAACTTCGCTCCTGGTAAACGGCGAAGTTATGACCTGTTGGAGTACTGATCTAATTTGACTCGTTTGTTGTGCAGTTATGGCTGCTGTGGCAGGTGCTGGTGGTGCTGGTGGTGATGAAGGTGGAGATAATAACAGACAGTTCTTTCCGGGTCCCAACATGTATATCACTTTGGATCCGGATGCTCGTGGTATGGACGACTATCGTGAGATCATTTCATTTCTCATTCGCTCACGTATTTTTCACGCCATCACGACTACTCTTCCCATTTCACTACCAAATATTGAAGACTTTTGGAGAACCGTTGAATATGACTGTAGGGTTGAACCTCCAGTGATGCGAGCTACTGTAAATGAACGAGTGGTACAGTTCTCGGCAGATCAAATAAGGGTTGCTTTACAGTTCGGGGTTGAAACTACAAATGATCCCACAGACATTCCGGCTACATTCAGAGATGGTGCGTTTCTGCGTATGGGGTATTCGGGTCCATTGGGAGATTCTCAGAGGAGAAAAGAATTTTTGTTAGATCAGTGGCGGTTCCTTATGCATGTGATGATAGTGTGTATGTCCGGTCGTAAAGCTGGTACAGATGGTATGGGTGCAACTATGCAGTCTGCGATGACCGCGTTGACTTACAACAAGCCTTACAGCTTTAGTCAGATGATTTTCTACGAGATTGATCGACAGAGACGTGCAGTGGCTCGGGAAAGATTTCTGATGTATCCGAGATTCTTACAGATGATCCTTAATCATGTTGCCCCCAATTTGCCACAACGTCGTCCTATCCGTTATGTTGAAAGTGTGAGTAAGAGAATTTTTGCGCAATGTAAGTCTTCGAGTGCACGTAGTAAGGAGGAGTTACGCCCTAGGCACACAACATTATTTGGGTACTTAGTGAATCTGGCATATATTGCTCCTCCGGGTGATGAATTTCTTGATCCGGCACCGCAACAGGTCAATGTTCCTCAACCACCTCCTGTGGTTCAACCACCACCCGTGGTACAGCAAGCACCGCCTGCTGATACTGTTGCTGCTCCGGAAGAACAGGTTGACCTTGAAGTTGCCTTTGGAGGGCAAGGGTTCTTTGATATGGAACAGGTTGCTCCAGCTGCTGAAGCTCATGCCTCAATAGCAGAGGCATCTGGGGTTCATGTTTCCATGGTCGCTACATCTGTGGCGGACTCAGAGAGAACTGACTCTGATTCCTCCACTGACGATTTAGTTGAAGCACAACATATACTTGCCCGACAAGAAAGAATTCATGGCAAGAGGAAGAAAGACTCGGATGATAGTGAATCAGACTATGAGGAGGATCTATATCGTATGGTACGTAGATCAAAGAAGCAAAGGGCTGGTGAAGGTTCAGGAGTTGGTGAAACTTCGAGAGTTGTTCGGTTTTCTCCACCATCTTTATCGGGTATGACTATGTTACCTGCTATTTCAACTGTCACACTGCCGTTATCCTCAAGTGTTCCTTTGGTGACCACGTCGTCATCTTTTGGTGTACCTCCAACCTCGTTCCAGTTTACAGCTCCAGAGATTGTCTCTCTACCTCCACCTACTCCATCAGAGGTGGTGGCTATGTTTGCTGAGTCCACACTGGTGGCGACTGCTAGTTTGTCTGTATCGATGCCATCCTCAAATCCTACTCAGCATCCACCTGTCATTCCCGCAAGCTTGGAGATCCCACTACGGTTTCCTCAAGCTACCTTTCCTCAGGCTACCTCTCCCTTGAATGTTGTTTTTGATTCAAATTTGTCTGATTCGGAGAGGATTGCAGCTCTTGAGAGGGTGGTTACTGAATTGTCACGGGTAAATATTATTCAGTCTGAGACTATTAATCGTCTGGTGGCACAAAATCAGGTTCAAACTGCACTACTTATGGAGCACGGTAAGATGTTTGATCGGCTTAAGGAGTTCTTAGCATCTCAGGGGGAGTATAGTTGCAAGGGTGATGAACTGAGAACAAAGAAGAGGCAAGACAAAGACGATGATCCCAATGCATCGAAAGGTGCAGATGGTGAGTTGCCAAGAACTGAACAAACTCTTGAGACTTCCACATCTCAGGGGGGTCTGCTGGTTCGTCAGGCAGTACAGGTGGTGAGGATGTGGTGGTTGTAGATGATGAGGAAGTGTTGGGAAATGATGATGAGTTAGTCGATGATGTGTTAAGGATTGATGAGATTGAAAAGACTAGGGAACATATAGAGATTGATAGTGAGTTAGAAGAATGAGAGATTGTTGATGATGGTGTAGAGCATGATATTCCGAATGTTGATAAGGTGAACTTGAGTCATGATGCAAATGTGTAATATGAGTCTGAGTGGGAAGAACAACCGAGATGGAAAGAGGGCTATGCTCAGTGGTTCTTCAAGACAAAGAAGCCCGCGGTGCCAACATGTTTAAGAAGAGTTACAATATCAAGGGCTACGCTCAGTCAAAGAAATGTATCATTTACTGGTTGTATGACGAACAGTTGAAGTTGTTTGTGATTAAGCGTTATGATGGGATTCAGTATTTTAAGAAGGCCTTGAGATCACTTAACACCTTACCTGAGTGTGAAGTGAAAGATTTGGCAAATTTGAGGTTGATTAATCAAAGTGATTACAATTTTGCAAGATGGGTTGGAAGGATTGCTTGGAAAGAAAGTGTGAAAGAGAAAAAGTTCGAGTTGTTGAAGCCACAGAAAGGGAAATTGGTTGAAGATAAGGAATGGGGAATACGGGCTGATGGCATGCCCTAGATGGTAATGAAGTATAAGCCGATTCGTTGCTAGAAAGAGGTTTCGATGAAGATGATGCCCAAGGATGTATTAAAGGAGTTAAAGTGGTGGTACGTTGATTGCCAGACAGTTGAAGCTGTTATGGAAGATGAAGATGAACAGGAGATCCTGAGAGTGTATGATCCCATGCACTTGGTTAATTTGTCTCAAGCTGATTTGCAGGTACTAAATGATAAGAAGATATTCTACATTCCTGCGTGGAAGGATGAAGCCAAGAAGTACCAGAGGGTGGTCTCTGTCTGTGTGAGACAGGGCATTCATGCTTGAAGACGGCGGGTACGAGATTTTTGGATTACAATACACGAGAAAGAAGATAGAGATATGAAGCTACTGCCAAGGGGGAGTCTGTTGGTGCATGTTGTCAGTAGTTCAGTATCCCGTGTTTATTTGTGTCTGTAATCGTTTAAACTGTTTGTTTTGTTTTGAACGTGTTAAGTTGGGTTTGGGTTTAGGCGAACTTGGGGCTTAGGGAAGTTATGACAACTTCGCCTAGTATGTTAGGCGAAGTTGTCGAGGTTTATAAATACCTCAACTTCGGCCATTTTGTTTGAAGTTTTGGTGAACGACGGGTCTTGGTGATCTTTAGTATCACGTGTTGACTCTTGCAATATATCAAGTTTTACAGTATAATCTCGAATGTTTATATACATATTCAACGTGTTAATTGTCTCGACACTTGTATCGTATACGTGGGGATTCCGCACCCTCGTGTTACGAGATATTCCTGCGTAGATCCGGCTGGGAACCTACAAGGGTTGAATATTTTAAAGCATGTCCATGAAGGTTTACCGGGAGGTCATCATGGAGCGCATGCCACGGCCCAAAAGGTATTTGATAGTGGTTTTTATTGGCCTTCGGTTGTAAAAGATGTGGTGGAATTTGTTAAGACTTGTGACGCTTATCAACACACCGGAAATATTTCATCGAAGAACGAGATGCCTCAAAACCCTATACAAACTCTTGAAATTTTTGATGTTTGGGGCATCGATTTTATGGGACCGTTTCCCGTTTCAGGTGGTCACAAGTATATTTTGGTGGCGATAGATTATGTTTCAAAGTGGGTTGAAGCCCAAGAATTGGCCATAAATGATGCTAGAGTTGTTGTGAAATTTTTAAAGAAGTTGTTTACTCGGTTCGGAACTCCACGGGCGATTATTAGTGATCGAGGTACTCATTTTTGTAATTCCGTCATGGAGAAAGCATTAGCTCGTTATGGAGTCAATCATCGCACCTTTACTGCGTACCATACTCAAACGAATGGTCAAATCGAGAATGCGAATAGAGGGGTGAAGAGAATTTTGGAGAAGACGGTGGGGATAAGTCGAAAAGATTGGTCGGAGAAGTTGGATGACGTGCTATGGGCATTTAGAACCGCGTACAAGACACAGTTGGGTACTACGCCGTTTATCTTAGTTTACGGTAAAGCATGTCATCTTCCCGTTGAGTTGGAGCATCGGGCGTTTTGGGCGTTGAAGACGGTAAATGTTGATCTTACTGAGGCCGCAAGGAAGAGGTATTTCAAATTTATGAGTTAGAGGAGCTTCGTGATGCGGCGTATTCTTGATCATTGGATATTAAGGAAAAGATGAAAGTGTTGCACGATTGACGTTTAAAGAGAGGTAAAGACTTCAAGAAAGGTGACAAAGTATTGTTATTTAATTCTCGTTTGAAGTTATTTGCAGGTAAGCTTAGATCCAAGTGGACGGGACCTTATTTGGTGAAGGAAGTGTTTCCGTATGGAGCGGTGGAGTTAGAGAATCCGGACAATGGATCCTCGTGGAAAGTGAATGGACATCGTCTAAAGCATTATCTTGGAGGGCCGGAGGATTCAATCGGGGTGGAGGAAACTCCCTCGATCCATCGAACTAAATCATCGAAACGGGTTCTTGAGTGAAAACTCAAGTGTAGAGTTTGTATAATTTATTTACTTTGTTTTATTTTCTTTGAGTCACTAACCTTCGTTTTTTTAGTTTTGTTGTGTCGTCGAGTCGTTTCAAGGAATCGTAACCAATAAAACGAGAGGTTTTACAAGGATTTGAAAGATGTCAGGTAAGTTTTGCACGTAAAATGTACATACAATGGGCATAAGAATGAGTGGGTAATTTTCTAAGACAAAAAGAGGCTCCAAACATAAAAAACTTTATGTTAAAACACCCCGTCGCACACGCGACGGGGGTGCTCTTTGGCATTCGCGTGACGCGGAGCAAGAACAAAAAAAATAATTCAGTGACGCCTTGGCGTCGCGCGACTGGAAGCAGCCAAGGGGGTTGCGCGGCGCTACGCTCCCTACACATATATCCGTTTTTTTCAATTTTAACACCATATTATGCTTAATTTTCTTCTTTTTCAAAACACTCCCTCATCTTCCTTCTAACCCTAGCCGATTTCTTCCTCTTCTTCACCATTAACTTCAATTTTTTCACCATTATCCACCAAATTAATCCTCTTAATCACTTACATATCACCCTAGTACCATATCCCACTATCAATTTTAACCTAAAACTCACTAAATCTCTCACTTGCACACACTTTATTTCTTCAATATTTGCAAGTTCATCCGGGTTTACAATACTATAAGGTATGATTTCTTGTAATTTTTGTAGTTTTTGTGTATTATAGTGTTAGTTTTAGCTTAGGTTTTGCAAACTTTGTTGTTAGGATTTGTTCAAGTAAGTTGTTTAAGTTCATTGTTGGGTGCGGTTTGGTAAGGGCTGGCAGTTTCGTTGAGATTTTGGGTGCGGTTGGTTGGGTTGGACTATGTTGAAAAATTGTGGTTGCTTGTGGTCGGGTTGTCGGTTTGGGGGTTGTTAAACTAGTAAAAGTGTATAAAAAGTTGGTTCTCCGTTAGTTTTTTTAAGTAAAAATTAAACCACTCGCACTTATTCAATTTTCATTTAAACGAGTCGGTTTAAAATATTTTGTAACACGGACTTCCAAATTTTATTATCAATTTTTAATCAAAAAATCCGAAAACTAAAAAATATTTTGTTTTTATTCTTTCTAGTTTATTTACTTACTCCCATGTACGTTTGCTTGTTTAAATGTGTTTAGATGTCAAAAGAAGCGGGGAAGCGAAAACGAGGCCCGACACCGCGACAACGAGGCGAGCCGGAACCAGTTATTCAAGTGGGGCCGAGGACTCGGGTGATTGAGTACCAACCCGGATCGATTGTGTATAAAAGAGCTCCAACCCTTAAGAAAAGTTCATTACTTAAGTTTAACGTTGATTCGCAAGAGTATGATCAATTATGCAAGTTAATAAATTCGGATCTTCTCACGTTCAAGACAATTAATTGGGATTTAGTGGATTCGATTGGTCAAAGGAGGCGTATTGAAGAGTTATTGGGCCCGAAATTTAGGGCAATGTTAGATTTAAACGAACCGCAATACCACGAGCTGACACTAGAATTTCTGAGCACGTTTAAATACAAAGATGGTAATTTTGCTCAGTCAAATGCGGTGTCGTTTTCTTTGGGAAGGCAGTTGTATAATATGACTATCGCACAATTTGCGGTAGCAAGCGGTTTTTATACGGATGAGGAGGTGAGAGAGCCGGGGTTTGTGACGGGTATTCAGGGTGCGTTTATGAATAAGCATGATGTGAGTTTCGGTCAGGACGAGTTGGCTACTTTTTGGAACAAAATTTCTATTTGTTCGTTTTCGGGATCGAATGTGGCTTCGAATATTCGGGATCCCATGCTTCAGTTTATTCACTGGGTTTTGGTTAATAATTTGATTGGTCGCGGTTCGGGCGACAATAAAGTAAACTGGTTGGATATTTTTTGCTTGCTGGCTGTGGTTGATCAGGTTCTGATAAATTACGCGAGTCTTTTGGCATGGTCGTTTCATCGGAAGAGACGTGGGGGAACCAAAAATAGGTCAAAGTTGGATATGGGCCATACATTACACGTATTGATAGATATTTGGGTGTGTTTGATAGGGTTAAACCGGAAATTATGAGAGTGGGACCCGGAAGGGAGTTTTTGGAGGTTAAGGATTTAAGAAATGCGGGAATTTTGAAGGGGTCTGTCCCGTTAGCGTGGGAGGATGTTAAGATGGGCCAACAGATTCATCCACCAGCGAGGGCCGCGGCTGATGCGGCTATGAGAGCAGGACTACCGACACGTCACCAGAGGCCACTTCACAGATCAGAGAGACCGGGTGCTCAGTTCCCCGTTAGAGAGCCTCGCCCCGAGGATATTACTTTGGATTCGTTATACGACCGGATGGAGTCCGGTTTTGATAAGATCAGGGGGTATGTGACGGAGCAGCGGGACGAGTTGATACATATGGTAGAGGCAAACCAGAGACGGCAAGATGACCACATGAGATACATGATAACTGCACTGAGGATTGAATTGCCTGCTTCTTTACGACAGCCGGACGTTGCGGGCCCGAGCAGGTCGAGTGCCCCGAGTGGTTCGGGGTATGGTTATCGAGCACCAGTTTATGGGCCGAGTCATCTGGAATTTGATAATGCTGAGCCATACCACATTCATGAGCAGGAGTCAGAGGAGGAAGAAGACGAGGATTGAGTTAGAGTTGACGAGCTGACATGGGAGTTTATGTTTTGTGATGTTTTTATTTTATTTTTTATGATGTTTTTGTTTTTATTTGGTCTGTACGGATATTATTTTAGACTATTTGATTGGTTTGGCGAGTTGGAAGTTGGTGGATGTTTGAAACTTATAAGTAACATTTATCTTTTAGATGTTATTTTTTTTTATGTTACTTAGGTTTATCGAGAGGAGTGACCGAGTCCGTTCAAGAGAGAGAAAATGACTTACCATTTCATGTTGAGCGGTCGGTGAGGAGAGCACCCATGGAAATAGACTGGCACATTGACAGTCTCGCATATTACTAGCTAAGTCTTTTCCATTGTACTTTGTTTTTATGTTTTTATTTTTATGTCTTTGTTTTTATTTTTTAGGTTTTATGTTTTTTATAATTTTAGCTTTTGTTTTAATTTATCGAGTCGTGTTTCTCGTGCCCGCATTTAGGACAATGCAAAATTTAAGTGTGGGGATGGGACACAAGTGTTTTAACTAATTTTAGTTTTGTTTTCGTTTTTGTATCTAGTTTTTGTTGCGTTAAAGTGGGAGATGATGATTTTATCGGAAATCGTTTTTTTTCAAACTACTAATAATATGAGATAAATAAAGAAAACGCACTTAACTTGGGATGTGTCGTAGGCTCAGCCTTGAAAATGAAAGGGCAAATTTGATAAAATGGTTAAAACCGATATCTTTTGTGGGTAAAGCGTTTTGTCCGTGGAAAATAAGTAATGAAAGGTCTGGCAATACTCAAGCCTCAATTATTGGTATGAAAAAGTGGAAATGTCATAAATTTTAAAAATCTGAATACGTTATCATATGATGCTTAGGTAGGTTTAACGTTAGAGTATGCCGTGTAGCCTGTGATATAAATCTTAAACTACTAGTTTAGTGTTTTACAACTCATCGGCGTATGGTTTTATAACCTTAAATCTTGTATTGATGGGATGCTTCGGCTCCGGAGACCATGGGTCTGTATGTAATCTATTCATCTGGGTATTCACAATTCCTAAGTGGGGTTGTGGATATTTAAAATAAAACCAAAAAGAGAAAACCCTTATAAGTCTATAAACATGATCATAAAAGTACAAAAGTACAAATTCACTACAGACTTGATCATTCACGCTGTTAGCCATGTGGAGTCCCCTTGCTCGCGTCTCATTACCATTAAGAAACGGACCATAAGGGACACGCTAGATGAAAATTTGCATACTCACCTATGGTGATGGGTTCGGGGTATTGCTTGATAATGGGGGTATGTCATGTTGTGGGGAACACTAGCTATAAAATTGAACCATAATCGTATCTAATGGCTGCTTGGTAGACTTTGATGCTTAAGCTTAGGTGGATAAACAATACCCTTGATCGTCTTAACTATTCATGAAAAAACATAGAGCAACAAAAGTTTTAATTCTGCTAATTTTGAGGTTTAAGTCAATTTGGGGTGGCTTGGTCCGGTAAAAGCTGAAAATAAGCGGGTCTTAATTGTGTAAACCACTGAGTACTATTATTGTCGGATTTTATTTGTCCCGGTAAAGATTAAGGCATGAGTTTAAGTGGACAACAATACCGGTGATCGCGGTTTTTGCGTTTTTCTGAGCTTTAAAAAGTTAACCTATATGTTTGTTAGACTATAATTTCCGATTCTGATCCAACTGCTTTAAACTTTTTCAGGGACAAAAAAAGATTAAGTTGAGGATATTTGATATAATGCTAAATATTTATGTTTCCCGTGTATATTTTCTTTAATATTTTAATTTTTTTTGTTCGTTTTTAGTCAAGATTTGTATCTTACTAACACTTTTATGTTTTGTAGGTTCTGGGAGTTGATCGTGATAAAAAAGGGCGAAAAATGAGCTAAAACGAGCCGAAACGGAGATCCGGAACGCGTCAGGAAGGGTCAGAACAGAGAACCGGTCAGACCGGGCTGGTCTGACCGGCCCCCTTGGTGGAGCACGCCACACCGTGCGACCGGGGAGGCCAGGCCCGTCTCGCGGCGTCTAGGGGATGCTGGGTGGATTTTTAATTCGTTTTTGCTTCATGTTGGGCCTTGTTTTGGGTATTTAAACATATTTTAAATTAAACCTAAACAGAACTTGAGGCCACCATCCGAATTAGAGAGTTCTTGGAGCTATCTTTCACGTTTCTTGGTGATTTTGAAGGCAAGGAGACAGCCGGTGAAGACTTATACGTTCGCGTTTGGAGATTACGGGTTTTATCGCCTTTAATCTTTCGTTTATTAGATTTTCACCATGTTTTCAGTATTATTTGTTTTGTTTGATTTAGACTATATGATGCTAGGCTAAATTCCATAAACTACCTAGGTCGTGATTAACCTTAGTTCGGTTTGATTTTGTTTTGATTTCGTTTCGTTATGTATTTTATGTTTTAAGTAAACGTTAAGTTTGATTTAATTAATGCGTATGATTGCTTGGTTTTGTTTACTTGAATTTGTTGTTTCACATTGCCCTTGGTGATTGTTTCATAGGATAGGGTTTTGTAAGGTCATTTACTGTGTGTTCTTGACTAGTTTGTTATTAATATCGATTAAAATCATAGAAAAAATAAGACCAATTAAACAAATAAAAGTGAGCGCTAGCCTAGAAAGCTGTAAGGTGATAGGCTATTAATAGATATTTGCTTGTCGGGATTACCAGATTTAGTTCTTCGTAAGAAGCCCGTCTAGGTTTGATTGTCAGCTTAGTCTATTAAGTTAATTGAGTCTGCTTTACTATCATTGAATTCCGCGCTGTAAGGTAGGTTGTCGTCATAAAGATACTTAGACATAAGCTATTAAATAACCGTAAGGAAGTTTAATTAATAAACTGGCGAGTCTTAAAACTTGTTAGAAATCCATAGGCGTCTTATTGAAGTTCAAGGGTCCTGTTTGGGTTTTCTGTCAATGGCCTATTTTATGATCTCAGTTCCATAACTTGAGTTTTCCATTTAATTAATAACCGTAACTTTAGGGATTCTAGCCTAGGTAGTTATCTTTGTCATCTGAATTAATCTAAGTTTTTAATTGTTTAATTAGTGATGTAGATGTCGTGCTCTAATCAAAAACAAGTATTTATGATGCTTAAATACCTATAACTAGTACGGGTAAGTAAGGTCGTCTCCACAGGGAATCAGTGGAAAGTGCAAGTAAAGTTCATAATTATTAATTAATTAACTAAGGTGGACAGACGATGTCAAGCGATTTATAAGAGATGATTTAATAAAAACACACTGTTACTTGGAAAAGTTTGTAAACAATAATGAGAAAATAACCAAACTCCAAGGTTCGGGTTTTGCAACAAGTTAAGGAATTGATAAACTTCTTTGGACGGTTTCTTGTTAAAAATATGTAAATCAAAAGACTTAACTATTGGCTATGTTGATCGTCAGAACTGAATCCGAACAATTGACACGGCTTAATGAAAATCTAATTGATAATCGATTTTACTTATTAAAACACAAAATCAGTAATATGGTTAATGATAAACGGGTCAATGACGAAAGAACTTAATCCTAATTTTTGATGACCACAAATCAATAACTGACAAAAGATTAAGCAATCAATATATAAAAACCGTTTAAGCACAAAAGAAAACACAAAGAACTAATCAACCGAATGATTAACCAAATCCAAATCCAAAGTTAAAGTTTAGAATATCAAAACCTAATCATGCAACTCAACCCTACACCCGGAGATGGTTATGAAGCCTTTAGCCTTGCATCTTGATCTTCATGCTCTTGATGGTTGTGTGGAGGAATGATTTCATGGATCAGTTGGATGATTAAAGTGTGTTATGATGGTGGAATATCGCCTCCTAAAAGTCCCTCAACTGATAATTATTGAATGCCTTCGATATTAGGTTTTTGGGCTTTAAATATGGAAGAAAATCAACAAAAAATCCTTTTTCCGTCAGACCAGACCATAAGCTACGGTCTGGCTGACCGTAGCTTACGGTCAAAGAACTCTGCCTTACGGTCTGCCAGCATAAATCTTGTTTTCTTCGTAGAATCTTCGTTTCAACTCCGTTTTCCTCCTTGTTTGCGGCCACGTCTTCTTATTTCAATTCCCTATCATCTCATGAATCATCACTTTCATTTCCACTCCATCATGAATTTTCCAAGTTAGCTTCTTTAAGCTCCATTAAGCTCCGTTAAGCTCCGCACACCTGTAAACATAAAACTATTAAAGTATTTGTGTCCGATACATATAAACAAGTAAAACACACAATATAAAACACTTAAGGCGTGTACTTTTACCCACACATCAATTAGTTAAAAGTAATTAGGGTTAAGGTTTTATTATTAAATTAATTAGTAATGATTATGTTTTATTATTATTATATAAATTAGGGTTAGGTTTTAATATTTTATTATTAGTTTTATTATTAAGTAATTAAAGTAATCATTGGTTAGTTATTACTAAGTTTTAATTATTAGTATTAAATCCCCCCTCAAATATTATTAATAAATAATTGTGTCTTGTAGTTGAGTCTAATTTGTTAGTTTCGTAATTTATAGAGTCTCGTGGGTTCGATATCTGGACTTACTTAGCTGTACTAGAGTCGACCGGTTCACTTGCCGGTTAGTAGTTTAAGTTAAGTTTAAGGGTCTAGAGTATTACTTAGTGTCTAAATTAGTATAATTTTAGTTATTTATTATTTGACTACTTCAAGCACATCAATTCACCCGTGACATATTCAATAAATCATATGTGTCGAATAATATTTATAAATGATGATAACATGGTTATTTAATTTATTATATATTAAGTATTGATGATTAGAAATTATGTCAATTTGAATATTGTGTTATAAAAAAATGCGGTTATTATTTTAGTATTAATTATTAATTATTATTCACATAAATTAAAGTAAGATTACATTACAATTATGGCAAGTATTTTTAGTTTAACAATCTGTTTTTTGAATATTAAAATGATAACTTATTCTAGTTAATGCCAAATCACAAAAATTAAAATCAAATCGGTTCTAATTTTACTAATATGACTAATTAATTTAGAAAAAATTACAAAAATGAAAATCAAATCGGTTAATTTGAAAACTTCAAAAAATTATGGAAAGATTTTGAAATGAGTTTAAATTTATGGAGAGTATTAAAACCTTTAAAACTTTGTTGAAATATTGGTCAATTTCCAGATTTAAAAGAAGTTTAAATATGTTAATTAAATTTTGTAGTTTTAAGTTTAAATTTGGTCTTCCATGTAAAGATATAAATAATTTGAAATATCTTGATTCATGGAAATAATAATATTAATATATTATGAAAAGTTTAAAACCTTTAAAACTTTGTTGAAAGATTGGTCAATTTCCGAATTAGGAGTTTAAATATGTTAATTAAATTTTGTAGTTTTAAGTTTAAATTTGGTTTTCCATGTAAAGATAGAAATAATTTGAAATATCTTGATTTATGAGAATAATAATATTAATAAATTATGAAAAATTGTCATGTTTAATAATATTCATTAAATCATATGTGCCGAATAATATTTATAAATGATGATAAAATGGTTATTTAATTTATGATATATAAAGTATTGACGATTAGAAATTATGTCGATTTGAATATTGTGTTCTAAAATAACACGGTTATTATTTTAGTATTAATTAATAATTAATATTCACGTAAATTAAAGTAAGATTACATTACAATTATGGCAAGTAGTTTAGTTTTACAATCAGTTTTTTGAATATTAAAATGATAACTTATTCTAGTTAATGCCAAATCACAAAAATTATAATCAAATATGTTCATAATTTTACTAATATGACTAATGAAATAATTACAAAAATGAAAATCAAATCGGTTAATTTGAAAACTTTATAAAATTATGGAAAGATTTTGAAATAAGTTTAAAATTATGGAGTGTATTAAAACCTTTAAAACTTTGTTGAAAGATTAGTCAAATTCCGAATTTAAAATGAGTTTAAATATGTTAATTAAATTGTATTAAAACCATTAATACAATTTATTGAGTTTGACTATCTTTGTTAGTTATTTAAACAAATAATGATAGTCAAACTCAATAAATTGTATTAATTGGATACTTAAATGTGTAATTTATGTATATTAAGACACGTCGGAAAAAAAATACATATCAAGGTATCTCCGATATACATCAATATATTATTTTATCTATAAATAATGAATATAATTGAATATTCAAAAAAGAAATATACATCAATAAAAAAATACCTCTTATAAAATAATGCTCAATACATGAAAATTAGCTTGTATCAGTCGGGAGATTAACATGAAATTATAAAGTAGAATATTAATATTGATATTATGTAAAATTTGATATTTAATTTATAACTGGAAAAATTGAATGTCTTATCGAAAAAAACAATATAATGATAATAACCATGGTATCTCAGTTTTAGATTTAGAAGGTAAACTGAAATATTCCGTAAATCAATCGGGTAAATAATCTGAAATAATAAAGTTTTGTTATAACATTGATATTATGGAAGATTATAATTATAATTTATAACAGAATAATTTAAATGTGTCTTACCGGATAAACGAAATAATGATATTTTCCATGGATGAAGGTGATTTTTTATTTAGAACCTAGAAGAACAACATGTAAAACAAAAAAACAGGAAAGAAAAATATAAAACTTAACGGAAAAAACTTACCGGAAAAACGTAAATACGTCCACATATTAGCTTCATCGCCGTTTTTGATTTATAACCTTAACTGATTTTAATAAAATCAGTTAACAATGAAAATAAAGATAAAAATGTTAGAGGAAATAATAAACGGAAGAAAATATAATGTTGCCATATATCAACAATCGGAAACTTTTTATAAAATATAAACTTACCGGAAAACGATTAATACAAATCTAGATCTAGATTAGTCGGAATATTTGAGAGGAAAGAAAAATATAAAACATCAAATAAATATAAAACAACCATTGTTATAGGTATAACACATAACCGGAAAAACTTAACGGAAATACTTGCCGGAAAAACTTTCCTGAAAAACGTAAATACGTCCACATATTAGCTTCATCACCGTTTTTGATTTACAACGTAAACTGATTTTAATAAAATCAGTTGACAATGAAAATAAAGATAAAAAGGTTAGAGGAAACAATAACTGGAAGAAAATATAATTTTGCCGGAAATACATATATCAACAATCGAAAGTTTATTATAAAATATAAACTTACCGGAAAACGATTAATACAAATCTAGATTTAGAGTAGTCAGAATATATGAGAGGGTGAAAAGAGATCCGGCTAATAGAGAGAGAAAAATATGTTTAGGGTGAAAAATTATGAATTATTAAGGTTTAAATAAGGGTGTTTGGTCAACATGACACGTGGCAGCCTAATAGAGAATATGTGAATGGAAAGTTGCTGACTGGATTGCACATGTGGACAGCCTAGAAGAATATCATGTGTACAATTGTATTGCTTTAATAGTATTTAAATATTAGACTATGTGTAGTAGAACAACTATTAGATGCAATTTTGCGCATGACGCCATGTCATTAGGAGTAGTGGCGGATTCACGATTTTTTCCAGGTGGTGCACTTCTTTTAGATGCTTCAATTTCATGGAGTCGGATATAAAAAATTTTGGGTCGGCTCGACGTTTGGGGTCGGTTTGATGGTTCGAGCAAATTTCATTACATAATAAAAATACGATAAAATAATAAAAAAGACATTGTAGTCTTTACGAATTAAAAAATTAGTTATTGTTATTCTCTACCTACGAGTCTTCATTTTTAGAAACCGTTGCATTACATCTTTAACCGAAACTTGGTAGAGAGACAAAGAGCTGTGCGTTTGGAGTTGAAGAGGGGAAAGAGGCATAGAGTGAAAGAGGGGTTGAAAGTGTGTTGTGTTTGTTTCATTGTTTTATAAAACCTTAATTAAATTGATTAAATGCTGAATTAGAAAAAGAAAAAACAAATCCTAAAAATCGTTTGTACACGGAATCAAATCTATGACCTACCGCAAACAAGCAACTTACCAACCAAGCCAGCACACATTTTGAAATTAACATGGTTCCCTCCTAATTTATAAGGTGGTTCACTCTATTATCTTCTATATATCAATACATTATTATTTCAAAACTCGGGTGATTCTGAGGAACCACTCATTTGTTAGGTAGATCAGCCCCTGATTAGAAGGGCAATTTCATTTAGTGTGTAGTGGTCTGTAGCCTAATATTTTCTCATCACATCATATATATATATATATATATATATATATATATATATATATATATATATATATATATATATATTATTTTTAAAAACAACCATGTGACAAATACGTGCCTTCCACCCCCTACCCCCCACCCAAAAAAAATGTCGAAGGGGGTGGGGGTGTTCACTGCTACATTGGGGGTGATTTTGGGACATTTCAAACACAAATCCCCCTACATTTAGTCTTATGTTTCATGTTGGTTAACGTTATGACAATTTAATACTTAAATTAAATTTATATATTAATTACCAACATAAAATTGGAAAAATACCATTACTTTCTTGAAAAGGGTTGTGTCTAGACGAGTAAGTAGGCAACCCTACACTGATACAGTTTATTGCAATTGTACAAATACAAAAACTAGTTTACTGCAACATGTTAATCTAAGTGTAAAATGTTTAAACGTTCTGAAATTCAAGTTTTTATGCATTATAGCGTAGTTGGGGTCTACAAGATACATACCTTATTATTATCCAAGTAAAAGTTCCTCTGGTACATTGATGGCACGTCATACACGCATATGCAACAATTTATGTCTATTGTAAAAAAGTGATGTTCATAGTACGAAACCCAATGTGATTGAGATTGCCCACTCCTTTGCCTGATCAAAATTTTAAAAGTAACGCATACAAAAGAAAAATCAAAAAAATAGATGACTGGTTGTAAGCTGCGGATGCGAAGAATGTGGTGGTGGTGCCGCCTTAAAATAAGTTCAAGGCAGGGTAAAATTGCCATAATCTCAGTGTTTAAAGGGACCTAGATTAGATAGACGAAGATGGTGGCTTGGTCGGGTTTTAATGCTGGATAACTTTTCTTTTTCGTTTAAGTCAAAGAGGTAAATTAAGTTAAACGACGAAAGTGAACAAAACATCCCATGTGCAAAGGCACAAGGATTTCATCCTACTATAAATAAATAGATAATAGTTAATTGCATTTCTAGTTTTATTTTAGTAACACTTATCGGATGTAATATTAACTC
This sequence comes from Bidens hawaiensis, assembly GCF_021521415.1. Lineage (NCBI taxonomy): Eukaryota > Viridiplantae > Streptophyta > Magnoliopsida > Asterales > Asteraceae > Bidens > Bidens hawaiensis. The sequence continues at coordinate 238,936 of NW_027493829.1, forward strand.
GTGTCTATTTGTTTATAATAAGACGAGACCCATGTGCCTTTGTACATGAGATGCTCATGTGACTTTAATTTGCACATGGGATGTTGCATTCATTCTCGTCATAACTTATTTACCTTTTTGACTTTTAATTTTTAGGGAAAAAAAAATCCAACATATCTACTCCTATCAAAGTAAATACACATGATTTAATGTTGTGTCTTAGTTTTACAAAATTAAAACTTGATATGTCATACTTGTTTTTTTTTATTGTTAAATTCCAAATATGTTGTTTCAAAGTTAGTTAATCACTTCTCCTGGAACTCTTGCATTATTTACTTTTAAGTAAAAAAAGGTAAAAGAATTTCAAAGTTAAAACTAATATTTTTACGCTCGGAAAGTGTGACAAAATTAAAACTAAAAATGTTAAATTAACTTGTTACTTTTCAAAGTAAACTCCAAATATGTTATTTCAATGTTTGTCAATCATCATCACCACCACCGATTCTCCTACAACTCTCGCAATACTACTTATAAACTATCAAACTAAACTCATGTTCTAAACAACGATCGATGTTGGCTTAGTTAGTCTCCGACCGTCTCGCGGCGGATCAAACACCACTGGCATGTACTCCTTCGCCTCGAATGGATACCTCGAGATCTTGAAGTGCTCCTTCAATGCATCCAATCCCTTTCAAAATTTTCATAAATATAAGTTTAGTGCCTAGCTTGATCTATAATTAAAAAAAAAAGACATTAAACTAAATATTCGAATGATAGAAACCTGAAATCTAGCATAAGAAACTTTGCAGATCTTTTGAGAGTTAAAAACCTCCCATTTTTTATTATGAAACGCCTTGTACAGCCTCATTGTTGCCTCCGGAGACGTCATGTTCACGAACCCATAACCCTTGTTGCACTTGTTCCTTTTTGTAACAATTCAACAAATTTGTTAGGAGACCATCAAAATTGCTTAATTATCAAATTTTAAACACCTAAAGTAAACTAGTTAATCAGTTTAATTAATTAACATACATGAAGTCGATAGGGAGGTAGACGAAATCATAGGAAGACAATGGCTTCCGTATGTTGTTGTCACCATCATTTATCTGCTCGTTGCAATGAATGCAGTGACTGTCTAGCAAGTTCAACAACAGTTTCGTACTGCACAATTAATGAATGGAAAACTCTTTATTATAACTTCCCTTTAGAATGTATAAATTCAAGAACACAAATAAATAACGTACTAGACCTGTATTTATTTGGAATGTTTTTTATCATAACTGTTGTTCTAGAATCCAAAATACCCGAGCCAGAAATAACCTCATCTTCCTTGATAAAAAACCTTGGATCGTATTCATTTATCGTTTGTCCCAAACATTTACGGTGCTTATAATAACTCCAAGCACCACCGTTTGGTACTTGTGGTTGTTTCTTTCCTGTCTTTCTTAACAAATCAAAAGGCACGTGAGGTGGAGGACGTTCAAGGATAACCGGGTTGGATGCGCTTCGTTTGGGACCCTTTTTGTGACCACCAGGACGGCTAAACTCGACTCTTAGTGATTTCCCGTTAATTTTTTTGCCATTCATGTCATTACGAGCCTTAGCAGCATCTCTAGTGTCATAAAACTCAACAAACATCTTATTCTTTTCCAAGCGAGTCCCTCTAAATTCTTTCACACACCCTTCAATTGTATAGTTTAGTTACATTATGAAGTGAGAAGGAAACAACATTAATAATTAGTCAAATGAAAAAGCATAAACCTGACAAAAATATAGACAAGAGTAGATACAAAATTTCAAATCAGATTGATCCCAAAATAGTCAAGGAAAGGGACCTATCACAATAATATCCCCAACATAATTTATCATGGGGTTCGAAACCGTAAACTAAAGTAAAATAAAGAGGTGATGTGACTAACATAATAGAGAATAATATGTTTAATTACCAACCTTTACAAAAGATAAGATAGACATGTACGTACGTGCATCTTGAATTAACATATATAAAATCAAGAAAAGAAAATAAGTTATATAATTTTTCATATAGGGTTACCGGTTATGTTCACTCCATAACTAATTTTAAATATGGAACTAAGAGAATCATATGATATCTATATATAACTTTTATCTTGCAAATATGGTATAATAATTACATAAAAAGAACGGTAAGTTTTTATACAAAAGAATGAGTAGAAATTAATGCTAACTAAAGTAATTATTTAATGAAGTACTTGCCACTATATATGTATAAATAGTGAAATATGTTAGTAATATATAAACTGTTTTATTAAAAATGTAATGCAAAATAACGAAAATAAATAAAATTACCAAAATCAACAAAACTTTCTCTAACGGTTTCATCAATGCCACTGGCGTCCAAGTTAAAAACAACAAGGGTCCCTTGGTTGTAGCCATCCGCGAGTTCGATGAACTGCGCCCAAACAGCACGACCGCCTATGAGTCCAGGGGCGGGTGGAGGGAGCGGCGTGGACAAATAATAATAATAATAAGTGTTACCACCAAAGTTATACAACATGGCATAGTTTTGATCATGTGACGCAAAGTGTTCCCTCAACCGATACTGTTGTTGCATGTGTTGTTTTTGTATCTCGTTACACGCGTTCCGGGCGTGCCTAAGATCGTAAAAATGTACGGTAACTAACCCGTGTGTAATGTTTTCCATTTGTATGGCTCTGATGTCACCGAAAACCTCCAAGTTTTGTCGGATTTTTGACTCGGTGACGTTGAAGGGGACTGAGCTTAAGAGAAGAGTTCGTGTCGGGGCGGTTGATGGAGGTGGGAGTGGTGGAGAGTGATAAACAAGCGGTGGTGGTGGTGGATGATGATGGTGATAAGTTGGCCGAAATTCTTGTGCTGATGGGTTTAAGATGTGATAGTGATTCATGGCTTGAAAGATGAAAATAAGTGGGAAGGTGACACTAGGGTTTATATTGTTGTTATTATTGTGTGTTATTTGTAATGTGTTTGTTAGTAAAGTGGGGTCAAAGTCTATGCATAGAAGTTGATAGGAAGCTTGGGTGTTCACATGTAGGTAATATACACGTGGAATTGTGTATTGAAAAGCATAAACTGGTCAAGCACTCAACCATTTGTTTGTTTTGGAGACCCTACAAAACGAACTAAATCATGAAAGTGAAAAACCAAACATGTTTAAAATATTACTCCAGTTAGTTTATGTTATTATGAATTTTAATTTATAGTATTGTTGGATATAAGGATTATAAGAACAAACTGAATTAAAATAAAAGGTTATGAAAAGCCAAATTTATATATATATATATGAAGAGGTATGTACCTGCCTCAACATCGAGCGGGGCGGGTCAACCCACAAGATATATACAAGACATTAGAAATCAAAGATATTATCAAGGCACAAAGCCAAAACTTATGCGCACAGCGCATATCGCATATGCTCAAGCATCACATGCTTCCACATATCACATATGCTCACGCATCACATATGCTCATGCATCACATATGCTCGCGCGTATCACATGCTCACGCATCATATATGCTTATGCATATCACATCGTGCGTGGCGCATCCGCGCGCGGCGCATATCACATGCTCGCGCATCATACATGCCCACCCATATCACAGTTGCGCATGGCGCAGCTGCGCGTGGGACATCCGCGCATGACGCGTATTACATGCTTGTGCGTATCACATCTGCGCATGAAATATCTGCGCGTGAGAATAAAGAGAAGACCTTGCGCATCCTCAGGATGGGCGCATATCACACATGCACATAATCAACCTCGTCCTTATCCAAATCAGGATTAGGGCAACCTTGATTGTGCACGTCAGACAACCTTCCAGAAGGCATCTTTTTAAGGAATAAGGATATGCTGATGTTGACAGCTGCTAAATGAAAGGTGGACAGCTCAGCATGACTCATGGGTTACCACGTGATTATAACCAATGAAAAAGCACCAGGTGTCTCCAAGGACACGTGGCGCAAATCGATTGGAGGAGGCCAACAAAACCCTAATTTGGTCTCAGCTCAATCAGTGGAAACCCTAGCACTATAAATACAGCATCAACTCCACAAGGAAAGGGATATATACAAAAATACAGAAACACAATCACATAATCATACAGAGTAACATACAGTATTCAGCTATTAAGCAATACTCTCCAAATTCCCTTACTCTCACATTATTATCTTCTCCTACATATACTTATTCTCACACCGGAGGGTTACCCCAAAGAGGACCCCTCTGTCCCTTTCTGAGGGGTAAGTTAACGGCGTTGTTCATTTTGTAGGTGGAAGAACACAGATCCAGAAGAACCATCGGTGAAATAGTACAATCAAAACCCGAGGAAAGTAGATCTGCTACCAGTGAGTAGATCCACGTTTCTTCAATATATAAAATGATTCTAAATTTATAAAATTTAATTTACAATGCCTCTATTCAAAAGGTGTGTATTAAGATATGCGAGTCAAGATTCTAACAATAAAGTCACGCGTCTCGGTACATTTAATATTGATGTATTCATTATTGATTTAGTGTATGATGTGACATGAAATGATCATGATTATTTTCTTCTGGTTTACATTTAAACTGTAAGCTTATACTTTTTTAAAAAAACTGTAACTTAATTTTAGTATATAACTAGTATCGGTATCCTCGTGTTGCGATGGAGGCGTCTAAGAATTAAGAAAAACAACTCGTTTAAGTTAGTTACTGCAGCCTCGCTAATTCTTGAATCTCTTGATTCATATTATTAGCCTCACTATAAATCTAGCTTGATCCATACGAAAAGTTAGCCATGCATAATCACATGATATGATCATGTACAAATCAATATGCATAAGAAACTTGCTAATTGTGATGTATATTATAATTAAGCTCATAAACGAACAAACACAAAGAAAAGGCTCTACAAAATATTATAAATAAAAACTTATTATAGAAACACAAAACAGTATATTTAAAAAATAATCAAAAGTATAACGTGTCACATCGAATGGTATGAAAAGTGATTTATGCGAGTCAATAAATTAACATCGAAGTCACGTATCTTATACGTCCATTATTGATTTGACTTATGAAGTGACATGAAATGACTATCGTTAGTTTATTTCTTTCTACTTGTTTACATTCAAATCCTATTTGTTTTTATAGCTTTTAGTATGTGATTAGGCTTGTAACGTACGAGACGAACAAGAGATTGGTCGTGTTCACTCTTTCGCTTAACATTGAATGAACATAAGCACCAAAACAAACAATTTTTTTGTTCATCTTTGTTTCTTAAGAAAATAACCATGTCTATGTTCGTTCGTTAATATTCTATAAAACAGCTCACAAACAAATATTCACGAACAAAAACAACCACTAGTTAAAAGTAAGTGTGCATATCCAAATTACTAAAGTCTAAAATATTTTTTTTCTATTCAAATGGTGTGTAAAACTAATTTTATGATATTTATCAAGAATTATTAAGCGAATTACCTGCCAAGCATCTTCAATTACTTCTGGCTTTTCTTTAGTAAAACTTTATTTTCTTCATATTCCAGTGCGTCTTTGGTGAGAATCATCATTTTCATGTCCTTAAAAGTCTACCAATTTTATATATTAAATTTCAAGCATATATATTCATTAAAAAAAATAAGAATCATGATAGTTTAAATATTTTGTTTTAATTATTTACATGAAGTTTAGTCAATTTACATGTAACTAACTATTGATTGATTTAAGTTTAAGTGATAATAAAAAAAATTGGAAAACAATAAATTATAGTTCATTTGTATGTTACTTGATTTGGTTACATGTATTAGAATTTAAATAAACTGAAACATATACAATTACACAAATTCACAAATAATTTTATGGCCTTTGGGTTTTTGGGATTTCATTTAAACTTGTTGTCAATATCTAATATCTAATTATGATTCCACTAAATCATTAGTAAAGCAACACATATCTTAAATTTCTTTTGATTAGAAATAAAATTTTATTTTTTATTTGAAACAACTTTATATATGTATACGGAGGAGGAGATTGCCCACAATGTATGCAAGTGAAAAGGGAAACACAAGAGTAAATCGCATTCTTTAAGATACGGAGTTCACAAGACAAAAAAAAAAGGAGGACGAATATATATAATAATATACAATACCGCCCACACTTTATTTGTTTAATAATAACACTTTAGTGCCAATGAAAGCTTGTACGGATATTAGAGCATACACAACGGGCACATTCGTATGTGTCATCAGTGTCATCTGGGTGGTGAAACGATGCGGACGAGAGGGGGCATGGACGAAGCCGTTGTTGGCTTCAAGTCGGGCGGGGACACGAACGATATGTGGACGGTGTGGTGTGGGGCCCTTTTGAAACGGTCACAAGGGTTTTATATAAAAAAAAGAACACTTTATTTTTAAATAATGGTTAGATTAAAAATTAATAAATATTCTAAAAAGTTTAAAATCTATAAATGCCATCTACATACTTTCATACTTTACACCAACTATTTCTATTATTCTCTTAAAACCCTACCATACATTTTTTTCATGAAAAACAATTATTGATGCAAGGGTTAATTCATGCTCCTCCTTTTTACTAAACCTTTTACTTAAGACATGCAGAACATCCATGTTACAAGGATTAGTGCCCACATCCGGAAGTGGAGCACCATGGGATGTGTCGGAATATTTGGAAAAAGGGACTTCTCATTTATTCACTTTAAAATCAGTGTATTTTATTTTTCCTTAAAATAGTATCTTAAGTAATTTTATTTCATATATAAAATCTGGTTATATATATACACAAAAAACTATGATTGAGTAATTTTATTAATCTTTTTATGATGATATGCAGTTAGCTTAAAAGATATATATATATATTAAGCAAGATAAGATTCTTTTTATATTGACATCTTTTTTATTTATGTATAAATTGTTAGAAGTTACATAGTTCACATCTAATTTCATGAGCTAATAATTAAATATAAGAGCTCCACATTCTCTTCACCAAATTTTAATTTTGAGAAGAATGTTTTTATAATGTAGGTAATGGTGTAGGGTGTTATGAGTAGGAAAAAGAGAAAATGTAGTATTTTTTTTTTTTATATATTTGAAAAATTATTGTTCTATCTCATATAATTTTTTAATATTTTTTGAAAATGGTTGTGAATGGAGAAAAGAGAAAATGTAATGATAAAGGTATACAAATATTATTTAATAGAAAATGAGAGATTCTTTACAATGTGGTGTAGTTGTAGGAAATCTGGATTCTTCAATGGATACTCATGTTTGATCCTCATAGACAACACTTTGGGGAGGACATGTGTAGCTCAATGAAGGAAGACTAGAATCTTTGTGATCTCTGGTTCGATCTTGAGTGCATTAGGGTTTTACCACAATTGGGCCTTCGGGCGGGTGACCTTTTGCCATTGGGTCACCCTGTCCTGAGTACCTAGGCAATTCTCTGTTTGTTAATCGTTCAAAAAAAGGTGAAAAGAGAGAGATAATGTAGTAACTTTTAGTATAAATTTGATATGAAAATAGAGGAAGGGATGTGAATGCTCTTGTACACCAAAAGGATCACGACGAGTGGTATAATGTGCCCCTTTATTTATAGGCCATGTGTAGTGTAATTCTACGCCACTGCCATGTAAGGTGATGCTTTAATTAAACAATCATTTCACAAAGGTACTGGTATCCCGATTTATTTAAATTCAATGCTTTAATTAAAAATAAATTAAAAAGAAGAAAAAAAGCTAAAAACTAAAATAAGATGGGCGATTGGTTGGTTTTGAGTTGGCCCTAAATAAGGGTGCAAACAAGCCGAGCCTGAGCTCGACTAGGCTCGAGCTCGGCTCGTTTAACTTACATGGAGCTCAAGCTCAAACTCGAATGGTTTCGAGCTCTATTTTCAAAGATCGAGCTCGACTCGTGAGTACACTTTCAAGCTCGTACTCGGCTCATTTACTATTTATTAATTAATTTTTATAATTATTTTTATATTTTTTCATAATATTATACATATTTACTATAATTATTAAATATATACATTAAAAATTATATTATATAAATGACAGGCTTGTTTAGGCTTGCAAGCCGGCTCGAACTCGATAAGTGAAACTCGGGTGCGGGCTCGTTTATTAAACGAGCTTACTTTTAGGCTCAAGCTCGATTCAGCTAAGATCGATCGAGTTTTTCACGAGCCGATCTCGATTAGCTCACGAGGAGGGCTCGTTGACACCCCCAACCCCAAACCTTTCCTTTGTCATCACAATCTTCTGGCAAAGCTTTGGTGAGTTAACATTTACATTGTGTTCTCGAGTCTTATTTAATGAGGGGAGGGAAAGAAAGAGGAATTATAAAGACCTATAACATATTTCACCTATATTTTCAATATATGTTATACTCAATGTTCTTTGTCACATAAATTGCGATTTACCTTATCATAAGGGTGTTTGGTGGGTATATTATTAATCAAGAAGAAATGTGAATGAAACCAAATTATTAAATGTAAAGATATAAAATAATCAACAAGAACCCTCTCAAAAATCTAAGCACTAACATATATCTAACGATGAACATCTATGAAACCAATAATATGCTATATACATGTTTTCATCAAACGCTAGAAATCAAACGGATTAAGAGCGAGTGAAATAGATAGAAATATGATAATCTATTTCTTCTTTATAATAAGACACTAGATAGCCGTGAGAACATGATTCATAAAGTGACAATCAGCTAGTGTTGTTCACGTGTCGAGCCGAACCGAGTAAAGGCTTGCTCGTTTCTTGGCTCGTTTACAATCGAACCGAACGGCAGAAATTTGAACCGAGCCCAAATCGAATCGAGCATTTCTCGATCGAACGTCGAGCGATTTTCGAGCATTAGTTATTTCTTTTTCACTTTAAAATTTTCAATAAGAAAAAAGTTTGAAGGTTGTAAATAATATGTTTTATACACAAATTAGTAGTTTTCAGACAAACGTGTAATAAGTTGTAATTTTTATGAGAAATAAATTTGAACTGAGATATAATAAACATGTAAACAAACTTCTGGTATTTTAAAAACTTTTAGTAAACCAATAAAACAATAAAATTGACGGAATTGGGAAATTTTGAAGGTTTTAAACAATTGTATACTCATATTTATATGTGTTGTCTATATATTTATATATTTGTTTATATATAATTATATAGAAAATAAATTAAAAATATTCGTGTCGAACCGAACCGAGTAGACCTTTGCTCGTTGCTTGGCTAGTTTACAAACCAAACGAGTGGAGCGGCTTGTTTACAATCATCAAAAAAAATGAACGAGCATTTTCCGAATAGGGATGGCAATGGGTTGGGTTTGGGTCGAGTTTAGGTATTCCCAAACCCATACCCGGTTAGGAAAGTCCATCCCAAACCCATAGGGTTTTGATCGGGTAATTACTCGTCAGGTTTCGGGTTTTCCCATCGGGTTTCGAGTTTCTTATCGGGTTTTAATAAAATGCACGTCGGGTATACCCGGCTCAAAACCCGCTAGGTTTCTACCGGGTTTTGACAAAATATAACTAATCGATTACAAAGATGGTCACTATAAAGATAAAATGTCTCAAATAATTGACATAAACAAGTTCCAACAAATAATATATTTGGAATATAGTATATATAATATAATAAACTATATCGGTTACAACGGGTATATAATCGGGTAAATGAGTTTATGTTATCGGGTCGAGTAATCGGGTATATTAGAAATCCCAAACCCACGAAAAACTTCAAAACTGATCTCAAACCCTAATGGTCCGTCCCATTTATGTCGGGTTTCAGGTTTTCCCATCGGGTTCGGGTTTTATTGCCATCCCTATTTCTGAACAATTTCCAAGCGAGCGGCGAGCGGTTTGGACAAACCTACAATCAGGGGAGTCCAAAATGCAACATATAATCCAAGTCTTGAGCAAGCCCAAATCTAAAACTTCAACATGAAGCCACGCCCACGCTCCACTATCCAGCCCAAAACATATATGTAGAAATCATTAGACAACTAATTAAGGGGCTATTTGGCAAGTGCTGAACCATTAAGTGCTGAACCATTAAGTGTTGAACCATTAAGAGGCCTGAATTAGGGGCTGTTTGGCAAGTGCTGAACCATTAAGAGGTCTGAATGATTAAGAGGGTCTGAACCACTACGATCTGAACAAGTTAAAGTCTGTTTGGTTGGACATCCGAATAACTGTACAAAATAACTATATTACCCTCTGAACTATTTTATGTCGAATGAAATGTATCTTTTTTTTGTTTAAAACTATGAATGATAAATAATTATAAAAAGAAAAAGACAAAAATCATAGAAAATTCAAATTGCACATTATTACTTCAAAATTCATGAAAACATACTAAAATCCAAATAGAAATTAATACTTTATTTACAATATTAATTTTATTAGTTTGAAATTAGTTGAGTAGCTATCTCGTCACGCAAAGTAGTCATATACTGAACACCTTGTGAACCCCATTCTATGTCGTGAACAAACTCGCCATCACTTTCTTCACCTTGTATTTCAGAAAAGATGGTGTTCTCATCATAGTCCAAAAATAATTGATCATGGATATTGCATTTCCTTATAAAGTTATGGACAACAAAACATGCAATCACTATGTCTCTTTGTATTGGAAAAGAAAAGGGAGCCATTCTATTTAGGATTGGGAATCTAGCCTTCAAAACACCATAAGTGCGCTCAATAACATTTCTGAGTTGTGCGTGAGCATGATTGAATCTTTCTTCCTTAGTTAACACACGTTGTCGTCGAAAATCAGTTAGCCAATACCTCGTATTACGGTAAGGAGTTATAAATCCACAAGTGTTAGTGTATGCAGCGTCGCAAAGGTAATATTTGTCTGTAAATGGGTATCAAAATTTTTTTACAAATACGGTTGCGTATATATATATATAATGTATTTAATTATAAAAGTTGAAAAATGATTAATAACCTGGTGGGGGGAAAGGAAAACCAGAACTTGGATTAAATGCAACTTCTTTTAAAACTCGTGAATCATGTGCAATGTCCTCCCATCCTGCCCATACAAACGTGAATATCGTATCAAAATCACAAATTGCTAACACGTTTTGTTAGCATTCACCTCTTCCTCTTACCCTATAACGAGGTTGATCAGCAGGCACGACCGCATGTATAAGAGTCTCATCTAACGCACCTATTGCCCCTGGAAATATTTGTTTTAGGTTTTTATGTCGGCCTGAGGTATTTGTGATTGCATCATAATATGTTGGAATTATAACTTCACTTGCGAAATTCATCATTGAAATTAGGACCTCATGAAAACATCTATGAATCGTTTCCATTGAGTGTTGAAACCTTCGTTTAACCACTCAAAAACGTTCATTATGTCCTATAACAATAAAAAAACATAGCCACCTTTTCTTCCAAACTTATTGACCTACTACTATGCAACCACTTTCTTTTCTTAAAATGATTGCACAATAGTACATATGCATCACGTGAAAGACGTATCATCTTATAACATTGGGTAGAAGATCCATGCAACAATTCTTGTGTATATGCATGACTGCTTAATGCCAAATTTAGGTCTCTTATTCTTCAATTCTTCTTGAGGCTAACCCTAGCCAATGCCAACAAAGGAAAATGAACACTATAATCTCATCGTCTGAGTCCAAGAACTACCTGTCACAATAATTGCCAACATTTAAAAAATATTCATAAAATAACATCCAGGTAATCCATAACATAACATCCACATAACATTACAAGATCATCCTACAAACCGAACATTACAAAATCCTACATAACATAACCTAAAAAAATCCAAAACATCCAAAAATAAAAATAAAATCCCAACATAAGATCCAAACAAACATCCACATAAATTCTATCCATGACATATAAAATCAAAACAATTCATACTTCGCTCCCGCATTCTTAACCCATAGCTCACAAACGGGCGGTTTAAGTTGTAACCACACTTTTCTTAAATCAACACTTTCACCAAAACGTAAAAGCGATGTTTGATATTTGGCATCAAATTCTCCCCATCCCATTGTCTCCAACTTCTCCATGCATGCATCCATGTCATTAGAAAGATTGTGTTTTCCAATCAACATCTTCGCCACTTTGGTACACTTTCACCAAAACGTAAAAGCGATGTTTGATATTTGGCATCAAATTCTCCCCATCCCATTGTCTCCAACTTCTCCATGCATGCATCCATGTCAATAGAAAGATTGTGTTTTTCAATCAACATCTTCGCCACTTTGGTAATAAGGTCACCAACTTCTATTAGCTTTGAATTAAATGTTTCCTTAACTTTACGTTTCCCTTGAGACCGACCGAACGACTCCTCACTAACACCTTGAGTTGGGGGGTCCATTTGAGTGCATTCGAAATCCTCAAGATTATTTAAATTGTGGCCAGAAACTTCCTTAGAAGGATGAGGAAGTGTAGAAGATGGACCCCAACTATCAAAGCCGTTTGAAGTAGAGCTCTCAAACAAATTAACACAAAGCTCGGGGAAGAGAAGTGGCGCACTTCTCAAAGATTCTACTTTATTGTGGCCCGTGTGAAAAAAATATATTATAAAATCCTATAATCTTATTGAAATATAATAATAATAATAATAATAATAATAATAATAATAATAATAATAATAATAATAATGACTTTTTAGACAAAAGAAATACCTTAATCTCAATTTGCCATTCTTCTTCGGACATGTTAATTGTTAAAAGTGTTTGTTACAGGATTATAAACATTGCCGGTTTTGTTTTTTAGCTTTGACCAAGCTTGAAATTTTGCCTTTAGATAATCGTACCGGTTCTTCATTTGTTTTTGATACACAATGAATTTTTGTTCTGTTTTCAGTTTCTCTGCTACATTCTTTCATGATGTTGATTTAAGGCTACCTCCTTGAAGTCCATGGAGTGTTATTTCATGAATACATGTTTCAAGAAATATTTTGTCAACACTCTTTGGTTTCCAATTAGTCCTAGTTCTTTTTTGTGCCATTTCTTTGAACAATTCAAAAGAAAAAAAAATTACATATATAAGTTGATTTATTATGCCCTTAGTAATGACTTATAAAAAACATAGATTTAAAAACAGTTTCGGGCCAGATTATAAGATTATAACCGGTCATGTTAGCCAACCTAAAACATATTCTTCGTGTCCTGTTTAGCTCATGTAAAAAAAGTATAGCCCCAAATACTAAGTTTTTGAGTTGAACACATAAAAATAACTATATCTACTCAAATATTAGTATAGCCCCTAATATGTTTTGGGATGTAAAAAGATGTTATAATATCACTTAGGTTTCCAGGTTTGTTTCGTAATTAAACGGGTTAGTTCACAGCTTTGGATTCGTTTTTAGGTTATTTTACGTGTTAGTTTGGCAGCCATCACCACTCCGGTTTGGTCACGATTTTCAAAAGACAGTTACATTCTTAATATATTCTTCATATCTCAAGATTCTCTCATTCTACAATACCCACTTCATGAGCATCTTTCCAAACAACCTGAAACCCAAAAAAATAACTCAAAGAACACCCCTAATTGAAACCCTAATCTCTAACAATTATGACTAATCTTATAAATCTAATTGATTTATGTTATAAATACAAACACACAAACATTATACATGCTTAGCAAATGGGAGAACAAGGATCGAATGATTCATCTTCTTTATTTAGATGTGTCAAAAATTGGGTTCCAATATGTAGAAACATAGATATTACATCAATATAGCAGGTAGGCGGGCAACAAGTTGCGCCGCCACCCCTTTCTGAATTGCAAACCCTAACCTGCTAAAGACATACCCCTGCCCCTTTGGAGTCGACACATTGCTATGCACAACCTGTTGGACCCTGGTTAGAAAACGGATAGCTTCCGGTGCCAAGGAGCCAAATGTATCAAAAGCCAGAGGGACAAAAACATGTTGGTTCTCTTCGCAGGCTTTAGCAATTTCAAAAATAAAAATCTCAAATTGCTATTGAAGAAAACAATTACCTGGTTGAGGGTTGGGAGGGATAGTAGATGAGAAAGACTGATTGGCAAGCAGCACCGAACTGGAAGGAGGTAGGCTGATTGGAAGGTGAGGGTGGGGAGGGATAACAGATGAAGAAGAAGCGTGTATTAGGTTAGGGTTATTGTTGTCCATGTTCTCATTCAGACTCGTTATCTATCTGAGCGATTCAGATGTTTATTTTTTCATTCAGATGAAGTTTTTAAACGAAATAAATGGTCTGAATCTGAGCGATTCAGAGGTTCTCACGTCTGAATGGTACCATTAAGAGCTGAAACAAACAGCCCATAACTCATTTTGATATAATAAAATTGATAAAGAGAAAGACATGTTATTTTCAATGTATTACAGGCGGTCATTGTTCCAACACAACTATTGGCTACAATTTGTTTATTTATTAGTAGCCGATACATGATTTAAACAGTTTACATTAAAACAATTCTCTTTTCACTTTCATTTTCATGTTACTGTTATAATCATGAAAGTGTCATTAACATCTAGAAAAAAATAATACAAGTTGGAACAACAATAACAATGTATGTGCTAAAGTGTGATGAACCATGCGTCATGGTTTCTGAGGCCTTGATATATATTTATACAAGTCATTCATTTTTCCAGGAGGAAAAAAAACAGGCACGATCACGATCACGATCACGATCAGTCTACGTATCAGAGTTATAATCAGATGAGTATATAGAAATACACCAAGTATTATCTAGCAGATGGGAATAAGCACTCACTGGAAAGGTCAGGGCTCTCAATGTCTAAGAAGGTAGTTAACAATGTTTTCCTTGAAGATTGCGCTCTAGAACTCTCTGAGGTTATCTTTCCATCATTCCCCTTTTCAATCTTGATTGCATCTTGTATCGCCAATATTATTTCTTGCATTTTTGGCCTTGAAGAACCATGCTGATCCACACATTGGATTGCCACTTCTGCAATCCTCCATACCGACTCGATCTTCACATCGTTTGCTATTCTCAGATCTATGATGCTCACAACATCTCCTTTTCTAATCATAGACCGCGCCTACAAAATAGTAATGATAATAATGATTTGATATTCAACCCTTTTATCTAAATATATTAATTCTAATTCGTAAATCCAGTTCCAACTCACCCAATGAACAATGCTCCAATCCGCCCCGTATTCTTCTGGAGATACGGGCTTTCTACCCGAGATAAGTTCTAACAGAACGACTCCAAAACTATAGACGTCACTTTTCTCAGTCAACTGCTGGTTAGCATAGTACCTGGTTAAGAAAATTATGGTTAGTTAAGTAAGATCGTTAGCAAGTGTAAATTAAACTTGGTTAAAGATAGCTTACTCAGGGTCAAGGTAGCCTACGGTTCCTCGTGCTACACTTGATATGTGTGTCAAGTCTTCTTCAGTTTGCCTAGAAAGCCCAAAATCCGACACCTTGGCTCGCATATTAATGTCCAAAAGAATATTGCTAGTTTTAATGTCGCGATGAATAATACTTGGGTTACAACCGGTGTGCAAATACTCAAGACCTATAACATGTTAAACTTCATGTCACATTTTACTTGAAAAAATGTAATTAAATAAGAAAATAATGTGAATTTAAGTTGACCTTTAGCTGAATCTTCTGCGATTCGGAGACGAGCTCTCCAGTCCAAGTGCTTCTTGTTGACTTTATCTGTTTGCACGTTTGACTCGTGTTAACTTCTCCAAACATACAAGAAAATTGACACATCTAATCTGTTAAGTGGTTAACATTTAACAACATACCAAGTACATGATCGCGTAATGTTCCATTGTGCATGTACTCATAAACCAGCATGCGATGATGCTCCTCTTCGCAGTATCCTATTAATGGTACTAAATTTCTATGATGAATCCTTGACAACAGAGCAACCTCAGTAACAAACTGGTGGGTCCCATGGCTTGATGAGTCAGCCATCATCTTAACCGCCACCTCCTTTCATCTTTCATTTTGCCATAATACACAGGCCCAAAACTTCCTTTACCGATTTTTTTTGAGAAACCACTAGTAGCTTCTTCTATCTCAGCAAGCGAAAAGTAATATGATACTCCTTCATCCATTAAACTTCCACGCGCCACTGAGTATGCGGTTGATCCTATAATACTCTTGCGTGACGATATCGCCCCTGAAGTAATGATCAATTTTCCCATTATGCCACATCAGATAAATTGGACTAGAAACAGAAGTAATAGAAATATGGAAGGTTTGTAACTTGTAAGATTACTTACCTTTATCATCACTTCTTTGAGTCGGTACTTTTTTTCTAAAATAACGCAGTACTAACAAGCTTCCTAAAAATAAAATAAACAGAAGTGCAAGTATGCCAATCGAAATCCCGAGTATCAACTTATAATGTGACTTTTTCTTCCCATGTTTGTGTAGACCATGATTACCTTCATAGCTGCAATAATAAACCTCATGGGAGTTAAAATGGATAAATAAAGAAGTTAGTTAAAAAGGAAATGGGCCAAATGGGCTCAAAGTGGTCCAAAGTCTATAAGCAGAAGAAATGTTTCGGGTTGGCCCATTTCGACCCGTTTGGATATTTCACTCTAAATTTAGAAAAAAGCATACTTACTCAAAAATTATCTTTCTGGTTAATAGTTCTGGTGGTATATCCCCAGTCAGAGAGTTGTTCTGTATATATCTGCATGAAGATTGATTAAATTGACCACATAATTAAATAGTTTAAACTTTGATAAAGATATTAAAATTTAAGTTTGGAAAAAATCACCACATACAGTTCTTTTAAGTTTGGCAAACTACCGAAGTAAGACGGTAACGGACCTGTCAACTTATTGTCCTCTAGATGTCTGCAATTTGACCAACAATACATGTAGTCAACAAATACTAGTATATGTTATAGAATGTGAATAGAAGTAAAATGACACAACTTACATAATTGTCAATTTATCAAGGTTACTCATATCAGGGATCGACCCGTTTACTGCGTTCCCATTTAACCACCTGATAAAAAACAAAAAACAAAAACACCACTAGTTCAGGGTTAAAACAGTAAAAAGACTCGAGTCGTTTCTAGTTCATTGACACTTACAACTCAGTCAACTCTTCCAAGTCTTTTATCCCTGATAGAATTTCACCTTCCAAATTCAAACCTGACAATGTGCTGTTTAATCATATTAGTATATATCTATAATCTGACAGATATTGAAGTGATATATGAACTCACAGTTTGGTGATTCTTGGAGGATTACTTGAGCTACAGGTCACCCATTCCCACTGAACCGGGACACACGGATCTCCATCTTCAATCAAATCTTCAATGTCAAACATTGACCGAAATGTCTGAAGGACATTCACTTCAATAATAAATAATAACAATAATTAGCTTGTATGCAATGTCTCATTAGTTTCACATACAATTAAAAAAACTTGTTTTACCGTCTTTTCTCTCGGTTTTTGATGATATCAGTACATATTTACTGATTTCAACTGCATTCAGAAGCGGTCCTTGTGTAGAATCCGGTGTCTTTTTGAAAGAAAATGAAAAAACAAACGACAATGTAACATTCATATAACTAGGTTCATATAAAGTGTAGCTTCCATTTGCATTTTCTTCAATATTCACGACAGCATTGCTATAATCAGGTATATAAGGATCCTGCATTGTGAATTTTCGACTCTCGTTTTCTGGTAAATCTTGAATTTCTGCAAAATATGCATAGGCTCGAGCGTTTGCAGGGAAATCTTCTAAATTTAATCTGTAGCTTAGAATCGCTTGAGTGCCTACAACTGCGGTTTGCATGACTTTCATAGGTGGATATTCTCTTGTATTTGTGTTTATTTCTTTTGTTGTATTGATTCTCACTGTACCCGGTGCTACTCCCACAAGAAAGTTTTGTCTTTTTGCAAGATCCGAATCCCATATCCGGTCATACGGGTCATCTGGGTACCTAGTAATAAAATTATAAACTCGTTCAATATCTATCAAAACAATTATTTTTATTGGAAACTAGCATCATACCATCATATGTTTATGATATGTTCATTGTCTGATATAAAGGTGCCAAAATCGGATGGATCCGCTCAACTCGAAACACTTTTGTTTAGTTTTGTTTAAATCTATATATTAATAAAAAATGTGTCAAATATAGTTTACAAATTTGTGTATATTATCAACATCATTTTTTGGATAAAATGGTTAAATTCATTAAAATTACATTTTTTGCATTTTTCAACCCATTTGGCTTCTTTCCTTTATAGTTTTATTTTATTTTGGGCAGGTTGGGTCGGGTTAGCCCGAAATAAGTTTCTTCCAAAACTTATAATATTTCAACAATAACATATTTTTAAAAGATTTTATGCATAAAAAATGCTCTTTCAGCAGCTTTCAACCAGTTTGATCAATCCGAACCATTTGGCCCATTTCTTGTCGACTCCAAACGGGTCGGGTTCAAAACAAAGATCGGTGTGGAGCATACCTTACGGCTTCCGTGCTTGAAGCACCAAAATTGACCCTAGCAGCCACCTTCAAGTAAAAATTGTCCTCAAAATCAGTAGCATACATAGAAAGATTCAACGGTCTGAGCTCGAGTGTTGACAAAAACGGAGCGCCCGTCGTAGCACAACACAAACAGACATCAATCGAGCTCGAAGGCGCTCTAATAATCATCTCCTTAATGTAAACTGTTGATGCATCCAACACACTAACAGTAGCCCATTTAGTTGCATCCAAATAAAGCAGAAATTTTGGATATGTGTTTTCGCTTTGAGAACTACCATACAAAAACGTCGTCCGGATTAAATATCTCCGTCTTTCGGTTGTGTTCAAAGTGTAACAATACTTCTTATTGTCTATAGGGAAATCTCTACGCCTTTGATACTGAATTGAGTTGGCATCAGGGTTCTCAATCTCCACTGATGACCCATGTTTGATTAACCCGGTATCCGAAACCCATGGCAACCCGGTTTTGAGATCACTATGATTACTTGTTCCTCCACAATCAAGACTTACAAATTCTGCATTTTTTTCATCTTATATGATCAAAAATCTAATCTTTTTAAACTTTGGTAGAAACCCATGTTACAAACTTTATAAAAAAACAAGAATTGAAGCATTAACTGAAGAATCTTGAAATTTAGTGTAAAAATCAAGATTTTAGCATACCTGAAACTTGAGAGACAAGAGGTGGGATTGAGCAGGCAAGTGATAATAATATTATATGAAGAACAAAACCCATGAAGGTTGGTTGAGATGATCAGGTACAAAAGAGGTGTGATTTGTGTGAAAATGGATGCATTTGAATGAGTGTTAAGATGTTTGTTTGTAAGGATGAGGGGTGTGGGGCTCAAACGGGGGCGTGAGTGGGGGCTCCAGCCAATAATATTGTGACGTGTGGCAGAGAGAGAAACTGGATAAGGTGGGTGTTGGAGCCCCCGCTGGAGCCCCTGGCCCTGGTGTGGAGGGGCTCCAGCAGGGGCTTCAGCGAATTTTTCTTTTTATTTTTTTATAAATATATTCAAAAAACGTATTATTAAAAAAACTCATAAATTATTAAAAAAAACACACATTAAAAAAAAAACACATTAATATCTAAAAACAAAATAAAAATTAAAGTACTAAAAAAAATATTATTCTTATTTTTCGGCTTGGTCTTCTTCGATCAACCTCTTTCGGATACGTTCCTTTTGCTTTTCCATCAGCATTTGATCGACCGGATTTAGGTTACTGAAGTCTCTTGTAAGGAAGTCCAAATCTCTCATTCGACTTTTTTCCTTTTTGTCATTAGAGACAACCTCCATGGTTTTGTTGAATTTATTGAGGGATTCAACAAGATCGACGATGTTTACGGCTCCCCCCTCAGCCGGTTTTTTCCCCTTGGCGTCCCGTCCCAATGGCCGCCTCCTCGGCGGTGAAGACGTTTCCTCCCCCGCAATGTTTAGGTCGAATCCAACGCGGCAATCCGACCCGGCGGAAGTGCTATACGCTCCAGACGAACTAGTTTTAGTCCGTTTCGGCCCTACTTCCTCATCATGGTCCGGCGCCACAAGCTCAACCCACTTGGAACACCTTTTCAACCTCTCCCACAACTTTAAATCGTCCCACGTCTTCACCGTCCCATACCTCCGCAAACACTCATGCCTCCACTCTTCGACAGTGAAATTGTAAACCGCCAAATCATCACTGCCACTTGGTCTCATACGACCGGCGTTCCTGTTGAAAAGATTAGTAAACAAGCCGACAAATTTTCTGATTTCGGACCACCGACCCGAAATCATATCGGCGTTTCGCTCTGTACTCCCAACGAGCGTATAGAACGTCTCCCTAACCTTTGTCCAAAAAACCTTGCTTTTTTGGTAGTCGGCTGCAAAATGAATAATTAAATTAGATTTCCAGTTAACTTTTTTATTAAAAATCATTTTTAAAAACGTTAAAACAATTACCGCAACGCCGATCCTCAGAAATGACTATCCAAGCCCGACACAAGGCTTCCTTCTCATCCGATGACCACGGAGTGGTTTTCCGTTTCGTCCTCGGAGTCGAAGCCGGTCCCGGCCCGTCCGTTGCAAGTTGTTTTTTCCGGTGGACGCGTCTTCTTGCTCCCGAAGCATCACCGTGTGATTCTTGTGTGATTCTTGATTCTTGAGTTTGGAGATTGAAGTTGTGTTTTGATATGGTTGAAATGGGTTGATTTTGGGGTATTATATAGGAGTTTTTAAAGGTTTTTTTTAAAAAAAACGGAGCTCAACGGCTCTTTTGGGCGGGCCCACCAGCTTTTCCTCTCTCTTCTCCCGCGACCACACTCACGCCTGCCTGGGGACTCGCGCTCGCGCCCCGTTCGCGCCCAGGTCCGCGCCCCGGTGGTGTGGGGTTAGCGCCTGGGGGCGCGAGCGGAGGGGCTCACGCGCCCAGGTTAGCGCCCCACACCCCTCAGCCTAAGGCTACCCACCACTTGCAAGTGCAAGCCACCTTTTGTGATTGATGAGTTTGTGTAAATGTGTATGTAAGAGTGAGGGGTGTGGGGCTTCAACGGGGGCGCTAGAGCCCCTCCGCTCGCGCCCCCAGGCGTTAACACCACACAACCAGGCGCTAGCGGGGGCGCTAACGGGGCGCTAACGCGAAAAACAATGCAGGCGTGAGCCGGTTAGCGGGAGAAGAGAGAGGGCTGCACGTGATTTGAGGGTTTTTTAACCGTTGGGAGCCGAACAAACCCAAAAAAAAAAATATTTTTCCTATATAATTATACCCCATTTCACCCATTTTTATATCAATCTTGTTGAATCCCTCAATAAATTCAACAAAACCATGGAGGTGGTCTCTAATGACAAAAAGGAAAAAAGTCTAATGAGAGATTTGGACTTCTTACTAGAGACTTCAGTAACCTAAATCCGGTCGATCAAATGCTAATGGAAAAGCAAAAGGAACGTATCCGAAAGAGGTTGATCGAAGAAGACCAAGCCGAAGAATAAGAATAATGTTTTTTTTATTACTTTTATTTTATTTTTAGATATTAATGTGTTTTTTTATTAATGTGTGTTTTTTTTAATAATTTATGAGTTTTTTTAATAATACGTTTTTTGAATATATTTATAAAAAAATTAAAAAAAAATTCGCTGGAGCCCCTGCTGGAGCCCCTCCACACCAGGGCCAGGGGCTCCAACGGGGGCTCCAACACCCCCCTTATCCAGTTTCTCTCTCTGCCACACGTCATAATATTATTGGTTGGAGCCCCCATTAAAGCCCTCATTAAAGCCCCCACACCCCTCAGCCTAATGTTCATTCACATTTGTCTTTTTTTCATTATTTTTCAAATCTTGCTTTTATTTGCTTTCTTGTGGACAGATTCTCAGGTTCTTTTTTGAACTTCACCTTTTCTTGCTTTGCTTTGGTTAAGAATAATAATAACAAGATGTGATACCAACTCACTCAAATAAAGGTGAGAAATAATTAAAACATCTACCCTGTGATCCTTTTTATTACTTTTCATTTAAATATTTAAAACTATACTTTTTAAAATCAAACATGCTAGAGTTTCCTAGTACATAAGCCCTCGAATGTATATGGGTGGGATTGGTTTTTACTAATCTTAAGTTTTTAACGATTATCTTTTGATCGTTGTCGGGGTTTACTAACGAATTGGTTGCTGATGGTTCATGTTTTAATGTATTAGTTCCCAACGGTCCGCGACTAACAAAATTCTAACACCGTTAGTTGTAAGTCGCTGGAAAAACGTTTTTGACCGGAAAACTCACATTTTATAGGAAGACTCAACATTTTTGTCCCAAACATCTTTTTGTAACTTTGGATCGGACCTTTAGGAACTTCCTAGTAAAAGCTCCAATTATTAAGGTCATCGGAACACTAGAACCACTGTCGGAATCGGTTGGTGGTGCTTAAGTGGTGGTGGTTGACTTAGTCGGTGGTGGTGGCGGTGTTCATGTGGTGTTTAGGTTGAGTTTTCTTACAAAAATTGTGGTTTTTCCGGTTTAAAGAGTTTCTTTGGTGACATGCAAGTAACGGCGTTAGGATTTTGTTAGTCAATGACCGTTGGGAACAAATACGTTAAAAAATGAGACCAACAGCAGCGACCAAAAGATGATAGTTGAGATTAAATAAAATGTGATACTTATCATATAAAGGATTCGTGATAACATTTAGATGTATTGTTGTAAAGTTAGGTGTGTCTGTGATAACTAGTTAAACCTATTGTAACTAGTTTAAGGAAACAGTCACAACAAGTTTTGAAGCGTATTTCAATAGTCGTACAAAACGTGATGTGTTTTCCTGGTTAGTTTGATTAGGATTTGAAGAAATTGGCATAACTTCTATTGACCATGAGATATGATTGATAAACAGATTTATTCATAAATAAAATTTAAAGAAAATATGTAATAGACTTTATTTATTTGTTTTTTTTAATTAATATTTTAATTCGTACAAGGTTAGGAATATGCATGATGATTGCGTGATTTAAATTGCATATATTAATG
Organism: Bidens hawaiensis; assembly: GCF_021521415.1. Classification (NCBI taxonomy): domain Eukaryota; kingdom Viridiplantae; phylum Streptophyta; class Magnoliopsida; order Asterales; family Asteraceae; genus Bidens; species Bidens hawaiensis. Next base: position 261,902 of record NW_027493829.1, read on the forward strand.
GTGGTTGGTGGACGCAGAAGTGAGCTTCTTGACCAAGATTTTCATATCAAACACAGTATTTTCTTTTTGTTTTATTTAGTTGCATAAATTAAATTTCTATCTTAAGTTAACTCTAGCTGCTGCTGCTTCTTCTTCTTCTTTTACCATTTTAAATCATGAAAATGTATACCCTTTTCATCTCATAAAATGAAAATGTACTCTTATAGATTTAATTTCACTAAATTAAACTAATAACACTAATCATGAATTCATGATAATAATATCATTTAAATATCACTAGACATGTGCATGGGTGAACCGTGTGACATCGAAAACAAGTTAGGGTTTTAGGCCCATCCTTAATTAATGCCTTCAAGTTCAAAAAAAACAATATATATATTTATCATAATGGGTAAAGTTAATAACTATTTCTATGCATATTTTTAATAGATAAATTTGTCTCTATCTTACATGCTATAGAATGTGCACCTTATGCTTTACAAGTTATAAATTACTTAAAAAATAAATGTCTTAATTTGCTCATATCTCATGTATTATATATGGTATAAATATAAATAAAAACAACAAATACAGTTATAGTATGATAATAATACCAATAAACTCACATTAACTTAATATACATACACAAGTTACATATCATTCTGAATTTTATTCTTTTTGGGATGCATAAATCTTAGTAACAACTTAGTTGGGACATGCGGTATTTCTGTCAATACCGGCTGGTCATAACTCACATCACCATGACAACTCTACCACCGTTGAAGAAACACTAATTGACCCCGGGCAGATTACGGATAATCTGGGGGTTAAATAGATGTTTCCCACGAGGGGTTAGATCCGGTAAAGATGGTTCTTCTGATAACCTGCAAAACAGACACCGTGAGCTCGTCACTGAGAAAGGGGGGGTACCTCCTTGTGACCACCCTCCGGCGTGAGAATCAGACTAGATTGCTCTTGAATATAAGTGTATATTAAGAGATTGCTAGAGCAGATATCAGGTATAAGATGTAAGATACAAGATAAGATGAGATGATCATACCATTTGGGGTATTTATAGCCGAAGGTAGGTTTCCAAGAAGGTGTAGCCGGCTGAATAGTATTCCTGTTCTACCAACTGTGGCCTACGCACGTGCCATGCTGGCAGTTGGTGGGTAGGCAGCGGCTGACAGTGACCAGGCCTGCTGTGTACTATTCCTTTTCCACCAACTGCAGGCTATGCACGTGGTATGACAGGAGTTGGTGAGTAGGTAGCGGCTAATAGTGACATACAGTACAAGAGCATGCTGCTCGCCATACTGTTGTCAATGGGCTGTCGTATCTCTGGTCAGATCTTTTGCCCATACCTCGTCAGGTACAGTACAAAAGATCTTCCAGTATCGTACGGACTGGCTCATTTGGGCGGGAGTATTCCCCCTCCCGCCTTTGTGCGGGATTGTTCCCGGCTTTGCTCATTCCTTCAGGTGACTACTGAATTATTGAGAGCTAAGTGCCTTGTGCGTGTAGCCTTGCTGCGCGGGTGGCCTTCCCTGATGGCTTGTATCCGCAGCTACGGGAACAGGCGGAGTACTTCACCATTGGGAGGCATTTCCTGCGGGAACAGCTTGCGTACTGCGCGTAAGGACGTCACGTCTCTGAGCATGGTGGGTCCTGCGGATCCAGTTGGTTTCTGCGCAGACGTCTCTCTTCAAGGTGAGTCATGTGGGTCCAACTGGGCTCTGCTGGGACCTACCTCTTCAAGTCCCCCCAGTCCAATGTTCTTCTCATGAGTGTTTAATAAGTGAAGTGAACTTTTGGACTTAAGCAAAGGGTTTTTGAAAAGGGGTTTAGTTTTAAGGTTTTCCATGGGGATTCTTCCCGCGGAAGTCCTTATGTCACTTGCAGAAATTCCTGACTTTCCTGCTTGATCTTTGGGTATGATGCGGGTAGGTCTGTAACCTCCTCGCAAGTCAGGAGCGTTGAGTCACACTTGTGTGGATTCTCCATGAGGTTTTGGTAGTTTTGAACATAGTGATCAATTATGTTAAAACCGCCAATTCCATCTTGAAGCTTCAATGTAGTTCTCGACGTTCTCGCTATGCGGGGATGTTATTCCCGTTTCCGCAAGCATTGCCCAGAAGATCCTTCTTGGTTTCAATTCCTTGCGGAGTGCTAGGTATGTGAAAGGTTTTGCCTTGACACTGTACCCGCACTCGTCTTACGGTTACTTTACTTCCAAGGTATTCCTGGCGTCAATTCCCTGCGGGTGCTAAGTATGTGAAGGGTTTTGCCTTAACACTGTACCCGCACCCGTCTTATAGTTATTTGGTCGCCGAGGTATTCTTGGCTTCAATTCCCTGCAGGTGCTAAGTATGTGAAGGGTTTTGCCTTAACACTGTACTCGCACCTGTCTTACAGTTACTTGGTTGCCAAGGTAAGGGGTATTTTCCCGCTTACTTTTGACTTTGAATTTTTGAAATTCGAAGAGTTGGTGAAAGGATAAGAACAGTCCAAACTGTTGGAACGTCGTCCGACGGTTTCTTCTGACTGTGTCAGGACGTGCAGGAAGTTATGGTGACGTGACAGTACATGGTCATTCCAGACGCTTTTTCAGGCGCTTGGGCGCGATTTTTCGGGCGCGTGGCCGCGAAATTAATGGCACGCGTCCTTTCAACAGCTGTTGCCAGCTTGCTTTTTGCCACGTGTCATAGTTTCATTGCACCTGCGATTTCTCTCTCTTCCGCATTAAATTCATCGCATTGATTGCGATTAGTATATAAAGGGGGAGAGGGTCCTTTGTAATCCACACTTTCACTTTTCTCTTCATCTTCAAAACGATTTCCGGCGAATACTCACCTTTTCAGTCGAGCATTCTCTTGAAATCGTTCTCTTTTTCATACCTGCAAGATGTCTTCTGCTTACGATCTTGAGGCTACAGCCCAGGAGGCTGGGGTGTTCGCCGAGAACCCGTCATCCACATCCGACAAGGATGACAAGAGTACTGCTGGCGAGTGCCAGTGTGCTCTGCCTGTCGATCTATATCAGTACATCGTCAGGAAGTTCATGCTCGAGTCTCTCGAGCCTGAGTTTCCTGAACCTCATCAGACGGTGTATGATGCTCCCAGAGGCAAGATCGGGGTATATGCCGCATTATTTGTCTATGGGAATCTTAGGTTCCCCTTGACGAAGTTTGTGTACCGTGTTCTGGAGAGGCACGGTGTACACCTGACCGAGGTACACCCGATGGCGATCGCAAAGATTCGCCACTTCGAGTGGGTGTGCCGGATTCTGGGCGTTGAGCCCTTCGTCGACCGCCTGATGACCTTCTACTCTTGGAGGTGCATCCAGGGGTGGTATACTCTGATAACCCGGATCAAGGGTTTGAAGATTTGCGCAACCGAGCGCAGTCTTCGTTCATGGAAGCGGGAGTTCTTTTATATCTCCGCTCGCGCCATCCCCCTTGCCATGAAGTTTAAGAATGGGCAAGCACTCCCCAGCCTTCACGCCTCCAACTACCAGGAGGCGGAATGGTTCTCAAAGATTTCCCGAGTCCAATCTCCGGTTTACCGCTTTGCGGAGTCCGGGATGGTGATGCTCGGGATGAGCCGGGTGTGGAAGGATGCGGAGGCGCAAAAGATCCCGATCGTCCTTGAATACGGTTTGAACTCTGTCCCTTACGGTATGCTCTGTCTTTTTTGTTTATATAGGTTTGTCTTCTAACTGTTTTTCTTTTATTTCAGAGGGGAACGACTTGCAGTCGCTCCTGTATCCGCGGGAGGCTGATAGTCCCGCTCGGATGGGTACTCGTGCTCTAGATGAGAACGAGTTGCCCATCCTTGAACAGACGGCGGATCGGTTCGTGGAGGTCTACCCGCCAGGCCACGAGATCCTGAGCGCCAGGCGGCCAGGTAAGGCTTTTTTCAACCCTCGACCCCTCAATGCTGAAACCTCTGCTGGAATTCCTCTAATCTTGTGTTCTGATGAGGAATACGCAGATGGTCCTCCGTTGGTGCGGAAGAAGAAGGCTGCCGGCGGGAAGGGGAAGGCGAAGGTGGCCTCCACTGCCGATCCGGTGCCTCGGTCTGATTCAGAGACCGAGAGCGAGGAGGTGGCGGGGAACCCTGGTGGTGATAAGACCACTGCTCCGGAGGCTGCGACGACTGTCACCTCCGGAGAGCCCAGGATGACAACGGTGAGCGGCGTGAAGAGGCCGGCTCCATCGGGTTCATCCCCGCCTGTCCGCACTTTTAGGCTCAAGAAAACCCGTAAGTACAAACTTCCCTTATTTTTAACTTCATAGCTTTCCATCATTAATACTTATCTTCTTTGTGCAGGCGTGGATGCTACCGCATTCCAGAGTGGAGCGGGGAGGAGTACCTCCGGACCCATGACGGTAGGCTTGGTCAGCCTACCTGAGGCGACGACCCAGGCGGCTGCGCCTGCTTCCGTTGGTTCAGTTGCTCACCCAGTTGAGCCAACTGTTCCAACTGCGATGACATCACCGCCGGCTGTCAGTGCCATATTTACTGAATCTATCACTGAGCCGGCGGTGACTTTTTCTGCGGTGAGTTCACCTACGGTGAGTTCACCTCCGTTGGTTTCTACTACCGCGGCGGCCTTCACCATGCCTCCTCCGTCATCGGCAACGACGGCCGATCCTTCAGGTATGCTTGGGGCTTCTCGCCAACCTCTGCCTCCTTCCCATCTGCCTGACCTCTTGGACGGATTTCCCTTGGGTTCAGGTGATGGGTTTGGCGGCTATCGGCCTGTTGTCGACCCTACAGGTGCGTAGGGTTCTTTTAGCCTTTTTTTTTTTTGTATCATCTTTTCCTAACTGCTTTTTGTTTTTTGCAGTGTCGAATTCCAATGAAGTGTATGTTCCACGATGGAACATCCGCCGAGGAACAACCCTTCGCATGCCTGTGGTGTGCGTGGAGTGGGCTCGTCACGCAGCTCCCAGTGGTGCGTTGGGGGAAGCCATGGCTAGCTACCAGGAGGGTAGGCTAACCAATGAGCTTCGGGTTCTCCTTGCCCGGATGCAGCCGCGCGTCGAGCTGCTTTGTCGTGAAAACGACAAGTTAAAAGCAGCTCGCATCCAAGAAGTAGCTCAGGCGCTGGCTGTCCGGGAGGAGAATAGGAGGCTTACCGCAGTGGCTGCGGAAAAGGAGAAGGCCTTCAAAGCCCTCGAGGTTGAAGTTCAGGCCCGGCTCGAGGCCCGTTCCAAGGCTGCCCAAGCTGTTAACGAACAGCTTCGGCTGGCTAAGGAAACTGCACGGAACGCAACCGAGAGGGCCACCAAGGCTGAAGCTGTTGCTGAGCCCTTACGCCTCGAGAATGAGGAACTCAAAGCCAAACTAGAGGCGCTCCAACAGGCTCATGACGCCTTGGCGATGGAAGACGCCAAGAAGCTCCAAGAGATCTTGGACCAGAGGGGCGTGCTTGACCACACTGAGCGGAAGCTAAAGGGCGTTGAAGAGGCTGCTGCAAAGGAAGTGTTGCTTGCCAACCTCAATAAAAGTGAAGCCGAACGCGCCCGTAACCAAGCTCAAGCCGCCCTCCAAGAGGCTCTGGTTGCCAAGGAATGGCTTCTTCGAGAAGCGTTGTCTCAGGTAAGCTTAACTTCATAATGTCTTTACGCTTTTCTTTGTAAATAGAAAATGTTTTGATACTTGTATTTTTTCTTTTAGGTTGTGCATCGGGTCTTCACGGATACGTCTTATGACGATGCTATGAGCGCAGCCCTCAACGCTTCTCATGAGGATGGGGAAAAGGCCGGCTTCCTGCTTGGTCTAGGGTTCGTTGAGAAAGGCATCCCGCCTTCCAATTTCCCTTTATTTGATGTGGATACTGAAGCTGTATACGACCAAGCAGTGAATCAGTATGCCGCCTTCCCGCATCCGGTGGTGGAGAAGGTAAACGAAGTTGCCGCTGCTGATGATGGGCTAGCTATCCTTAAAGCTTTCCTTGAACCGCCACACTCTACTGATGGTGCGGGTCCAAGTGGAAGTGGTCCTGAGGCTTGATCTTGAAGATCCCTTTCCACCATTAGAGTAGATTTTTATTTTTGTATAGCTTCTTTTGTATGCGGGTATGTACCCAGCAATCTTTGTAATATTTGAATTTCGATGGAATAGATTATTTGCCAATCCCTTGCCTTGTTTATTTCACGCATATTCTGATTTAACTTAGCAATTTCTTTAGTACTTAGATAATTTAACTTTTCAACGTGGTAGATAATAAGTTAAAGTTTTGCGTCCTCTTTCATGATTGTGCGGATAAGACCGTCACTTGCACTTAGTAGGATGGCTAAACTTTACCTATATCTGACCTGCGTGGAAGTTTTCCTCATCTTTTCCTTTGAAATTTTCTAAGTGTTTAGAATAAGTTAACCTTTCGACGCGCGGTTGTCAATAGGTTCGGTTTCCTCTCATGATTTGTGCGGTTAGGACCGGCACTTTCATTTAGTGGGATGACCAAAGTTTACCTATGACTGACCTGCGTGAAGGTTTACCGTTTTTTGGGTTTATGCGGGTTTTGCCGCCTTCCCCACGCAACGACTTTCCACGTAATTATGCGGTGAGTACCGGCATCAGTGTTGAATAAATTAACCGTTCGACGCGCGGTTGTTAATAGGTTAGTGTTCAGTTTCCTCTATCATGATTCGTGCGGATAGACCGGCACTTTCATTTAGTGGGATGACTGAACTTTACCTTTAACTGACCTGCGTGAAGGTTTGCCGTTTTTTGGGTTTATGCGGGTTTTTCCGCCTTCCCCACGCAACGACTTTCCACGTAATTATGCGGTGAAAACCGGCATATTCGTGTGGAAAGTTCATAAGTATAAATGTAAAATCATCAGCGTCGATGTTCTAAGGAGAATCATTTCCATTAGAAGTGGCTCTGGGCATTTTCTTTACAAATTTGGAATTGATCTACATGCAAACTGTGTAATTGAGCTCCCTTCCATGTTGTTGGGATGGGAGTGCCATCGAGCCGATATGCACCTGGTTCGGGATCTCGTTGTTTACGCAGTATGTAGTCTCCGGCATTGAAGCTGCAATTTTATTCGTGTTTTCCCCAGCTGGGGTTCTACACGCATCAGCCTGCTCAGCGTTCGTTACGCCACGAGGTGTGCGAGCGTCCCATCTCTGACAAATGCTTCGACGATGTCCTTTACGTCTGTGCATTCTTCAGTGTTGTGGCCTTTTGTCCTGTGAAAGTCACAGTATTTGCTCCGATCAGCATTGTGACGATGTCGGATTATTGGAGCCTTTGGCCATGGGAGCTCCTCAGTGGCGAATATCTCGGTGACGCTTTTGGTGAGTGGCGTCCATCTGGAGTTCTGGTTCGACTGTACGTTATCCCTTCCGCCTGACCGATGTTGCAAGCCGGATGAGGTGTCAAAGTTTACCCTTGACTGCCAAATGCCTAGCTTCCGCTTTTTGTTTAGTCGGGCGGTAAGGACGTTGTCTTCTCTTGTTTTCTGGGTGTAGAGGTTTGTGCTCTGGGGGAGATCTCTACCCAGTTGCTTCTCCGTTTCCGCAAAGCGTTTAGCTGCTGTCATGATGGCATCCCATGTGGATGGCATGCCATCTTTACCCGTTAAGGTGCGGATGAGCTCTGGGTCGTTCGCGCCCTGGATGAAAGCAGCGCGAACAAGATCTTCGCTAATATTACCCAGACTTAGCTTCTTTGAGTTGAAGCGAGTGATGAAGTCTGGCAAAGATTCATCTTCCTCTCGAATGCATTTGAGGATTGTCCATTGCTCTTCGGTATACTTTCTTTGTTGGCTGAAGTGTTGGCTAAATTTATGCTGGAAGTCTTCCCAATCGTAGATGTGGTGGACCGGTAGGCGATCGAACCACGCTCTAGCTGCCCCAACAAGCGTCATTTGGAACATGTAACACCACGTAGGTTCCGTTCAACTACTGACGGTTGCCCCCGCTATGAACCTGTTCAAATGATCGTCTGGATCAGATATACCATCGTAAGTGCCGATGTTGGACATCTGTTTGGCACTTTTCGGGACGATTGCTTCCGCAATGTCCCTTGCAAACTTGGACGTTCCCGCCTTTGCAGCAGTTGGTGTAAATGTTTTGGAGAAGTCACGTGGGTTTCCACCTGCGTTTTTTGGTTTGAAGGTTTCTCCAAAACGCCTTCTCGGTTGGGAGTCCGTTTCCTTACACTTCCCTTTCGCCCTATGACGAGGGTTTGCATCACTATCGGATTCCTCCGAATCATTGTCCCAGTACTCTCCGAATTCCTCAGGCTGTTGGAGTGAACGTAAGCGTTCATCCAACTCGGCTTGGAATTCTTTTTGACGTGCTTCCGCCCACGCTTTAACTTCATCGAGTGTTTGGCGGGGGAGCCTCGTTCGTTGTCTCTCTAACTGGGTATCGGTGAATCCCAGTGAGCGATTATTTACTGCACTTGCCCCAGCTTGGGTAACTGGGGTAGTGTTCGTAAAATTTACTGCACTTGCCCCGGCTTGGGTAACCGGGGTAGTGTTCGTAAAAACTGTGTAGTCGCCGGTATTCCCCTCAGTAACTGGGGTTGTGGTTACCGGAGTTTCTTTAACCATCTTTCCAGAAGTTTGAAAAAACTGAAAAGAAATGAAGTTCTAGCTTTTATGCACGGATGGCGCCAATGAAGAAATACTAATTGACCCCGGGCAGATTACGGATAATCTGGGGGTTAAATAGATGTTTCCCACGAGGGGTTAGATCCGGCAAAGATGGTTCTTCTGATAACCTGCAAAACAGACACCGTGAGCTCGTCACTGAGAAAGGGGGGGTACCTCCTTGTGACCACCCTCCGGCGTGAGAATCAGACTAGATTGCTCTTGAATATAAGTGTATATTAAGAGATTGCTAGAGCAGATATCAGGTATAAGATGTAAGATACAAGATAAGATGAGATGATCATACCATTTGGGGTATTTATAGCCGAAGGTAGGTTTCCAAGAAGGTGTAGCCGGCTGAATAGTATTCCTGTTCTACCAACTGTGGCCTACGCACGTGCCATGCTGGCAGTTGGTGGGTAGGCAGCGGCTGACAGTGACCAGGCCTGCTGTGTATTATTCCTTTTCCACCAACTGCAGGCTATGCACGTGGTATGACAGGAGTTGGTGAGTAGGTAGCGGCTAATAGTGACATACAGTACAAGAGCATGCTGCTCGCCATACTGTTGTCAATGGGCTGTCGTATCTCTGGTCAGATCTTTTGCCCATACCTCGTCAGGTACAATACAAAAGATCTTCCAGTATCGTACGGACTGGCTCATTTGGGCGGGAGTATTCCCCCTCCCGCCTTTGTGCGGGATTGTTCCCGGCTTTGCTCATTCCTTCAGGTGAAAACTGAATTATTGAGAGCTAAGTGCCTTGTGCGTGTAGCCTTGCTGCGCGGGTGGCCTTCCCTGATGGCTTGTATCCGCAGCTGCGGGAACAGGCGGAGTACTTCACCATTGGGAGGCATTTCCTGCGGGAACAGCTTGCGTACTGCGCGTAAGGACGTCACGTCTCTGAGCATGGTGGGTCCTGCGGATCCAGTTGGTTTCTGCACAGACGTCTCTCTTCAAGGTGAGTCCTGTGGGTCCAACTGGGCTCTGCTGGGACCTACCTCTTCAACCGTCTACCCTTAATATGAGTTTATCGTTTATAACTTGAAAATTTGTCGATTGTAGTCAAATTTGTGTCCGTCGGCATCTCAATTTTTGGAAGCAATTCGTTAGATTTTTATATGTAAAATAAAAAAGATTGGATCCAAATGCGTAATTAAAGCAGGAAAGAAAAGGCAAAATCTTATCTCCGGTTTGCTTTAATTTAGCTTTTGCTTTTGCTTTTTGGAAACATAAAAAATCTTTTTCTTTGTCACTTTGGACCAAACTCTATTTAACCTTTTTTGTTTTTTCACACAGTTTGCAAAAAGAAAATGTATATGATGCCCTTAACCCCACCTTCACATGTTTCAACATTTAGCTAGATGGCGACACCTCTAGTCGATTTTTTTTTATCTTTGTGAAAAATATATATAAAGTTATACATGCCACCAATATTTTCTAATTTGCTCTTAAGGAGTTCACGAGTCAGGTTTTCTGTTGCTAAGGTGAAAATTTTCTAGAATGTCCACACGAGCATATTTAACTATATAAATCTTTTATCCACAAATATCGTACTTAAAATGCATTGGTAATATCTGAGGTCCAATATTCATTATAAGCCCAACATCTCCCATATCTACAATGACAAGGAATATGTAGTTGAGTAAATCAATTCTTTGTGTCGATGATAATATGCAAATTCGTAGTTTGAACTATTAAGAAGGGGAACCGGTAAATATAAATAAAAGGTCATGGGGTATTATACTCTAGCTCATCTTAACCTATGTTTGGATTAGAGTATATCCCCATTACCTAAACAAAAATGTTAGGAACTCATTATAATAAATAAGACATTGTTTAACGCAAACAAAATCAAATAGATATTAAAGTCAGTTTTTCTTTAAACAAATTTGATTTAAGTAAAGTAGCCGAAGGGACGACTCTGTAAAAAAAATGATAAAACACTTGACATGAAAATCACATAGGAACTAAACAAACAAATTTGTGTTTTCCTTTGTTTTCGTAAGCAAAAATATATATAAAGGTATATTTTGATGGACATTCGTGTGAGGGTTCACACACAATTTCCAACCCATTTAAACATGAAAAGGACATGGGAATTTGAAGATGTGGTGGACAAAGCCTGTGGCCATCTATGTCATGTTGAAATTAAAACCTTTGTGGTCCCATACACCAAACCAAATATCACATACCCCGTGTGGTCGGCTAGGTGTGTATGTAACCATTTTTTATTTTTCTATTTTGGAGAATGGCGCACTAGGATGCATTTCAGCCCAATCAATAACATATTGTTGCCATTTTCCATAGAATCATTCATGATAATAATAAAAATCAACAAAATTTGAAGTATGTCTATTTGTACGCGGTGAATATTACCCTAATAAACGAAGTAACTTGACTCTTGAGTTTATTGTTCAATATGCGTTATCAATTATTAATATAGAAACCACCATGCCATCACCTCACCATCAAAGAAAAGAAAACAATGTGATGGGATTATGGATGTTCACAGTTCGGTTTGAAACCGTGGAACATCTTAAACCGGTCATCGATTTGGTTTCACGGTTGGTTTTCTTTTTTAACTTTTGGTGGTTGGTTTGAAAATTTTTACACCGTGCCGAACGTTTTGGTTTACGGTATGTACCAAAAACCAACCGTATAAAACCGAACTGGAACGCATGATTAAATTATATTTAATTTTTAAATTAAATATATATAAACGAGGACCCAAAAATCCTATGTGTCGCTATGTGGTCCCCCCCTTTGGAGTCACTAGATTTGCTTGATTTTTAAATGGAAGTTTCTCATGCATTTGACCCGAATTCATGGTTATGGGTCTTACCAAACCCATATATTCCTTAAACGAGTTATAACATCTTATTAAATTAAAAATTAATCTCACCAAATTATTGATATAAAAATCCTATAAAATAGGATATACTAAAAATTAATATATGATTTATTTAAAAAAGATATATATATAATTTATAATTAAAAAACCGATTTATAGTAAAAAAAATAAACGGGTTATAACAACTCATATATTTGTGAAACAATTTATCATCAAGGGTAAAGTTAAAATACAAAGGACAACAAAAATGAGAAGGGTGAGAAAGAATCTAGTCCATTGATCTTAGGTTTGAATGACTGAGATTAATTTAATAAATAAAAATTGATGAAAAGGGCATTAAGGTAATAACTCACATTTGTTGACTTTCTCTCTCCACATGCAAGGCACATGTCAATTCCCCCGTCATTTTAAAATGTCCATAACTTTTTCATACGACATTATTTTTTTAAAAAAATTCACCATAATAATAAGCGTTTTTTTATCTTTAATATGAGTATCATATTGTTATATATAAAAAAAATTAGTGGGTTTTTTAATTGTGTTTTTTTGTTGTTCATTGTGTCATTGTGTAATATGTTGTTTCCATTCTGTTTTACGTTTCAAGTCATAGTGTTATACGTATTCACCATTGTGTCATACATTTTAGGCCATTGTGTTATACGTATTCACCATTATGTCTTACGTTTTAGGTCATTGTGTTTTACATATTCACCATTATGTTTTACGTTTCAAGTTATTGTGTAACATGTATTAAGCATTGTGTTTTATGTATTAAATAAAAAGACACAATGGTGTGCGAAAAGACACAATGACGAAAAAAGACACAATGATAAGCGAAAATACACAATGGTGTGCGAAAAGACACAATGACGAAAAAAGACACAATGATAAGTGAAAAGACACAATGGTGTGCAAAAAGACACAATGACAAAAAAAGACACAATGGTGTGCGAAAAGACACAATGACGAAAAAAGACACAATGATAAGCGGAAAAGACACAGTGACGTGATTTTTGTTTTAAATTTTATATAACAAAAATCATACTCATATTAAAGATAAAAAAACGCTTGTTATTATGATGATTTTTTTTAAAAAAAAATATCATACGAAAAAGTTATAAACGTTCTAAAATGATGGGGGTATTAACATGTGTCTTGCATGTGGAGAGAGAAAATGTATACAATTACCTCTATACATTTTTTCTTTTGGTCCCCACTTGACACATATCAATTATTTATGGCTTCTCACACTTCTTATTTTTGTTACCCTTTGTAGAATAACTTGACCATATCATCAAACCATAAGTATATTATTAACTTTCATAAAATAAAAAATAAAATAAATATTAAAAACAAATAATATAAAACAACCCCCGTAATATGGGGGGATAAAAACTATAATATATATATAATCTATAATATATATAAACGAAAACCCAAAAATCCTATGTGTCGCGATGTGGTCGCTCCCCCCATTTTTTGGAGTCACCAGATTTGTTTGATTTTTAAATGATGGCCTCTCATTGATTTAACCCGATTTTACCCCGTTTATGTTACAAATTTCGCGGGTCTCGTGGGTCACCAAACCCGGATAACCCTAACACGGGTCATAACGTCTCAATTACATGATACTTTATGTGAAACCCTGACCTTCTCACCAGACCTTATACACCCTCTTTTATCAAATCCGAATGCAATTCGCTCCACTGCCTTTGTATAATCAAAATCAACAGTTTCGTCATCCGCAGCCACATCCACATTTTAAAACTAATCAACAGTTACAACCACTATCTATCCGTGAGTATTGCTGTTGGGGTTCGTCGAAGATGATGGAGGTAGCCGTGGAATTTATTCTTGTCTTCGTTGTTACATCATTGATCTTTAACATTGTTACAATTCTCTAATTGTTATTTGTGTGAGTTACGGTATTATGAATATGTGAGTGGATGATTGCAATGTACATGTGATAATTATTGACTCCACTATTGTTGTATTCAATTCCATCCGTCAAATGCATCAACCCTTTTGTACAATCCGATTATTAAAGCGTGCTCTGTTTAAGGTATGCCGGAAAAAAGTGTCATGATTTTTTCAAAAGTGGATTATGTCGGTTTTCGGGGCGATTATTTTAAGTTTCCTTTTGTTTTATTGAGTTGTGCTGATTTGTCTGATGTTTGGGTTGATAAATGTGTTCATGGGAAGGGTTTGAGAACTGGGTTGGAGTTTGATTTCTACTTTTGGACGTCGTTGATCGATTATTATGCAAAATATGGCGAGTTGGGGAATGTAAGCAAGGTGTTTGATGAAATGCATGTGAGAGATGTTTCGTCTTGGAGCGCGTTGATTGCGGGGCATGTGAAGTATGCGATGGTTAATGTTGATGAATATTTGTTTTCACGAATGTTGGATAATAAGAACATTGTGTCATGGACCGCTATGATATCCGGGGTACACACAAAATGGTCTGATGAATCATGCCTTCAAGTTGTTCGATGAAATGGCAAATGATTTGTCAAATGTGAAACTGATTTGGGTGATGATAAAGAGTATCCTTCCGGCCTGTGGACAATCTTCCGACCTTGATCAAGGCCGAAACGCACCACTAGAATAGGGCTTAACTTGAACGCGTCCGTGCAAACCGCACTCAAATGGGTCCATTAAGCATTCATTACTTTAGATCGGGGAGGAAACAGGCTGTGTTAATCATGTATCAATTTGACTCAGGTCAAAACGAGTCTTTTCAAAAAATAATTTTAATTTTGTTCAGGCCGAAACGGGCTCTAGCCAAAATGGAGTCATGTCAAAATGAGGTATCGATGTCATGCTTTCGGGTTCTGTTTCGAGGCCAAATTATGTCGATTGATTCAAGGTATTCAATGGCTGCATTGGAGATATTACGGGTCAAACTGTTTAATTCGTAAAAGTGAAGCTGAGTCTCTAAACTAAAGAGATCGTCCTATGAGCAAAGTTAGGTTGCATTAGTTTTCCTATTACTTGATGTTCAGTTTGACTTCAGATGTCTCTATGCTATTCTCTTTTAATGTTTTTTTAATAACTTATATATTTCTTGTTATATTTCTTCTTAAATTGTGAGTTTACTAATTTATTTAATGCAGGGATTACTCTCTTAGAATATTGTTTAATATGTGATCTCTAACTTTGATAACCAGTGTGTTATGTTTACTTTTCAAAACCATTCATGATTTTGAATAACGAAAAATTAGCGAATAGCAACCCTGTCTCTTTGGTTAAAAACAGGTTATAGTATTATATGCCAAAGCTCTAAACTAAAATATTGTTGAATAAATGTGTAAAATATTATCTAGCATTCTCATCCATTTATAACAAAAGAATTCGGATTAGTTTAAACAGGTTCTGCCAGTTTTGTGTAGAACGTTTTGCTTAGTTTAGTCATATGTCCGTACACCAATATATATGTTCGTGTTAGTTATGTTCGTTTGTTTAAAATTTATATGCACAGTTCATGAACATAAACGAATGGAAACGAGCATTATTGAGCAAAGGTAAACGAAGATAAGTGAAATATATGAAAAAATGTAAACGAACACAAACAAAGATAAAAGAATATAAATGAAAACAAATGAATAAATATAAAACATTAAGTAAATGATTTATTCAATGTTTCATCCATAAATGAACATACACGACCATAAACAAACATAATTGGATCAAAATATGTCCACGTATATAAATTATTTTTTTACAACGACGGCTTTCTTATATTTAGGCTACTGTACTCTCCAAATTTGGAGAGCCTCGATGCCCCACTCTGGCCAGAGTATGTTTTCTTAACCTGACCCACGTTGGTTTCAGAGTTTGGCTTGGGCTCCCCTGGGAAGCCATACCACCAACTGGCACTTGACAGTTGTTGTGTCAGCACAAGAGCAAAACTCTCTTGCGTAACACACGGTGGGACGAAAACCGGGTTGGCTCCGAGTTCAAACTGACAACCTTTGCACAATCCCTAGCTCAAATATTTCATTGCCAAAATCCATCCCAAAATAACACAGGTGAGATTCGAACTTAGGTCTCCACTGGATAACCCAAAAGTGACACAAGTGAGATTCGAACTTGGGTCCACTATATAAATTCTAAATGGATATAACAAACTTCTTTACAATAAGTTAAAATAGATGATTTATTCAATGTTTTATACAAAAATGAAAATAATTGAAAATAACCAAAGCTAGATGGATCAAAAATAGTAGGGCTGTGCAACGGTTCAGAACCGGAACTGAACCGGAACCGAAAATGAGTGAAAAATAGAACCGGAACCGGAACCGGAACCTATTATAGTAAACCGGTTCGGTTCTAGAACCGCTAAAGCCGGTTCTCGCTAAGCGGTTCTGGCTAGAACTGGTTCGATCATTTATTCATCAAATGAGTTATGCAAACTTTGCAAATTTCAAACAAGTTTATACAATTATATGTCTTCTTTCACGATAAAACTAATTTAGATTACAACATGAACATTCGTTATTAAAACCTAAGTGTTGAAGTTAATAAATCATTAGCAACGATAGATTAATAGAAGATCGTATCATTTTATATTAAATTACCATGATAGCTTAAATCAAAATTGATCATGGTTGCTAGTTATTGAACGAAAAGAAAGAAGATTTGAATTAAAAAAATGATTGAATAGATGCCGTTAATAAGTTACTCTATATAAAATGGGGATTGGTAAATTTATTTAAAACGTTTTGAATATTCCGGTTATTCGGTTCCAAGTCTAGAACCGCCGGTTTTACCCGGAACCGAACCGAGAACCGTGTAATGCAAATTTTGAGAACCGAGAACCAAACTGGTACACACATTAGCGGTTCTGAGGCACCGGTTAGGTTCCGGTTCCTCGGTTCTGACGGTCCGAACCGTTTTTTGCGCACCCCTAAAAAATAGGTCCTGTATACTACAAACTTCGTTATAATAAATTAAATTAAATTACAAATATATATATTCACAAAATATTATAAACGATAAATGCAAAACCCCCGTAATACGGGGGCTAAAAGCTAGTATATATATATATATATATGAGATGGTTCATGCGAGAAGTGATTTTATAATAAGAAGTGCGAGAAGTTGATCTCAACCGTTGATCATGCCTAATCAATGGTAAATAATGATAATGGCAAAGTTGTAATATAAAGAAAACAATGTGCAAGAATTTTTATGATAAAAGGGTAATTAGGTATGTTTATTTGTTTGAAACCATTAATTGCGCTAATTAATTCTACATTACTTTCCACATCAATTCTTTTAATAAGTTACAAACTATTAGAAAAAAAAAAGAAATTGGCTTTTACATAAAAATATTCTAAGAATAATTTTAATAATGTATATTCATGATCAAAATTGTTACTGGTTTCAAAAGATTTATTTGAAATATTTTTAACTTACACATGAAAAATGTATCTGTAGGTGAATGATAATAAATTCACCTACACAAGAAATATAGTCGTCTACACGTAACTCAAATTAACCTATACAACTTTTTGGTTATAATTATTTTCATTTACACGTAACTTGTGATCACCAATACGTAACCTTTTTTTACCTACACAAATTGTTGGTTCTTTTTATTTTCACTACAGGTAGCTAATATCCACCTACACATAACTAATATTAACCTACACATATTGTTAGATAATATGATTTTCTCATACACGTAAGTAATATTCACTTACACATAACTCGTATTTTCCTACACATAACTCATATTAACCTACACATATTGGTAGATAATATGATTTTCTCATACAAGTAAGTAATTTTCATCTACACATAACTCATATTAACTTATACAACTTTGGTTATTTTTATTTACATTTTACACGTGACTCGTGATCATCAATACATAACTTATTTTTACCTACACATATTGTTGGTTCCTTTTATTTTTACTGGCACGCAGCTAATATCCACCTACACATATCTCATATTAACCTACACATATTGTTAGATAATATGATTTTCTCATGCACATAAATAATATTTACCTACACATAACTCATGATTGCCTACACATAAAAAGTTGATCAAGTAATAATAAAAATTAAAATAAATGATTTGTTATTTTCAAATTAAAAAACAATTAAAACAAAATACCTGATTAGGATTAAATTTGGGTTGTAATTTTCCAATAACCACGGTTATAGGAAAAATTTGTTGTGTGTAGGTTAGGATTATAATATCTTTAAATTTATTAATAATTTGCGTGGATATATATAGTTTACAAAACAAATATCATTAACTTAATGTAATTATTTTTTGGTATGAAGATCTCGATTTTTTTAAATTTGTAGACATATAAATCAATATCGGCTGGGGTTTGCAAAGAATGACTGTTTTTTATTTTATTTTGAATGGCATGAATGATTCTAGATTAACATCAACTTGAATAAAAAGATCAAACAAAATAACCATAAAATTAAAAAAAAACTGATGTACAACATTCAGAAGATTACCAATTAGTTAGTAACAGATTCCAAAAATAAAACAAACGAAGTTGACTAATATGCCCTTATATTAAATAAAGAGAAAAAATGTGATTGGTTAGAATCACTTCTCATACTTCTCGCACTAAGAAATACTTCTGAAATGAACCAAAACATTATATATATATATATATATATATATATATATATATATATATATATATATATATATATATATATATATTTGTGTGTGTACAAATTTATTATTAGACATGTTCAAATAAATAATACATTACTATATACTCACACGAGATAAAAAAAATGGGCTCAGCCCAAATCCGAAATACACAAACCTTTAATTGGCATGTCTAATATTTAAATGAAAATTCTAAGTCGGCGTTTAAAGTTTGTAAAAATCTGTTAATCATTTAGAGCATTACTATGATATACGTATCAAACATTATTTTGGACATTTTGTATAAAATTCTAACATGTTCAAACCGTGAAACCAAACCGTTACTAACGGTTCGCTTGGGTTCGGTTGTGGAATTCAACGGTTTGGTTTCGGTTTACGAAAATATAAAAAACGGTTTGCCCTAAACACCACGAAAAATGGACCGTGAACACCCCTAGATGGGATGTGTACCCTCTCTTGTAGTTGGTGCACAATCCAGTTTCAGGGCCAAACCAATTTGGTTTGGAAACCAATTCAGACAAAATCAAAACCGATTTTAAACCAATAGGTCGGATCAGAGCCTGGGCGCCTCAACTATCTTGCCGCCAAGAAAAGAGTTTATGACGGGACAAGGTTAAAGAGAACTGGGTTAATATGCGTTTTACAACACCCTAGACTGAATATTATTTACCATACGAGTATATGATATCTTTGATACAAGCTTTATAGCCCATCCGACCCCGTTACATTATCAAATCCATTAGCTTAGTCACATAACTAACTGTTGGAAATAGAACTTGTAAATGGGTCAAGATTATCAAACCTCTACCAATCCTAAAACTCAACGACAAATTGCAGGTCCATCATTCTGGTAATTGGATATTAAAAATGCATAATTAAACAAAAATACAAAATCATAATGTTTACATGCCAAGAATATATGGTTTATGAAAACAGTAAGGAAAAAACCATGGTTTTTACTATACACTATTACACATTATTAACAATAAACAAACAAAAAAATCAATAGAATCATGTTCGCAACCTCTAACAGACAAGGTTCAAATAAGCTAACTCATCACTCGTGGGTAATGTATATACACAGAACGATATTTGTTTGCCTCGTGTACCATTGAGCAAAATAACCTTCGTTTATTTGGACATGTTATTTTACTCAATAACAGAAACTTTTCAGCAGGCCAAACAAACTCAAAACTCCGGTCTGCAACACCTGAATTTCCAATTCTACCCTTATTAGTAAGAGAACTCGAGGCCTCTAACTGATATATACTTCTTCACCCAAATTGCAATATCTTCAACACACGCCTGAGCTTTTGGTGTCTTAAGAAACATCTCAAAAGTCGCAAACTCATGTATCACGTCTTTATAATCATAAACAGGGGCGTCTACATTAACCTTTCTAAGCTCCTGTGAATACGCAATCGCACGGTCCCGCATAAAGTCGTGTTCAGCCACTACCGTTAAAGTAGGTGGCATTTGTCTTAAGGGTATTTTCGCCATTAGAGGGTTGGCAGCTGGATGGTCCAGATTGAACTGATCATTCGGTAAGAAAAGTTTCCATGCTAAAACCACCATGCTTCTGTCATAAAGATAAGAGTTGGTCAACTTGATCTCCGATTTAGTGGGAGTGTTTCCAATTACAAAAGGGTACATAAGGACTTGAGCCACTACTCTTATCGGGTCCAAACGGTTCCCAGCTTCCACTGCCTTTTGTGTCACGTAATTTGCAATATTTGCTCCCGAGCTTGATCCAAGAAGCACACACCTATTCATGGCCACACTAATATGTCAAAATATTTGCAACATCTTCATTTATTGATCATTTTATTAACAAGCTCCTTAATAATAATAGACATTGTATAAATACATTAAATAAAAAGGCTCGTGAGTGGTTAGAACTCGAGCTCAAGGTCGTTTACTAGTTGCTTAAGCTGGCTGAATTGGAGTTTTTAATGAGCCAATGTCGAGTAGCTCGGAGGCTTATTCAATAATAACTAATCATGAAATTGATCTATGTAATAAAAATCAAAATATACGAGTTACAAAAGCAATACCTGGAAAGATCGGCATGAGCAGCGATCCACGGCTCAATCATCTCGGAGCCAAACCCATCAACAATCAGTCTGCGTCTCAACTCCACCCGACCCGAAACCCGACACTCTGCCAAATTGGACTGCTTCGCCAACCAATTCAACGCCTCCAGACCGTCCTCAAACGCAGCCGGAAACCTACTCTCGGGGGCCAGTCGGTACCCGACAGCCACCACAATCGCATCGCACGCCTTTGCAACCCGCCTACAAAACAAATCATTGGCCACCGAAACCCCACTCCCCGTCACAAACCCACCTCCATGAAACTGCAAAACTACCGGCAGCTTCCGTATATTATTATTATTATTATTACCCAGTTCGGGCGAATACCCGGCGTAAACACCATGAGTCTGATTGGGGTTAAAGTTAAAACCTTTTGAGCCGGTAAGTACGGATTGGGGTAGAAAGATCCGTAAGGAAAGAGAGGTTAATGGGTCGATGTGGATATCTTTGGTGGCAACGCCGTCGTGGAAGCTAGGGTTTGCAGGTGTGACGGATTCATCAGCGCGTGAGACGACGCCGAATTGATTGTTGTTGTTGTTGGTGTTGGGGTTTTGAGTGAGGGTTTGTAATTGGCGGTTTAAGATGAATTTGTAAATAAGACTGTAGAGTTTTACAGATACAGAAGGCATGTTGTATTATGATTATTAGATTAGATGGTGAATTGAAGAAGATGAAGATGAAGATTTTTGATGAAGATGGAATATAAAATGCATTTTGGTGATTATTAGTTGTTTTAAGGGTTTTATGGGAGACTTGTTCTATTCAAAATTGGGGGTCATGTTTAGAAGCTTCGGCAATGGGTTATTAAATTTTTTAAAATTTGAATAGAATAGGATTATTATTGAGTATTATTTTCAATATGTGTATGCGTTGCATGCTTATTATTATTCTAGACGATTAACTTTTATTACGTAAGAATAAAATTGTTATCATGTCCTTGCATGGAAATTAATTCATTACTATATTGATATTGTCATTGTTATCTTATCTGTATTTATATAATATACTAGTATTTATATAATGTATTAGTTTTTATCCCATGTATTAGGGGGTGTTTTATATTATTTGTTTCTAATGTTTATTTATTTTT
The DNA here is from genome assembly GCF_021521415.1 of Bidens hawaiensis. Lineage (NCBI taxonomy): Eukaryota > Viridiplantae > Streptophyta > Magnoliopsida > Asterales > Asteraceae > Bidens > Bidens hawaiensis. Next base: position 283,184 of record NW_027493829.1, read on the forward strand.
TGAATTTTTATTCTTTTTGTTATATGAAAGTTAATAATATACTTATAATTTGATGATAAATTGTTTCACAAAAAAATGAGATGTTATAACCCGGTTTAAAAGCTATATGGGTTTGATAAGACCAAACATCCGTTTATATATTTTACTACAAATTAGTTTTTTAATTATAAATAATATTTATCTTTTTTTAAATAAATCAGATATTGATTTTTAGTATATCACTACTTTATAGGATTATTATATCAAATATTTGGTGAGATTAGTTTTTAATTTAATGAGATGTTATAACCCATTTAAGAAATATATGGATTTGATAAGACCCGTACCCGTGAATTCGGGTCAAATGAATGAGAAGTCTTCATTTAAAAATCAAGCAATTCTGGTGACTCCGAAAAAGGGGGGAGCGACCACATCGCGACACATAAGATTTTTGGGTTTTCGTTTATATTATATTATATTATATATATATATATATATAGGGGTGAGTTATTGTACAATAATCAGTTATCATACATTAGGTACGCGAACGTTGATTTAATTTTTACGTGGTGGCATAATCGTAAATAACCTAAATCTAATTCTACAATCTAATTCATCAATTGATTCATCAGACGTCCATCCATATCAATATAATTCAATCGTCGATCCATAACAAACTAATCTACAGATTGACATCAAACTAACTTGAGTTATCTAAACCTAAAAAATGTTCGTTACCTGCGAATAAACTTCAAACATTTTTTGCAATTAAACAAACGATTGTTGTTTGTTCTTCAATTTTTTGCCTAATTATACAAATTTGAGCCTTCAATTTTACAGTTGCAACTTATTTTGGATGTTAAAAAAAACTGAAGACGCTGTACATTTAAACGTTCTGAAAAAAAACGAACACCTTTAAACGTTCAAGTTTAGAAGTTCTGTACCAAAACTTTAGAAGTTCTAACAAAAAGGTTTAGAAGTTCTAACAAAAACATCAATTGATTATGGAATTGCAGAAATAACGCACTCAATCGAGCTCTTATTAGGATTCAAAATATTATGTTTAAACGTTCTGAAACAAAACTGAATACCTTTAAACGTTCTGGCCAAAAAAGAACATCTTTAAACGTTCTAATACGTTCACAGATGTTCTGGGTGTTCAAAAAAAATGAACATCTTTAAACATTCTAATACGTTCTAAGAAGTTCAGGTTGTTTAAAAAAATTTAGAAGTTCTGATAAAGTTTAGAAGTTCTAAGAAGTTCTGGGTGTTTAAAATGGTTTAGAAGTTCTGATAAAAAGTTTAGAAGTTCTAAGAAGTTCTGGGTGTTCAGAACTTCTAAAACTAACATTAAAAAATTAAACACATGTAAACATGAAATTGAACACTGAAATCACTTCATATAATCTCATAATCATCAAACAATCGTCAATCGACCGTTAATTTGATCATTGATTCGATCATATGAACAAAATATGGAACGTTTGCAACTGGGTTTCTGCAAAAATCAAAATTGATCAATTGAAACTTCAAATTGATGATTAATTGGACCAATTTCAAAGTTTAATTGATCAATTAGCGCAACAATTTCAATTTCAATTGGTCAATTTTATCAACTGACCCGTGAAAAAGGCGTGACGAGGAAGATGGTGTTCATGACGGTACCTCGACGGTCACGACGGTGGATGCAATCATTGGACGGTGACGGTGAGGGTGAACGTGTACGGAATCTATGGAGCAGTGGATTAGAGTTGATGGGAGCAGAGGATTAAAGCACTGGAGCAGGGGAAGGTCACGTGTTTTTTTGAAATCGATGGTGTACAAACTCGCGTACATATTGTATGATAAGGGATTATTGTATTTGATCCTTTATCTATATATATATATATATGGTCAAGTTATTCTATAAAGGGTAACAAAAATGAGAAGTGTGAGAAGTCATAAATAATTGACATGTGTCAAGTGGGAAGCAAAAGAAAAAGGGTATATATGTAATTATACACATTTTCTCTCTACACATGCAAAACACATGTTAATACCCCCATCATTTTAGAATGTCTATAACTTTTTCGTATGATATTTTTTTAAAAAATAATTCATCATAATAACAAGCGTTTTTTTATCTTTAATATGAGTATGATTTTTGTTATATAAAATTTAAAACAAAAATTACGTCATTGTGTCTCTTCGCTTATTATTGTGTCTTTTCGCAAACCATTGTGTCTTTTTTTGTCATTGTATTTTTTCGTCATTGTGTCTTTCAACTCATCATTATGTTTTTTTTAAATACTAATAACACCGTTGTGTAATAATAATATGTAAAAATAATGATAAAATAACAACAAATTATCTAATACATAAAACACAATGATTAATACATGTTACACAATAACTTGAAATGTAAAACAAAATGGTGAATACGTATAACACAATGACCTAAAACGTAAGACACAATGGTGAATACGTATAACACAATGACCTAAAACGTAAGACACAATTGTGAATATATATAACACAATGACTTGAAACGTAAAACACAATGGAAACAACATATTACACAATGAGTTGAACGTAATATACAATGAACGCAATACTATTTTTCTCAAATTAAATGATTTTATCATATGTCAATCCGAATAAAAGACAATGAACGTATTACACAATGACTTGAAACGTAAAACACAATGGAAACAACATATTACACAATGACTTGAACGTAATATACAATGAACGCTATTTTTCTCAAATTAAATGAATTTGTCATATGTCAATCCGAATAAGACAATGAACGTATTACAAAATGACTAAAAGTACGAACAAAACCACACAATGACGTAATCTTTGTTTTAATTTTTGTCTTTAATATGAGTATCAATTGAAAAATATAATGATCAAAATCTATAATACAATTCATATGAAAACTTAACTAAAGACACAATGAACAACAAAAAAACAAAATTAAAAAAACCCATTAATTTTTTTTATTTTTATATAACAATATGATACTCATATTAAGATAAAAAAAACGCTTATTATTATGGTGATTTTTTTTAAAAAAAAATAACGTCATATGAAAAAGTTACGGGCATTTTAAAATGATGGGGAATTGACATATACCTTGCATGTGGAAAGAGAAAGTCAACAAAGATGGGTTATTACCTTCATGTCATTTCCATCAATTTTTATTTATTAAATTAATCTTAGTCATTCAAATCTAAAATCATGGACTTGATTCCTTCTCACCCTTCTCATTTTTGTTGTCCTTTGTATTTTAACTTTACCATATCTATATATATGTATATATATATATATATATATATATATATATATATAATATAAACGAAGATCCAAAAATCCGACGTGTCGCGATGTGGTCGCTTCCCCTTTTCTTGGAGTCACCGGATTTGCTTGATTTTTAAATGGAGGCTTCTCATGCATTTGACCCGAATTCACGGGTATGGGTCTCATCAATGTCACACCTGTGATATTTGTCAATTTTTATTTGTATTCATATTTGTATTTGTATTCATTAAACCGACGCGTTATGTCGTTTCAATAAATCCGTATTTGTCGTTTATCATTTAATATTAACTACGATGATTTATAGTTATTATTCGTTTATTTTTCTATTTGTTTAATTCAATTAACGAATCTCCGAGCTATAAAAGTCTATAAAATAATCAAAGTTTAAATTTATCGCGTATGAAATGAAAACAATCTAAAGATATTAAATCATACCAAGTTCTAATCTAGTTTTGTATAATTATAAAGTTAAAGGGTTAAAGATTTTTTAAGTTTAAAAACAAAATATAAGCTGATACAAAGATTAGAGACTTAAATTGAAACTTGGATTTTAAATAATAATATGATAATAATAATAATAAACAACACCAGCCGCCCCTTCCCATCTTCCTCACGTTTTTTCGGCGAGGCCGAATTCCGGCGACGGCAGAAAAGTTCTGGCGACCATTAAATCTCTCCAAAACGCCATTTTTTAATCAATTTTAATGATATAAACTCGTTTCTCCATCACCTTAATGATTAATCAAGCCTCATTACGCGTAATAACACCTCAACGTTCGGATTCCAACCTCAAACCGCCGGATAATATTAAAAATTTCATTAACTCGAATTAAACCTCCAACGGATCAATTGAGGCTATAAATAGTATCCTAATATCTTCCTAAACGTGCTACAAACATAATAATACACAAACAAACTCGTTATTATCACCAATTCGTTCTTATAATTTCGCTCCGGGCAACTCACTGTTCGACCTCATTCCGGTAGCTTTAAAGGTAATTGATAGATGGATTTTCTTAGTTTTGACCCGACAAACAAAACCCCTAACCCTAATTTAAGGAACATGGTCTGGTTTAAGGGAATTGAAACCCTAGGGTTAGGATGAGGAAGATGAAGTTTGGGTTTGCTGTTTATATTTAATTGTTTCCATTTCCTAACAACAATACTAAATTAGTCCAGTGGTTGTGTGTGTGTTGTGTGGGCATGGTGACCCGGGTTTGAATCTGGGTCACAACAAATCTTTTATTTCTTTTAAAAACCATTTGTTTATCAATTTTAATAAGTTAAATATATATTTATAATCAAACAAAAATAAATAAAATTATTTTTATAGATAAATAATTTTCCGTTAACAAATTTCCGTTCAAAAATCAACTTTTACAAACTAAATCACTCGTTAAAACTTGTTAAATAATTATTTAAATAATATATATATAATAACGTTGTAACTATATAAATTCTAACCGACAACGATAAATTCTGTAAATATGATTTAAAATCTAATATTCAACTTATAAGTAATATTAAAAAATTCATGAAAAACCCGTTAACTTAAATATTAATACACTTAAAAATGTGTAACAAAATACTTATAAACCAACCCTTTATTTTCCATAAAATTAGTTAGTAATTCTTGTGTTTTTTATTATTTTAGCTCGTGAGATTCGATCGTTCGGTTTCGTATAACGCACTTTTGTTTCATTGTCAAGTTTGTCATCCCAATTCAAAGGTGAGTTTCTCACACCCCCTTTTTTACCCTTTTTACTATTTTGGGGGAGCATATATATCCTATCAACAATGAAATTTTGTTTAATTATTATTACAAACTACAATTCGTTACATGGACTTGTGTGCTTATTTGCTTACTTGCTCATGGTTTCCTCAATAAGTATGATCATACTCCCCCCCATGCACTCAGGACCTCGATGTTATGAGTGGAACAGGGACCCCCGACCGAGTACATTTGGTTGTTACCGAATGGAAAAGACATTGCTTGCGCTATTACTACACCAAGTTTCATGGAATTGTATGGTTTTTATGTACTTGTATCAAACTTGTGTGAACTCACCAACTATTCAATTAGTTGACTTTATTTTATATATATGCTACAGGTACTTACATTAGAGGATGAAATGGCGAAATACACTAGAAGTTAGGTTACTTAAAGAATAAACAAGAAGATGTGTTTTATTGTTTTCTCCTTTATATTTGTCTTATTGAACAAATTGTGTACTTGGGATTTGAATGAATTAATGATATTATTGTCATTTAATAGTGTCACATGTGTTTTGGGCAATCTGTACGTCACACCCGGGCGTATTCTGCTAAAGCCGGGGTGTTACAGATTGGTATCAGAGCCGTGACTATAAGATAGGACATTAGACATAGTGTTCTAGTTAGTTATAGTTTGTTTGCTTAATTGTTTAGGTTGCATGATTAGAAAATTATATAGGCCTTATGTGATTGTTCAATGCACTTGCTTAATATTTTATTTTCAATTCATTTACGCCTCATGTACACAAAGCACACACAAGTCCAAGACTTATGCCTAAAAGCAAAGATTTTCCAAACATTTTCAATAATCGATTTTATTGTGGTGTTCCGATATTTCTTCTTCTTAAAGATGGTTCGTTATGGCGGGTATGTAGTAACTGGAAGGGGTACGTGCTTGTTTTCCGAAACTCTTGACACCAAGGTTATTGAAACCTAAGGATAAGCAATGCGTATAAATCCCAATCAGACGCGGGACCCGCTTGCTTACCTGGAGAGTTAGGAAAGGGCATGAACCCTATTAGGCCAAAGCATATCACTTTCAACGCCATATGAATCACAACTTTAAGTTTTCACCGCGATCGTGTTCTCTTTGTGAAAAGAATATGGTTGCACTCCTTTATGTTTTACAATGTGTTTTAACTGGAAGTCTGTATACGAATACTCAGCTTTCGGTTTGATTTCGAGTTTCTTAAGTTCCACACCATATTTATTACCATTGTTATGATTTTTATTTATTTAATTTTTTTTATATTATTTATTTATTTCTTTTATAGCGAACTTTAACAAGGATTCTTTTTTTATACCATACCCTATTCCGAGTCTCACGAATTCCGTTACTATTGTTCGCAGAATGTCTATCCATTTCAACAAACGCCGTTATTCTTAAACCTCTAGCCGCAAGTTAACTGCTCATATCACCAAACAACTAGCCGCGGTCATTACCGATATGATGACCCAAATTCACAAGAACCTTTCTGCTAGTATTGCCTCTGCTTCATGCGAGCCTAAACCATCTCCTTGTTCGTATAAGACTTTCACCAGCACAAAACCCCCAGCGTTTGACGGGACTGAAGGTGCCACTGCCCTACTTCAGTGGTACGAACAAATGAAGAGCAAATTCCTCCACATTGAGTGTCCCGATGATAAGCGAACCCGTTTTGCTACAAGTGTCTTTGAAAAAGGGGCACTTACCTGGTGGGTGAAGGAAAAGACAACCCCGAAGCTGCCATGGCTATGCCATGGGACGAATTGAAAGAACTGATGACCAAGCAGTTCTTGCCTCCCAGTGAGCTTATGAATTTGGAAGCTGAATTTTGGAACCTCAAACAAGAGAGTGATGAGCACGCAGCTTACACTTCTCGTTTCAATGAACTCAGTGTGCTGGTACCTCACCTTGTTACCCCAACTTCGCGTGCCATCGATAAGTACATTCGGGGACTACCGAGAAAAATCCAAGATAATGTTTTGAGTAGTTCTCCCAAAGAACTTGGTGACGCAATCAACAGGGCCGTCCCCGAGAATACAAAAAACTTCTAGGGCCCGGGACGTGAAAAAAATTGGGCCCTAATCAAACAATCCCAAAACATGAAATTCATTAAATTAAAAATTAAAACATAGTTCAAGCTTATCGTTGCAATTCACAATTCCCAACTCTGTCAATAACATTCTGATTAACAAGTTTCAGTTGTGACCGGTAAGTCTGATTAGGAGATTGGCGTCTGAAGATTGCGAGTTGTGACAATTGGTGTTGATCGTATACAAAAAAGCAACCTTTGAGTTACGTAAATTACTTCCCGTTGCAACCGTGATTTTTATATTTCTTTTAGTTAGTTTAGGTGTTCTAAAAATATAAATTAAATGGTATTTGAATTAAATAAAAAAGTTTAATATCTTTTAAAAATCCTAATTGGAAAATACGAAGATTTTGATTTTAACTTTGAATTTAAATATATAGTATATTTAAGAATAAAATATCAAATTAAATACATGCACCTAACTCATTTCTTTTTGATGGACATTGCAGGGCAATTGCCTGATGCCTACAACCCTATTTACCTAACAAACATTTTAAGTTAAAATATTGGGTTTTATCTTTTTAAATTTACTAGGCCTTTAAAAGCCCATCTGGACTAAATTTAACCCTCGTCTTCCTCCTCATCTCTCTTTGTTCTTCTTCTTTCTTTGTTAACCTGAAGCAGCCACTACCAGTACGCCGGAAATTTTTTTCATAAGCTTTAAATTTCATACTAAAATATAACTCCTATAGGGCCCCATGGGAGGATGGTCCTGGGGCCGTTGCCCTCTCCGCCCTCCCCATGGGTCGGCCCTAACAATCAACCTTGCTTCAACTTTAACTAATAATCATGTTAAAGCCGGGACTTTGACACTGAAGGGATCGAAGAAACCTGCTGATAAACCCACTACCGAGTCAAAGAATCGAAACCCGAGTCGTCCAAGCCTGCATTCTCCTCACACCACCATAGCAAGAAGCGCAAGAACTATGCGCTAATTCAACAAACCGCACCTCCACCTCAAACTAACCTTGCATCACCACCCAAGAAGCTCTACAACGGACCCCACCCGTATTACAACTTTTGTCGGCGTCATCACCCTGCCAATGCTGTTTGCCGCCAACGCACTCGTTGCAACCGTTTTGGGCATCTTAGCATCGCTTGTCGTGAAACTGCTATTGTACCTACTGCTCCTCAATGGTTTGCTCAACCCAACCCTCTCCCTGCACCATATGCTCAACCCATTAACCAATTGCGAGCTTGCTATAATTGTGGTGACCCTAACCACCTTCGCAACGCGTGTCCACGACTCGCACATGTGAATGCACTTCAGCTTGCTCCAGCTCCGCTGTACCAGGTTCAGACGTATCAAACCCAGCAAGCTTATCAGCCACAGGTTCCACCATTGTTGGCTAACCAAGCTCAAGTTCAGCCGCATCCGCAATTTTAGCTCCTGCACCACAAGGTGGTAAAATCGTTCAAGCTGCTCAAGTTCCTCAAGAAAATCGTGGGCTTGCTTTTATGATTAACGCCAATCAAGCTCAACAAAACGGCGATGTGGTGAACGGTACGTTTCTCGTGAACGACCACTTTGCAACCATTTTATTTGATACCGGTGCCGATATGAGCTTTGTGTCTTTTGAATTTGAACCCTTACTTGCTAAACCCCGATCTAAGCTTAAGAACTCGTATGCTGTTGAAGTAGCTAATGGTAAATCTGTATCATTTGATTCGGTTATTCGAGATTGCAAATTAAGTCCAAATGGCCACAAGTTCTCAATCGATCTCATTCATATGCAATTGGGAAGTTTTGACATCATAGTAGGCATGGACTGGTTATCTGTTCAGCGCGCTAAAATTGTTTGCTTCGAGAAATTCATTCGTATCCCGCTTGCTGATGGTCAAATCCTTCGTGTCTCTGGTGAAAAGCCTTCTTCCTTGAGCCTAAATTTTATCACTTCTTTTCAAGCCCAAACGTACTTACGCAAGAAGTATGTTGCATTCGTAGCCCATGTGTTGGAAAAGAAGGAACGAAAAATTGAGGACATTCCTGTTGTTCGCTAGTATCCTGAGGTGTTTCCCGATGATGTTTCTGGCCTCCCTCCTATTCGTGATGTGGAATTTCGAATCGATCTCGTGCCTGGTGCAACCCCGATTGCTTGGGCTCCTTATCGTCTTGCACCCTCTGAGATGCAAGAATTGTCTAACCAACTCCAAGAACTTTTGGATAAAGGGTTCATTCACCCTAGTTCATCTCCTTGGGGCGCACCCGTGCTTTTCGTCAAGAAGAAAGATGGATCTTTCCATATGTGCATTGATTACCGTGAGCTCAACAAACTCACAATCAAGAATCGCTATCCTTTGCCTCGTATTAACGATCTTTTTGATCAACTCCAAGGAGCTTCATGCTACTCAAAGATTGATCTTTGTTCGGGTTATCATCAACTACGCGTGCATGAAGATGACATACCAAAAACCGCTTTTCAAACTCGTTATGGGCATTACGAATTTATGGTTATGCCTTTTGGGCTAACCAATGCACCCGCGGTGTTTATGGATCTCATGAACCGCGTATGCAAACCGTACTTAGATAAATTCGTAATTGTTTTTATTGACGACATTGTTATCTATTCTAAGTCCAAAGCCTAGCACGAGAAACATCTTCATTCCGTCCCTGATCTCTTAAGGAAGGAACAACTTTATGCTAAGTTTTCAAAGTGCGAATTCTGGTTGAAGGAAATTCCGTTCTTAGGGCATATAGTAAACGAAAAGGGTATCCACGTTGACCCAGCCAAAATCGAAGCCGTTAAGAGTTGGAAAACTCCAACCACTCTTACTAAAGTTCGTTTTTTCTTGGTATTGCGGGTTATTATCGTTGCTTCATTCTTAATTTTTCCAAGATCGATTTGCCCCTAACCTCACTAACTCATAAGGATAAACCTTATGTATGGGGGCCAAAGCAAGATGAAGCTTTTCAAACTCTTAAGCGCATGCTTTGCGATGCACCGATCCTTGCACTCCCTGAGGGCAATGAGGATTTTGTTGTCTATTGCGATGCTTCCAATCAAGGTCTCAGTTGTGTCCTTATGCAAGAAGGTAAAGTTATCGCTTGCGCTTCACGGCAACTTAAGGTTAATGAAAAAAATTATACAACGCACGATCTCGAACTCGGTGCCGTTGTATTCGCGTTGAAAATTTGGAGACATTATCTATATGGCACTAAGTGTGTGGTATTCACCGACCACAAGAGTCTTCAACATATTTTCGACCAAAAAGATCTAAACACGCGGCAACGACGATGGGCTGAACTACTTAGCGACTACGACTGTGAAATTCGTTATCATCCTGGTAAAGCGAATGTTGTAGCCGACGCTCTTAGTCGAAAGACCCATGTGAAAAAAATTCTACTTCATTGTGTGACCATTCAAACTGATCTCGAACTTCGTATCTTTGAAGCCCAACATGTCTCTGTCACCGAGGGTAATATGTACGAAGAAATGTCCTGTGGTGTCGAGAATCAACTTGAAACTAAGCGCGATGGTTTGTTGTATTACCTCGATCGTTTATGGATTCCTAATCATGACGATCTTCGCACATTCATCATGGACGAAGCTCATAAGTCTCGATATTACATTCATCCCGGTGCGGATAAGATGTATTTTGATTTGCGGACCATATTTTGTTGGCCCGGTATGAAGAAAGACATCGCATTATATGTGGGAAAATGCCTTACTTGCGCTAAGGTTAAGGTCGAGCACCAACGACCCTCTGGTTTGCTCGTTCAACCACACATCCCTGTTTGGAAATGAGAGGATATCTCTATGGATTTTGTGTTCAATGACGTGTGAAAAACGTATATAATATTTAAAACCAAGTTTTACTGAATTCACCTAAAAAAAACACACAATCGGCAAGTGTACCGGTCGCAATGTAGTTAGCAAGTAAGAACGGATATCGAACCTAGGACACTATGGGTAAACTCTAATTATTAAACCTAAAAGATTACTAACCTAGACTTTCTTTTGATTTTTTTATAAATTTTTTTATATTAATTAAACTAATAAAACTTAACTAATTAAAATTAAACTAAAAATAAAACTTTATAAAAATTGGGTTTTACTAATATGAGAAACGACTACCTAGGTAATGGAATCCTACTAGTTAAATAAATAGTTAACAAACTTGACTTGGTTGAAAAACAATATCTTAAAAAAATATGACACTAAAGACCACTAAAATAAGCTGAATCGCCTCCCGGCCTCACCAACAACACCCTAGAACTCTAATGACATGTGAAGCTCAATTGTTAAAGGGTTGGATCACCTCCCAGTCTCACCTTACCTAATAATACTATGGTACCCCACAACCCAAATCACCTCCCGGTCTCTTCGGATAAAATATATATTAATATAAAGGAGGTATTTTTAATTAACTTGAATGATGTGGTGTAAAACACACATGTTTTCCTAATAGTTTTTATGTTATTTTGTGCTTAAACATTAACAATTATTTTGTTATTCTTGCATTAAATTACATGTTTGTGTATGTGATAGGTCCCATGTTGAAGAGAGCGAGAAACGAGTCAAATGAAAAAAGAATCAGCTAAAACGGAGCTCGGATGAAGCCGGTACGCAAAAACGAAGATAAACGAGCTGAAAGTCGAAAAACCTCAGAAAATGTCATGTTCGAGCTACGCGACCAGGTCATACCATTCAAGAATCATGTGGTAGATTCCAACACGTCCCAAGGCTGCTAAGAATGTTCAAGAATCAGCTACCACATCTATTTTGTCTTCTAGTGGGCCTAGTGGGCTTGTTTTAACCTATTTTATATTAGGGAAGGAGGTGTTTAAACATATATATAAACCCTAAAACCCTATGAACGAAATTATTCAAGTTTCCAGCCATCCCACACCTGCTCTAGAGGAGAAACCAAGGAGGACAAGCTTACGGTTACATCTTTTATCCTTCGGTTGTCGGTTTTGACTATTTTAACGTTTGTGAGTTCGTTTTTGGTTTTTAAGCATTCAAACCTTTTGTAATCAGATTTATATGAACATGTTTATCATTTATATCTATTTCATCTATTTTTCATTGATTATGATTGGCTAAACTTATTAGTTCTACCTAGGTTAGATGATATTGTTAGGTTTTAATGAGTTTTATGGATTGTTGATCATCATGGTTTGAATTGTTAATGAAAAGTTTGGTTTAACATTGAATTAGGTTGTGTTTAGTGGCTGTGAATTTATTAGTTATACTCATATACCTCTTGCTTTGATTAATTGAATAGGTTTTGATTGATTTTAGCTTGTTTGAACTCTTTACTTTGTGTCTAGAGATTGTTTGCGGGGTGATCAAACCGTAGGGATAAGTGGGTAAATTAATTAGATAAAATCAGTTGTGAAACACCTTCTTAGAGACCGAGAGGTGATAAGAAGTAAACTCGTCACATTACTTTTACTTGTTAGAATTAAGATCGCGCGAGAGCGGGTTTTGTTCTTGTCGGGTTTTGTGTGGTTTCTTTTGGAGTCTTGTTTAATAAATTTAAAGCTTAGTTGTGAGAGCATCATTATACCCACATCAAGTTTTTGGCGCCGTTGCCGGGGACACGGTTAGAGGCGTATTGAGAACGACCCGAGTTGGGATTTACCTATTGTATTTTCGTATATTTAGATTAGATTAGTTATTTTAATTAGTTTAATTTTATTTTTAGTATTTTATTCTATTTTTATCTGGTGCCCGTGATCCTTTTCTTTTGAGTGTTCTTTAAAGGAAATATGTTCGGACGACACGTTGGAATGCCATGGTGCAAAGTGTGTGGCAGAGATCACTGGGTACATGATGCTTATGAGCGAAGGAGGATAGAAGTCGAGGCACGGAAAGCTCCATGGGAATCACTTGTGGCAAAGCCTCCTCCATACCAATTTGCATATGATCAAATGGGGAACTTCTTAGGGTATAAAGACTTATCGGGAAATATATTAGAGCCAACCCCAGAACTGGAATCAATAATGGACGATGTGTTGTTCGCTATTAGAAATGATTTGGAATATATTCCACCTTTGAATCCACCTTTGTTTGAAACCCTGAGTGAGAATGAAGATACCGTAATGGAGGAGCATAGAGTAGAGGAGTATGTTCCCTCTTGGGAGGACGAATTTAAGGATGAATTTGGTGAAGAGTTGATGGACCTTGCCACTACGGACTAAAGCTGCTTGAAGATTTAATATATAACGAGCCAAGTGTGGGGATCGAGAAAGAGCTTTGTAAGGAGACCCATGAAGTAGTTAGTGATTTGGTCCTTCTGACACTTCACCTAGATTGTGAAAAACCAAAACACGAACCGTACTCAATCTCCATTCGGGACGTGTTAAGGTTTAAAAGTTTGACTAAAAGAACTAGAAGGAGGATTTATGGGCGAAGAAATCGTAGTGTGATGAAGAGATTGACTTCCCCGTTTCACTTCATTGAACCATTTTTGGGGGAATTCAAGAGTTGGTGGGCCGAGTTTAATTCATATGGTCGAGCCAATGAGAGTTGTGCAATTGGTTTCTTCCCGACCAATTGTAAGAGGAGAGTATTGAGGAGCATCGATGGGAAGAGGATAAAGGAGAAGCCTCCTGATTGAGGTTTCGGGAGCGAGTCCGGCTGAAGACTATTCAATAAACTTAGCGCTTCCCGGGAGGCAACCCGGTAATATGTTTCCTTATTATTTTATTTTCATTTTTATTTTTATTTCCGAGTTTTGCCAGGTGTTTCTTCTCTTACTTGCAGGTTATTCCTTGGTTGGTTGATGACGGTTGATGAGCTGGAGTTTTAAACAAGTGTGGGGATGCAATATGCTTAAGGATTGTCGCTTTCGTTCATTAGTGATAGCTTGATAGAGAGCACTGGAGTTTTAAGCTTGCGTTCGAATAGGAGAGTGAGGAACATGATTCACCGCACACTTGCATGATCACATATACCAGGGAAGTCCGTTCCACTTTATTTTTCTTTATGTTTAGTTTTGTCTTTTCCTTGTCTCACATTGAGGACAATGTGAAATTTAAGTGTGGGGATGGGGAACTGACGTTTTCATTTTTAAGAAAAATAAAAGAATATTGAAAATCTTGAGAGTTAATATTTAAAAAAAAAAGTTTTAAAGAAAAATGTCCCTTGAAAATTGTTTTTGTTCTACGTTAAGCAAGAAATGATATTACTACCAATGTGTTAACGAACTCTTGGAACTTTTGAAATATATAATATAATAATAAAAGAAGGGATGGTTCACATATCTGATTTGGGATGTGTCGGTAGGCCCAACTAGCTTTGATAGTCCTCTTTAGCAGTTTTTATTTATATAATAATTTGAAAAATGGTGAAACCGAATTTCGATGCTTAGGGAGGATTACCATAATCTGAAAACTTTGAGATGGTTATACTTAGATGCACTCAAACCAGCACACACCACATGTCCATCTTTCTACGAGCTTAGAAATAGTTATATATTTTAGGGTGATATAAAAGATTGAAAAAAAAGAAAGAAAAAGAAAAGAAAAAAAAATATGTATTGAAAGTTATGTTTGTGTATTCTCAAAAGTTTTTCAAGAAAAGAAAAATGCTTGTGAAGAAAGTTATGTATTGTAAAATGCCAAATGAGCATTCTTTAAAGTTAGTAAAAGAGGCCAAAGTGCACATACTAGACGGGACTTAGAGTTTACGTGTTACCTTGGGGATGGTGACTCTGAGGATACACTATTGGGGCTCGAAGGTTCTTAGTCAATAAATAAAAATTAGGAATTTATAGGACAAAGTCTAATAATATTTAGGAATAGCTCGTACGACCTCCATATGACCATTCATCCATCAAAAATTTCACCGAGTGCATCTAATTAGTACTATCAACGAGTCCTTGGCTTATGGTGATTTGTCGAACCAGTTTGCTTCGACTCTAGTTTTTCTAACTCTCTTTGTTTGATATGGGGTAGGTGTAGCCTTAATATTTGGACTTAAAATGTTTAATGCAAAAGGGGGCTTGATTGGTTGGTAGCTGGGTTTAAGTGGACAACAATATCGGCAATCGCGGTCAATATGCCGAGCTATTTCTTATGTTTTGATAATGATTAATAATCTGGGAGTTTGTTGTTTTTCACTTGGTTATGATCCTGTGTAGATTTCTTTTTTAGGGACGAAAAAGGTTTAAGTGTGGGGATTTTTGATGTGGTGTAAAACACACATGTTTTCCTAATAGTTTTTATGTTATTTTGTGCTTAAACATTAACGATTATTTTGTTATTCTTGCATTAAAATACATGTTTGTGTATGTGATAGGTCCCATGTTGAAGAGAGCGAGAAAACGAGTCAAATGAAAAAAGAATCAGCTAAAACGGAGCTCGGATGAAGCCGGTACGCAAAAACGAAGATAAACGAGCTGAAAGTCGAAAAACCTCAAAAAATGTCATGTTCGAGCTACGCGACCAGGTCATACCATTCAAGAATCATGTGGTAGATTCCAACACGTCCCAAGGCTGCTAAGAATGTTCAAGAATCAGCTACCACATCTATTTTGTCTTCTAGTGGGCCTAGTGGGCTTGTTTTAACCTATTTTATATTAGGAAGGAGGTGTTTAAACATATATATAAACCCTAAAAGCCTATGAACGAAATTATTCAAGTTTCCAGCCATCCCACACCTGCTCTAGAGGAGAAACCAATGAGGACAAGCTTACGGTTACATCTTTAATCCTTCGGTTGTCGGTTTTGACTATTTTAACGTTTGTGAGTTCGTTTTTGGTTTTTAAGCATTCAAACCTTTTGTAATCAGATTTATATGAACATGTTTATCATTTATATCTATTTCATCTATTGTTCATTGATTATGATTGGCTAAACTTATTAGTTCTACCTAGGTTAGATGAATATTGTTAGGTTTTAATGAGTTTTATGGATTGTTGATCATCATGGTTTGAATTGTTAATGAAAAGTTTGGTTTAACATTGAATTCGGTTGTGTTTAGTGGCTGTGAATTTATTAGTTATACTCATATACCTCTTGCTTTGATTAATTGAATAGGTTTTGATTGATTTTAGCTTGTTTGAACTCTTTACTTTGTGTCTAGAGATTGTTTGCGGGGTGATCAACCGTAGGGATAAGTGGGTAAATTAATTAGATAAAATCAGTTGTGAAACACCTTCTTAGAGACCGAGAGGTGATAAGAAGTAAACCCGTCTCACTACTTTTACTTGTTAGAATTAAGATCGCGCGAGAGCGGGTTTTGTTCTTGTCGGGTTTGGGTGTTTGAGCGATTAGTTGGTCTAGTTTAAGTTAAGTTGAATTGTTCCTCTATCCTTGGTTGCGTAGTATTCGTTTCCATTAGGCTAGTGTGTCGGTGAGACCGAGAGGTGAGTCGACAAGTGTACCGGTCGCAATGTAGTTAGCAAGTAAGAACGGATATCGAACCTAGGACACTATGGGTAAACTCTAATTATTAAACCTAAAAGATTACTATCCTAGACTTTCTTTTGATTTTTTTATATTAATTAAACTAATAAAACTTAACTAATTAAAATTTAAACAGAATATAAAACTTTATAAAAATTGGGTTTTACTAATATGAGAAACGAGTACCTAGGTAATGGAATCATACTAGTTAAATAAATAGTTAACGAACTTGACTTGGTTGAAAAACAATATCTTAAAAAAAATATGACACTAAAGACCACTAAAATACGCTAGATCGCCTCCCGGCCTCACCAACGACACCCTAGAACTCTAATGACATGTGAAGCTCAATTGTTAAAGGGTTGGATCACCTCCCAGTCTCACCTTACCTAATAATACTATGGTACCCCACAACCCAAATCACCTCCCTGTCTCTTCGGATACAATATATATTAATATAAAGGGGGTATTTTTAATTAACTTGAACACAACTTGTATCACAATAATCTTAGGGACCTAGGATAACTCACTCCCGTGCAATTATTACCCAAACCCGAAAAAGACAAAGATGACACAACACTAAATTGTCTTCCGGCCTCTCTAGTGAAAGAATAATAAAAATCTAATAAACTTTTATAAATTACTCTTACGGTTATTTCGACCATAAACCGCAAACAAGTTGAAAACACAAAGTAAACAACCTAATCATGCGCCCAACAATCACCAAAAATTATTAAACACAAGTGGAATAAATATTAAAATAATAAACTAGATTTAATTATTCAACCATATCATGAACAAATCAATTAAAAACTTTACCTTAATATTAAATCAACCAAAGTCAAATAAATAGTTTGTCAAACCATTAATCTAACATAGTACTCAACCAAACACTAGGTAGTATAAATTATTTAGTTACTCATGAAAAGGTCTAAAAACAAAATTAAAATAAATATTAAAGTTCATCATATATGAAAATATTATAAATCTCTTTTGTCTTCGAATTCAACTCACCTTTTCTTTTTGATTTGTTGTTGTGTCAGATCTGCTGCCACCACTCAATTACATATATTCTTTGAGTTATTGGCTGTGCAAACAAGATGCACAGTAGCCTTCCTATTATTGATTTGCGTCTCTCAATACGAAAATAATAATAATTCTTTTGCTCCCTTGTTTGACTTGTGTCTTGATCTCCAAAACGAAGCGGCCCCTCTCTCTCTCTCTCTCTCTCTCTCGTAGGGTTCTTGTATTCTTTTTATATCTTCCAAAATCCAAAAACCGACCTTTTGTATAGTAGCAGCCCATTTAATATTACTATGAAGTCCATTACTTATTTTCAACGTTCCTGTTACAAATTAAATTTCAATAAATAAGTAATTAACTTTTAGCATTAAAACTAATCTAATTCTCAAAGACTTGTCTTTGATTTTCTTTTCATTTTTTTAACCACGTAGAACTTTCATATAAACAATTAAGCATCTCATAAATGTATTTATTGCAATAATAATTCAATTAGCTGTGCAACATTTATAAACTTGATTCTTCAAACTTTAAAATTCAAATATGAGCTACTAGATGAGTATATTCAATAAAATTAGCTCAAACTAACTCAAAAGTGTAGGGAATATATATAATACTTGTATATAATTTAGACCATATTAAATATCTCCACACTTAAACCTTTTTCGTCCTCGAAAAATATATATATTGCAATGGAATCAGAATTCAAGACTAGTTTTCAAAACATATAGGTTATTCTTTAAGCACATATAAACGCAAAAACTGCGATTGCCGATATTGTTTTCCACTTAAACCCAGCCACCAGCCTATCAAGCCCCCAATTGCATTAAACGCTTTAAGTTCAAAAACCACGGCTACACCTACCCCATCTAAGACAAAGAGAGCTAGAAAAACCTAGAGTCGAAGCAAACTGGTTCGACAAATCACCATAAGCCAAGGACTCGTTGATGGTACTAATTAGATGCACTCGGTGAAATTTTGATGGATGAATGGTCACGTGAAGGCCGTACGAGCTATTCCTAAATATTATTGGACTTTGTCCTATAAACCTAAAACTTTATTTATTGACTAAGAACCTTCAAGCCCCAATAGTGTATCCTCAGAGTCACCATCCCCAAGGTAACACGTAAACTCTAAATCCTGTTTAGTATATGCATCTTTGGCCTCTTTTGCTAACTTTAAAGAATGCTCATTTGACATTTTACAATACATAACTTTCTTCACAAGCATTTTGTTTTTCTTGAACAACTTTTGAGAATACAATACATAACTTTCATAACAAACTTTCAAAACATACTTTTTTTTCATTGTCTTTTTTCTTTTTTCTTTTTTTTTTATATCACCCTAAAGTATATAACTATTTCTAAGCTCGTATAAAGATGGACATGTGGTGTGTGCTGGTTTTGAGTGCATCTAAGTCTTACAATCTCAAAGTTTTCAGATTATGGTAATCCTCCCTAAGCATCGAAATTCAGTTTCACCGTTTTCAAATTATTGGATATATAAAACTTGCTAAAGAGGACTATCTAAGCTAGTTGGGCCTACCGACACATCCCAAGTTTAGCGCGTAATCTTTTATTTAATCTCATATATAATAGTAGTTTAAAAACCAATCTCAAAATTTTCTATCGTTTTCCATTATTTGCAAAAAAAATTCGTTAAAATTTCGGGACATTTTTTTTTATTTTTTTATATTTATTTTTTTTATATTTATTTTTTTTACATATATTTTTTTCTTTTTTTTCTTTTTTTTAACCAAAAGAAAACATCAGTTCCCATCCCCACACTTAAAATCTACATTGTCCTTAATGTAGGAATAGAAAAAGACATAAAATAAAGCTGAATAAAAAAAATGTAAGCAAATAAAACAATAAATTGGAACAGACTCCCCTGGTAATAATGCAGCTATCTTCACAAGTCTCGTTCCAAGGCGACCGTATAACATTTCATTCGATGTCGCGGCTTCTGGGTGTCCTCTACAATATGATAGGCTCAAAAAAATCCTCATCCGAATGGAGATTGAGTACGAATGAGAAAATCCAATCCTGCAAAATAAAACTCAAAACAACCCAAAGTAGACATCAAACAGACTCTAAGGACTAAAAGACTCAAAGAAAAATAAAACAAAGAATAATAAAAATAAAAATAAAAGAAAATAATGCAACTAAGTTTTATACAAACTATACAACTCGGGCAAAGTCCCGAGTATGCTCTCCTCCTCTACTCTCCAGGCGGATCAAGGTAGATCGCCTCCTCCTCGCGATCACCAAGCGGACCTCAAACATAATGCTTCAGTCTATGCCCATTCACTTTCCAAGAATGTCCATCATCAGCCTCTATCTCAACCGTTCCATACGGAAATGCCTCCTTCACAACGAATGGACCAGCCCATCGGGATTTCAATTTACCCGGAAACAACTTCAACCGGGAATTATACAGAAGCACCTTATCCCCACACTTAAACTCTTTGGGACCCTTAATATGTTTATCATGACGTTCCTTTGTCCGCTCCTTATACCCCCAACTTCTTTCATACGCCTCATTACATAACTCCTCAACCTCGTGAATTTGAAGAAACCGACTCTTTCCCGCCGCAGATAAATCAAGATTTACGGCTCTTAAAGCCCAATACGCACGATGTTCTAACTCAACAGGCAGATGACACGCCTTTCCATAAACTAGCCGAAAGGGAGTGGTCCCGATAGGCGTTTTGAATGCGGTGCGAAAGGCCCAAAGTGCATCATCTAGCTTTTCAGCCCATTCTCCGCGACTGTTCCCTACTGTTTTCTCTAAGATCCTCTTAATGCCACGATTGGTGTTTTCCACTTGACCGCTAGTCTGAGGATGGTAGGCCATAGAAAGTCGATGGGTGACCCCATAACGTTTCAAAACCTTATCCATCTGAGCATTACAAAGGTGGGTACCCCGATCACTGATCAGGGCCTTAGGAGTACCGAATCGAGCAAAGAGTTTTCGAAGGAATCCCACTACAACCCGAGCGTCATTTCTAGGCAAGGCTTAAGCCTCCACCCATTTAGATACGTAATCGACATCAACGAGGATGTATCTGTTCCTCTAGACATAGGAAACGGACCCATAAAATCAATGCCCCATATATCGAAGATCTCAACCACTTGGATGGGGTTTTGGGGCATCTCATTTCGGGATGAGATGTTTCCAGCTCTCTGACACGCATCACACAAACGAAAAAACTCATGCGCATCATGAAAAATAGTTGGCCAATAAAATCCCGCATCAAACACGCGTTTGGCGGTATAAGTCGCGCCAAAATGGCCACCAGTTGGGCCCTCATGACAATGTCGAAGAATACTACGAGCTTCGTCACCAAAAACATATCTTCGAATCACCTGATCCGAGCCAATACGGAATAAATACGGATCCTCCCAAATGTAGAACTTGATATCTACAAAGAACTTCTTCTTTTGCTGATATGTCAGTCCGGGCACTAACTCTCTAGAGGATAGATAATTAGCAAGATCAGCAAACCATGGAAACCTCTCATCACTCGCCTTTACATACAGTAGAGTCTCACCCGGGAAATCATCACCAATCCCCTGTTCCCGGGTCCTGTCCAAGTCGGAATTTTCTAGTCGTGACAAGTGATCGGCGGCGACATTTTCAGCTCCTCTCTTATCTTTAATTTCTAAATCAAACTCCTGAAGCAAAAGGATCCAACGAAGGAGTCGAGGCTTCGCATCTTTCTTAGCAAAAAAGTAACTCAGAGCCGCATGATCAGAGAAAATCATAGTCTTAGAAAGCACGAGATATGAACGGAATTTATGGCACGCGAAAACAACCGCAAGGAGCTCCTTCTCAGTCGTGGTGTAATTCTCCTGAGCATCGTTAAGGGTTTTGCTAGCATAATAGATGGGATGAAAATGTTTCTCTCGACGCTGCCCTAGCACGGCTCCAACAGCAAAATCGCTCGCATCACACATGATCTCAAACGGAAGAGTGACACTCGTCAATTTCAGGTTAACTCCGTTAATCCAAACTCCGTCAATTCAAACTTAAGATCACTTGATCTATAACGCACATCTCATTACATTTAAACTAGGGTTTTAAATGACGCATGACAATCACTACACATGTAGTCTTTCGGGATTGCACCGAAACGCACACGAGTCGACTCAAACCATTGGTGAACAAACGACAAACATCAAAACAACAAATACGTGATAATTATGTGTTAACATACATGTTACTTGATATGTTATGGGTAATGCTAAACACAAGAAGCAAGAACTAATTGTTTACACAAGAAAATTAATAACTAAAAGTAGAGAGGCCATTGTGTAACATATTATTATTATAATAATTAACAAAACCCTACACTCCCTCCCCTCTCCCTAGACCTATCGGCCCCCTCTCCCTCTCTTCTTGGCTACCGTAAACACACACACACACACATACAAGGATTTTCAAGCTTTTGTTGAAGAATTAAGGTGCTAATAGGTAATTAACTACTTCTCTATGCATTCTATGTGTTTAATTTTGATATTGAATGGGTTAATCAAAACCCTAAATTCTTGAAAGTGATGATTAATATGAGTTAGGGTTTGATTGTATGTTTGATGATGATTTGCTAGTGAATTGATAACTAGTTGTGTTATAATTGCTTGTTAATTACTTGTTCTTTGATTTTAAACTTTCAAGTAAAACCCTAACTATGTGTGTAACGTAAAATTGATATGCATGGTTGGTAAATCTTGTGTCTAGAGTGTGATATGCATGGGTTATGGTTCATAGATTGTTGCTATGTTGAGTTTTGATGTAAACTGGTACTGGACAGATTGTTGATCTGATGTTTAGACGACTGTAACTAGATGTTAATGTGGTAATTGGTCAAAATTATTAACACTACATTGTACTAGGTTGAGTTTAGTTTCTAAAGAGTCCAAATGTGTAATTTTTGGACATGTAAAAGTTAACTTTTATTATTTTACAAAAACGTAGTGCAAGTCTGAATTGTGGGGTCTGCTGTTAGGCTGTTTTGAAATTATCATATCTCATAAACTACAAGACCAAATGGGTTAGTTCCACTTCTGTAAGTTAACATATTAATTTAAGAATCTAACCCAATTGGTCTTGCATTAATAGAATTTACCATTTAACGGGAATAACAAATATCATTATGTTGCGCACGATTTTGACTGCTGTGAGTTTACTGTAATGTTTTGGTCTTTGTGAGAAAACAATGTGGAATAAAAATACAATAAAAATAGTTATGGAAACCTTACTCATGTGTGCTTTTGTGACGATGTTTGGTGAATTAATTGATATGTTATGATCTATTGATAAAATTAGCTGCTGAACTATGTGAAAATACATGAAACGTGTTTGTTAATAGATAATTGCCATGTTTTGACTAAATTGCCCTTGTGGGGAGATAATTTACTAGTAATGTACAATGTTAGTATTTGATGCTTAAGTAGTTGTATACACATGTAACGTGTCACCAATGTGTTTGTCGAGTCACACATAATTCACAAACGAAACACAAAACGTATCTCATGCATAGGTATTATGTGCCGAGTCTAGAGACTCAATAGTAGCTTAAATACTTAGAGAATCTCATTTTTGTTTTAGAGCACTAGTGAGGATTTTCTTTGACGCGCATCTCTCGGATTTGTTTTTGAATTCTTCACAAACAGTGAGTTTCACGTTCCCCTTTTACTCTTTTAAACGCTTTTTACTTGGGGGAGATAACATACTCCAAACACTTTAGATTTTGTTATTGGTTATATATCGCTTGTAAGGCTAAGTGGCAAACAAACCAACTAAAGTCCTTCATAACATCGAACCGTTTAGTATTTGTATAATAGCGAGTCACTGTTGAGTAGTACTACTGGGTTTGACAAACCCCACCCAACTCTAAACTCGACTGTAGGTCGAGTGGGTGTAATCTTGGCTAACACATTACCATGGTCGTGGTTGACATGGTGGCAAGGCATATGATAAACAGTCAGCTTCGGTGTCGAACACTTAGTAATTCTTGTTTTATAGGCTAGCTACCTATTGATTTATAATTGACTTAACATTATCTGGTAACGCAAACGCAAACACTTAAACGTAAACGTTTTCCTTTATTTATATATGTGAACTCACTAACCCTGTGTTGACACTTTTAGTATGTTATTCTCAGGTAGCCGAGGCGGGCGCGCGGTATAGGGACATGCATTTCATTGAACACTATCGTTTTGAAAACTTGCTTTTAAACTCTTATTAATTTGGTTTTAAGTCGTCCTGCGTGACGCAACACTTGGCTTATGATTTACGCTTCCGCATTCATTAAACTTTAATATTTGTGGTTTAAAAACTTTGAATATGATGTTTGATTATAACTAATGATTCCGATCCTGTTAGTTCACACCCTCTGACGGTAAAACTCCGTTAGTGAATTTTGAGGGTGTAACAAATCGGGAGCAACAAGAATAGGAGCACTCACTAACCTCTCCTTAATCAACTCAAAGGCCCTCAAACACTCCTCACTAAAATCGAACGGCCTATCTTTCTCTAGAACCTGGGTCATCGGACGGGAGATTTTCGAGAAATCTTTAATAAATCGGTGGTAGAATCCCGCATGACCTAAAAAACTACGAATAGACTTCACGGGAGTTGGCGGTGGAAGTTTGGAAATGGTGTCTACCTTAGCTCTATCTACCTTAATCCCCGCACTAGAAATCTTATGACCTAAAACAATACCCTCACGAACCATAAAGTGACATTTCTCCCAATTAAGCATAAGGTTCGTCTCTTCACATCTAGCGAGCACTCGATCTAAGTTATGCAGACAATCATCGAAGGAATTCCCAAAGACGGAAAAATCATCCATAAAGACTTCCATGGAATCCTCGATTAACTCGTGAAAAATGGTCACCATACACCGCTGAAATGTAGAAGGAGCGTTACATAATCTGAATGGCATGTGTCGGTACGCGAATGTGCCAAAGGGACATGTAAATGTGGTCTTCTCCTGATCACCCGGGGCGATGGGAATCTGGAAATAACCAGAAAAGCCGTCAAGGAAACAGTAGAACTGTTGTCCTGACAAACGCTCAAGCATCTGATCGATGAATGGAAGCGGAAAATGGTCCTTTCGTGTGGGCTCGTTAAGTCTGCGGTAGTCGATGCAAACTCGCCACCCTGTTACAGTCCGTGTCGTATGAGCTCATTCTTTTCATTCGTGATAACTGTCATACCACCCTTTTTAGGGACCACCTGGACTGGGCTAACCCACACGGAGTCGGAGATCGGAAAAATCAAACCAGCATCGAGCAACTTAATAACCTCCTTCTTAATAGCCTCCTGCGTGTTCGGGTTAAGCCTCCTCTGTGGCTGAACCACAGGTTTAAAATCGTCTTCCATAAAGATTTTATGTGTGCAAAACGACGGGTTTATACCTTTGATATCCATAAGCTTCCATGCGATGGCATGCTTACGAAATTTTAGAACAACCATCAACTTCTCCTTCTCCTCCGTCTCCAAACTCGAAGAGATGATGACGGGAAGTTGAGACCCCTCCCCTAAAAACGCATACTCAAGGTGAGATGGTAAATCTTTTAGCTCTAAAGATGGGGGGTTCTCAACAGATGGTTTTTTCGATCGGAAACTCTCGCTTTTCAACCGCGAGGACATTAGAAAATATTTGGGAACTCATAGTCGGCTCGTGTCCTCCTGTCTTAAGTAACTGCTGCTCTTCCTTCTCATGCAACTCAAAATCAAATTCTGTCATCTCGAATGACTGATTCTCCACATTGATGATCTGGGTGTCGGACGTGTTTCTCTAGCAGACCTTTGTAAGATAGTTGCCTACATGCATCATGAAAGTGTCGATGAAGTAGAGAGTGTCATCATGCTGCTGAGTATGCCTCATGGACTTCTGCACGTCGAATGTGACTGTGTCATCATGAACTCGAAGAGTCAGTTTGCCATCGGCAACATCGATGAGAGCGCGTGCGGTGGCTAAGAATGGAAGGCCGAGGATGAGTGGGAGATTCGAGTCCTCATCCATATCGAGGATGACAAAGTCGACCGGAAAAACGAATTTGTCCACCTGCACCAACATGTTCTCCACAATGCCCCTTGGGAACTTCACAGATCGGTCTGCCAGCTGGATTCTCATTCGGGTGGGAAGCAGCTCTCTCACGTTAAGTTTGGCAAACACAGAATAGGGCATGAGGTTAATGCTTGCACCGAGGTCGGCCAAAGCATTGCTAACGTGAAGATTACCAATCAAACAAGGAATGGTAAAGCTGCCCGGATCTGTCATTTTCCTAGGAAGTTTGTTCTGTACGGTGGCAGAACACTCCTCACTAAGAGTAACAGTCGAAAGCTCCTCAAGTTTCTTTTTATTAGTGAGCAAATCTTTAAGAAACTTGGCGTGTTTTGTCATGTTCGCAAGAGCTTCAATAAACGGAATGTTCACATGGAGCTTCTTAAGCATATCAAGAAACCTAAAGTACTGCTCTGAATCATTCTTCTTCACTAGACGACCGAGATATGGCGGTTTTGGCTTATAGACACGCACCGGTTCCTGTTCAACTTGCTTCTCCTTCTCAACTAACGCACCGCCTGACCGTGAGGTACTTGCTGGGCCTCGCCTCTGGTTCACCTTATCAGGCGGTGTCTCCAACTCCAACTCCTCGTCAACTTCCTCCTCACTTGGTGTATCTCTAACTCCACCTCTCCCACTTCGGGTGGTCACTGCCTTGGCCTGAGCATTTTGAAATGGTTTAGAATAGGTGGGGCCAGGATTAGGGACGGTGTTACTTGGAAGACTCCCCGAGGGTCGTTGATCAATCTTTACGGACAACTCACCAAACTTGGCCTCGAGATTCTGAAATGCGACCTGTTGTCCCTTCATAAAAGTCTCATGCTGCAAAAGAGTGGATTTGGTGTTGGCATCATTTTGTAAGAGCTGATTTAACAATTGAGATTGGTTAGCCAACATCTCCTCGATCTTAGAAGTACTATTTGGTACAGAAGCAGGTTCGGTGGGCGGGTTCTTGGAACAGATTCTGGCGTTGCTGATAACCGGTGTTACCTGCCCGCCAATTAGAGTTAGAATTATTGTTTCGCCACCCAGAATTGAATGAACGGTTTTGATTAGCAAGAAAATCTACCTCCTCCTGAGAATCAACGGGACAATCGGCTGTCTCGTGATTTCCACGACATATCTCGCACCTACGAGCTTGCAACTTAAGTTCTTTAACTTCCCTCTTCAGTGCCTCCACATCTTCCGACACACTCGTATTCTGATCAACATGATACACTCCACGTGATGCTGAGATGGCTGCGGCTTTGGCAGCCGAGACGGACCTTCTACTCGGTGTATGTCGATCCCCTAATGCAATGATCTCGAACATTTCTTCAGCCTCTTCTATGGTGAGTTTATCGAGCATGTTTCTACCGGCGGCGGTATTGAACCGCTGTTGGGTTTCGGGAGTAAGACCGTTATAGAATTTTTCAACCACAGCCCAATCGTTTAGGCCATGCTGAGGACAACGGCTTAGAAGAGTTTGGAAACGCTCCCACGCAGAATAATAGGACTCATCGGGGTCCATATGAAAAGAACGGATTTGCTCGCGTAGACACCCGACCTTCGACGGAGGGAAATACTTCCTAAGGAACTTGGATTGCAAGTCGGCCCATGTGGCGATTGAGGCGTTTGGAAGAGAGTCAAACCATGTAGTAGCACGACCAAAAAGTGAAAACGGAAATAACTTAAGATGAATGACGTCGGATGAGATTTTATTAATATTAAAAGTTTCGCAGATCCGCACGAATCGGGACAGGTGTCCCTGAGCATCTTCGTCATCCAAGCCGTGGAACTGAGCAGAATTGGTGATGGAATTCATGACGTGAGAGGGAATTTGCCAGTTTTGGTTATTAGTCGCAGCAGGTTGAACAATTGCGGATCGGGCTCCCATGATGCCATCGCTGGCTCTAGCATGAACAGTTTGTCTCGATGGTGGAACGGCGTCGCCCATATCTATTCTAGGAGTAGAGACGCTAACCTGGATGTCGGGTGAATCGCTCTCGCTATCTGTAGTCTCCTTAAGTCGCTCTTGAAACTCTCTCTCACGCTCTTTTGATGCAATGAATAAAGGTGGGCCTCGAAAACAGGTATTATGCATAAACTAAAACAAAAAATTTATTTAATTAATTTATATTTATATTTTTATATTCTTTATTTTTTTAAGGACAAACTAAATTTAAAGGCACAATTAGCAAGTAAAAGGCACCTAAAGGAAAAATAACAACTAAAATAAACAAATAAACAGATAAACAGATCAGATAATCAACTCGGTTTAAACAAAGAATTTGCCAGTGTCCCGGCAACTGCGCCAAAAATTGACGTGTGAAAAACGTATATAATATTAAAAACCAAGTTTTACCGAATTCACCTAAAAAAACACACAATCGGCAAGTGTACCGGTCGCAATGTAGTTAGCAAGTAAGAACGGATATCGAACCTAGGACACTATGGGTAAATTCTAATTATTAAACCTAAAAGATTACTAACCTAGACTTTCTTTTGATTTTTTTTATATTAATTAAACTAATAAAACTTAACTAATTAAAATTTAAACAGAAAATAAAACTTTATAAAAATTGGGTTTTACTAATATGAGAAACGAGTACCTAGGTAATGGAATCATACTAGTTAAATAAATAGTTAACGAACTTGACTTGGTTGAAAAACATTATCTTAAAAAAAATATGACACTAAAGACCACTAAAATACGCTAGATCGTCTCCCGGCCTCACCAACGACACCCTAGAACTCTAATGACATGTGAAGCTCAATTGTTAAAGGGTTGGATCACCTCCCAGTCTCACCTTACCTAATAATACTATGGTACCCCACAACCGAAATCACCTCCCGGTCTCTTCGGATACAATATATATTAATATAAAGGGGGTATTTTTAATTAACTTGAACACAACTTGTATCACAATAATCTTAGGGACCTAGGATAACTCACTCTCGTGCAATTATTACCCAAACCCGAAAAAGACAAAGATGACACAACACTAAATTGTCTTCCGGCCTCTCTAGTGAAAGAACAATAAAAATCTAATAAACTTTTATAAATTACTCTTACGGTTATTTCGACCATAAACCGCAAACAAGTTGAAAACAGAAAGTAAACAACCTAATCATGCGTCTAACAATCACCAAAAATTATTAAACACAAGTGGAATAAATATTAAAATAATAAACTAGATTTAATTATTCAACCATATCATGAACAAACCAATTAAAAACTTTACCATAATATTTAATCAACCAAAGTCAAATAAATAGTTCGTCAAACCATTAATCTAACATAGTACTCAACCAAAACCTAGGTAGTATAAAGTATTTAGTTACTCATGAAAAGGTACGAAACAAAATTAAAATAAATATTAAAGTTCATCATATATGAAAATATTATAAATTCTTTTGTCTTCGAATTCAACTCACCTTTTCTTTTTGATTTGTTGTTGTGTCAGATCTGCTGCCACCACTCAATTACATATATAGTTATTGGCTGTGCAAACAAGATGCACAGTAGCCTTCCTATTATTGATTTGCGTCTCTCAATACGAAAATAATAATAATTCTTTTGCTCCCTTGTTTGACTTGTGTCTTGATCTCCAAAACGAAGCGGCCCCTCTCTATTAATCTCTCTCTCTCTCTCTCTCTCTCTCTCTCTCTCTCGTAGGGTTCTTGTATTCTTTTTATATCTTCCAAAATCCAAAAACCGACCTTTTGTATAGTAGCAGCCCATTTAATATTACTATGAAGTCCATTACTTATTTTCAACATTCCTGTTACAAATTATATTTCAATAAATAAGTAATTAACTTTTAGCATTAAAACTAATTTAATTCTCAAAGACTTGTCTTTGATTTTCTTTTTTTTTAACCACGTAGAACTTTCATATAAACAATTAAGCATCTCATAAATGTACTTATTGCAATAATAATTCAATTAGCTGTGCAACATTTATAAACTTGATTCTTCAAACTTTAAAATTCAAATATGAGCTACTAGATGAGTATATTCAATAAAATTAGCTCAAAACTAACTCAAAAGTGTAGGGAATATATATAATACTTGTATATAATTTAGACCATATCATTCAAACTCCCGACTACTCGAAACCGTCACGACGGTAATTGGGTTATAGTTGACCATTTGACTAATCTGCTCATTTCATCCCGATCAACGAAAAGTTTTCGGTTGATCAACTCGCTCATATTTATGTGCAGCGTATCGTTTGTCGTCATGGTATACCTTTGCGTATCATTTCCGATCGTGATAGTCGTTTTACTTCTCACTTCTGGTCATCACTTCAAAAGGCGTTGGGAACTCGATTGGATGTTAGCACCGCCTATCATCCTCAAACCGATGGGCAATCCGAGCACACGATTCAAACGCTCGAAGACATGCTTAGGTCATGTGTCATGGATTTCGGTGGAAGCTGGGATTCTCATCTTCACTTGATTGAGTTCTCGTATAATAATAGTTTTCATTCGAGTATCGGTATGGATCCGTTCGAAGCTCTCTATGGTCGTAAATGTCGATCACCTATTTGTTAGAGTGAAATTGGTAAAACCCAAATCACCGGTCCGGAACTTGTTCAAGAGACTACTGATCGAATCGCTCAAATTCGACAAAACCTTTTAACTGCTCGTAGCCGTCAAAAGAGTTACGCCGATAACCGACGACGACCCCTTGAGTTTAATGTTGGTGATCGTGTCCTTCTCAAGGTATCTCCTTGGAAAGGTGTTGTTCGTTTTGGCAAGAAAGGCAAGTTATCTCCACGTTTTGTTGGACCTTTCAAGATTCTTGCTCGTGTTGGTAGTGTTGCTTACACACTCGAACTTCCTCAAGAGATTTCTAATGTTCATCCGACGTTCCATGTTTCAAATATAAAGAAATGTCTTTCTGAGGGAAATCTCCACATACCACTTGACGAGGTGCGCATCGACGAAACGATGCACCTTGTCGAGAAACCGGTGGAAATCATGGACCGCAAAGACAAGGAAACTAAACGTAGCCGTATATCTTTGGTAAAGGTTCGTTGGGAATCCAAGCGTGGCGCTGAATTCACTTGGGAACGGGAAGATCAAATGCGAACAAAGTATCCTCATCTTTTTGTTACGGATTCTTCTACTTAATTTCGGGATGAAATTCTCAAAAGTAGGGAATGTTGTGACATTTGTCAATTTGTATTTGTATTTGTATTTGTATTCGTTAAACCGACCCGTTGTGTCGTTTCAATAAATCCGTATTTGTCGTTTATCATTTAATATTAACTACGATGATTTATAGTTAGTATTCGTTCATTTTTCTATTTGTTTAATTCAATTAACGAATCTCCGAGCTATAAAAGTCTATAAAATAATCAAAGTTTAAATTTACCGGGTATGAAATGAAAACAATCTAAAGATATTAAATCATACCAAATTCTAATCTAATTTTGTATAATTATAAAGTTAAAGGGTTAAAGATTTTTTTAAGTTTAAAAACAAAATATAAGCTGATACAAAGATGAGGGACTTAAATTGAAACTTGGATTTTAAATAATAATATGATAATAATAATAATAAACAACACCAGCCGCCCCTTCCCATCTTCCTCACGTTTTTCCGGCGAGGCCGAATTCCGGCGACGGCAGAAAAGTTCCGGCGACCATTAAATCTCTCCAAAACGCCATTTTTAATCAATTTTAATGATATAAACTCGTTTCTCCATCACCTTAATGATTAATCAAGCCTCATTACACGTAATAACACCTTCAACGTTCGGATTCCAACCTCAAACCGCCGGATAATATTAAAAATTTCATTAACTCGAATTAAACCTCCAACGGATCAATTGAGGCTATAAATAGTATCCTAATATCTTCCTAAACGTGCTACAAACATAATAATACACAAACAAACTCGTTATTATCACCAATTCGTTCTTATAATTTCGCTCCGGGCAACTCACTGTTCGACCTCATTCCGGTAGCTTTAAAGGTAATTGATAGATGGATTTTCTTAGTTTTGACCCGACAAACAAAACCCCTAACCCTAATTTAAGGAACATGGTCTGGTTTAAGGGAATTGAAACCCTAGGGTTAGGATGAGGAAGATGAAGTTTGGGTTTGCTGTTTATATTTAATTGTTTTCATTTCCTAACAACAATACTAAATTGGTCCAGTGGTTGTGTGTGTGTTGTGTGGGCATGGTGACCCGGGTTCGAATCTGGGTCACAACAAATCTTTTATTTCTTTTAAAAACCATTTGTTTATCAATTTTAATAAGTTAAATATATATTTTTAATCAAACAAAAATAAATAAAATTATTTTTATAGATAAACAATTTTCCGTTAACAAATTTCCGTTCAAGAATCAACTTTTACAAACTAAATCACTCGTTAAAACTTGTTAAATAATTATTTAAATAATATATATATATAATAACGTTGTAACTATATAAATTCTAACCGACAATGATAAATTCTGTAAATATGATTTAAAATCTAATATTCAACTTATAAGTAATATTAAAAAATTCATGAAAAACCCGTTAACTTAAATATTAATACACTTAAAAATATGTAACAAAATACTTATAAACCAACCCTTTATTTTCCATAAAATTAGTTAGTAATTCTTGTGTTTTTTATTATTTTAGCTCGTGAGATTCGATCGTTCGGTTTCGTATAACGCACTTTTGTTTCATTGTCAAGTTTGTCATCCCAATTCAAATGTGAGTTTCTCACACCCCCTTTTTTACCCTTTTTACTATTTTGGGGGAGCATATATATCCTATCAACAATGAAATTTTGTTTAATTATTATTACAAACTACAATTCGTTACATGGACTTGTGTGCTTATTTGCTTACTTGCTCATGGTTTCCTCAATAAGTATGATCATACGCCCCCATGCACTTAGGACCTCGATGTTATGAGTGGAACGGGACCCCCGACCGAGTACATTTGGTTGTTACCGAATGGAAAAGACATTGCTTGCGCTATTACTACACCAAGTTTCATGGAATTGTATGGTTTTTATGTACTTGTATCAAACTTGTGTGAACTCACCAACTATTCAATTAGTTGATTTTATTTTATATATATGCTACAGTTACTTACATTAGAGGATGAAATGGCGAAAGACACTAGAAGTTAGGTTACTTAAAGAATAAACAAGAAGATGTGTTTTATTGTTTTCTCCTTTATATTTGTCTTATTGAACAACTTGTGTACTTAGGATTTGAATGAATTAATGATATTATTGTCACTTAATAGTGTTACATGTGTTTTGGGCAATCTGTACGTCACACCCGGGCGTATTCCGCTAAAGCCGGGGTGTTACAACACCCTAACCTACGGCGGAAATGCTGGGGCGCGAACTGATTGTCACAGCTCTCAAGGTTACTATTAAGCAATGATATAAGTTTCGATATCTATTAAATAAATTTCCAAATAACAAACATTAATACAAAATCCAAATACACAAGTACATATAATAATCAATAACACTATGTCTCATTAAGTTTTCTTACAGTATAAATCCTTAAGTGATCTTGTACTTCACATTAAACGAATACCTGCATATGCGTTGAAAATAGAATGGTATTGTCAACACAAGGTTGAGTGAGCAACACACCAGTTCAAAGTATAAATAAAAATATGTATTTGCAACAAGTCATATGAGAATAACAAAATAACCAAATGAGCAAGTATAACTGAGATGTCGAGAAGCACAAAACTATAACGACGGGCGTATGATCATACTAGACTGAGATTATATTGGACCTCTCCGAATGCGGAAGCATACAACGCAAATAAGCACATAAACAAGTAAGGTATAAGTTTTTAACACATAAGACAAAGTTGCTGTTTTGTGTATAAGTATATATGAAAAATACAATTTACGCATATGTCCCCAAAACGTGGAAAAAGAAGTAAAATAGAGGAATGTGGTACTCACCTCGATAGACGAACAAAGGAATTAGATAAAAATAAGTATGACGAAAGCGGATCACGCGTGCTAACGATAAAGCCTAATAAGGATAATAGAATACGAAAATACTAAGTTAATGAACTAGATCGATTAAGAAAGCTCGCTAAATATAATTATTATTAAGTCATATTATATTCTCTTTAATAATATTTTATCTTATAAATATTGTATGAAAAATCTCTAGTTTGTTAAATTATAAACAAAGCACATTATAATACTTTATTAAAGATTATACAAGTAAAATCCATCTTTAATAATATTATTTATTTATTAAATCCGTTTAAAAGTGTATTATAATATTTTATTATATAAAAATATTTGTATAAAAGTAAGATACATATTTTATAACTACTTAATTTGCCAAAAATATAAGTATAGATCAAACACATATTAATAATATTATTATTAGTTTTATTAATATATATAAAATTAGTTTACTTGATTTTTGTATATATTAAAACATTATTATTTAATTTATAATATACTTTATATATATATAATATAATATATATATATATATATATATAATTATACTTATATGTTAATACGTATACACATGAACGAAAACATGAGTTAAACGAGTATTACAAACCGGTTTTAATAAGAAAATCTTTATTAGTTATTATTACTATTAATTTAAAGATTAAATGGTTAAAAAGAAATAAAACAAAGAAAAACCAGAAGAAAACGGGGTGGCAGGAAGTTGAACCCGCGACCTCTGCCCCCCACAAACGCATATGTTAACCAGCGGGCCCAAGGGCGATGTGTGTTAGTGATTGGTTTCCAAAATCAATATACAGAAGCAGATCCAAACAAAACTGATTAAAACCCTAGCTATTAGATTTGATTAATCCGAGTACAATAGATCAAAACCAGTTTAGGGCTATTGATCTATACTATAACACGATCTAAACCATGTATTTAAATACCTTGATCGACGTCCAGACAGGTGCCAATTGAAAAGAACAGAGCCGGCCAAAACAAGATCCGAAACACGCGATTTACAGCAACGAAAAACAAATCAGTTATAGGGGTAATAACAGCGAAGCTTATATGATTCTAACTGTGCCTTTAATTGAGTTATAACTACCGTTTATATATATAATCGAATTTAGGGTTTGATTAAATTATTTTTGGGAGATTTGAACAAGGAGGTCGTAAACTATCAATTATCCGCGTCAAAGAGCCGAATATACAATGAATATGCTTATTTCCATATCGAATTCGAAGTTTAAACGCGTTTTGATCGTTAATTGAGGGATACGGGTCGCGGTAAGGGTAATTGGGTCGGGTTTGGTAAATGAATATCCAGTTTATAATATGGGTTAGAAAGATATTTACATATTGGAACTCGAAGTCTGAAGTTGGGTACAAAAGAAGTTATACTTTGGGTTAAAAGTGTACAAACTTTAAATATTTAATTATAAATAATTACATATTAATTAAGAAAATAATAAATTTGCTCGATAACCGCCAATTATATTTAAAAATAATCCGAACACTGAACCGAGTTGGGTAAAAGTATAAGTTTGAAAAACCCGAGTTATTACAATCAAACCCATATATTTCATAAACGGGTTATAATATCTCATTAAATTAAAAACTAATCTCATCAAATATTTGATATAAAAATCCTATAAAGTAGGGGTATACTAAAAATTAATATCTGATTTATTTAAAAAATATATATATTATTTATAATTAAAACCAATTTTATAGTAAAAAATATAAACAGGTGGTCTCATCAAACACATATAGCTTTTAAACCTAGTTATAACATCTCATTTATTTGTGAAATAATTTATCATCAAACCATAAGTATATTATTAACTTTCATACAATAAAAAAAATAAAAATTCAAAAAATAAATAAATATTAGAAACAAATAATATAAAACAACCCCCAAAATTTATATATTTTTTTGGGTTTAATTTTATTTGTTGTAATGAAATTTATACTTAGAGTTTGATGATAAAAAGATTTCACAAATAACTAAGATGTTATAACCCGGTTTAAAAGTTATCTGGGTTTGGTAAGACCCAAGACCCGCTTATTTTTTTTACTATAAAATTGTTTCTTAATCATAAATAATATATTTTTTTAAAAAAAATCATATAATAATTTTTAGTATATCATATTTTATAGGATTTTCACATCAATAACTTGGTGAGAATAATTTTTAATTTAATGAGATGTTATAACCCGTTTAGAGAATATCTGAGTTTGGTAAGACCCATGCCCCGTGAATTCGGGTTAAATGCATGAGAAGCCTCCATTTAAAAATCATGCAAATCTGATTACTCCAAAAAAGGGGGAGCGGCCACATCGCGACACGTATGATTTTTATGTTTTCGTTTATATATATTATAGATATAGTGTGAGGCCATGAGGGAGTGACATCTTAATTTTTAAGAGGTATTAAACTTGTTGTTTTAAGTATAAATCATAATACATAAGATTAAGACATTTTAGAAACAATTTTGTCTTTTGGCAATTTTGTCTTTAAACAAAACCATGTACGGTTGATTTTTAATTTATTCAAAAATAATTACAAGTTTGGTTCTTTAACTTTAATCATATTTTGTTAATTTATAGAGTGGTTACATATATACCTCTTATTTAAAACTAGCTACCCGATGACGTTTAACGTTTATAATTTTTTCACACTTTAATATATTTTTTTAAAACATTATACCATAAAACACAAGTATTTTATTATATTTTATTTGAGTATGATATTACTATACTTTAACCTTTTGTATTTTAACATTTCTCTATAAATATAGAGCTTGATCATATGTTATAGATGAGAGATCAAAAGAGAATTTCCCTAACGAGTTTTTTTAGTCAGTTTTCTCATGTAGTAATAAAGTGTCTGATCAATCTTGTGTCTTGAGTTAATGAACCGTTTTTGTGGTATCGGGGGTGTTTTCGAATAGCGAAAAACTTAACAAAATAATGAAATATGAAGTACTAGTTTGATCCTCCCGTGTTACGGGAATTTATTAAAATTTTTGTTTTTAATTGTTTTACTATTTTATGATGATTTATTTTATTTTTTTACGTTGTTTATTTTAATTTAATACATATATATTACTTTGTTATATTTTTTTGCGTTTGGGTAATTTCAATTGAGATGTGCAGGTGTTTTAAATTTTTAATGAAAAAAATACACGAACACAAACATGTTGATTTTTTTAAATGAACAAACATGAACACAAATATTTGTCTAATAAAAAAGGGGACGTTGATGTAGTTGATGATGGCGGGTAGTATCAGAAGTTAATCGGTGATGGAGATGATAGACCATCAATGGAGAACATATAAAGAAGATAAATTAAATTAGGATTTGAGAATGAAAGTATTTACCGATAAATAATCTTATAATCCATTTGAGAGCTATTAGGGTTTGTTACTTTGGTGATTTAAAATTTATTTCACAAATAAATGAGATGTTTTAGTCTGTTTAAGGGTTATCCGGGTTTGGTGAGACCCATGACCCGTGAAAATTATTGTTTGATTATGAAAGAGTTTTACAAATAAATGAGATGTAATAACCCATTTAAAAACTATATGGTTTGGTAAGACCCATAGGATTTCGGGTCAAATGCATGAGAAACCTCCATTTAGAAATTAAGCAATCTGGTGGCTCTAGAGAATGGGAGACTACCTGAGAGCGACACGTAGGATTTTATGATAGGCAATTATATAGATAGTTAGATGAAACAAAATAATCATGGAGGTTTTAGTAAATGAGATTTTAAAATGAAGAATAAACGAATATATAATATAAAAAACTCCAACTATTGATCTGTTTATTGGTTGAATTGGCTACCCACCAACACCAGAATCAACTAATCTGAATAAAGACAGTTAGAGGTATTCAATTGAAACAATTCTAAAGACAGTTCATGCCTTCCTGGTCTAATTTGACGAACTTTACAAAAGAATTCATGTATATGTGAAGGATTTTGAAAGTAGGTTAATTTTCGTTTATAAGAATAACCCCATTTATAAAGAGTTTTCATAAGATGCATTACTTAATTACACAGGTTTTTATATAAATAAAAAAAACATGTTATTGAATGTTTACTAAAAAAATCATAGTAGGGTTGTATATTAATATTACTCACTTTTTTCAACAAGAAAAATAAATCGAGTAAAGTGCTATTTTCGTCCTCGTGGTTTAATAAATAATGTGAACTTAGTCTAAAAAGTTTATTTTTTGTATACGGACCCTCCATGTTTCTCAGTTCTTGCCAGTTATATCCAAATCACTAACTCTGTTAAATTTAATCGTTAAGTCAGGGGTAGACATGTCTTTTCATTCTTTCTTTATTATAATACTTATATCAGTGAACTGCGATTTCCGTCCCCTGGTTTGTCCAAATATGCAGTTTTAGTCCAGTAGTTTTAAATTTGCAATTTTCTTTTCTATGGTTTCATTTCACTTGCAATTAAACCCAAATTCCCTAATCTCGTTAAGTCTGGTCATTAAACCCATCAGTGTGCCCTTCACGTGAGGGGCAATTTTATTCCTTCTTTTTTTCCTTTTTCCCCCAAATACACCCCAGTCTCTCACGTGAGGGGCCTGCGAATTAAGACTGAGGTTTATTTGGAGAGAAAAACAACAAAACTGTTCGTCACGTGAGATGCACGCAAATGGGTTAACGACCAGCCTTAACGAGGTTAACAAATTCGGGTTTAATTGCAAGTGAAATGAAACTACAAGGACAACAATTGCAAACTTGAAACTATTGAACTAAAACCGCAGATTTGGACAACCAAAAGGGCGAAAACCGCAGTTCACTGAAATAAGTATTACAAAAAAGAAATAGTGAAATGACATGTCTACCCCCTGACTTAATGATTAAATTTAACGAGGTCAGTGATTTGGGTGTAACTGACAAAAACTGGAAAACCTGAAGGGTCCATATGCAAAAAATAAACTTTTTTGGGTTTGCATTATTTATCAAACCATAAGAACGAAATTAACACTTTACTCAGATTTTTAATTACCCAGGTTTAATTACACAAGTTTTTATGTAAATAAAAAAAACATGTTATTATATGTTTACTAAAAAATCATAGTAGGGTTATATATTAATATTACTCACTTTTTTCAACAAGAAAAATAAATCAAAACTATTTTATTTATCACTAAATTTATAAAAAAAAAATCGTTTACAAATGAAAGATGTTCATAATTTACAAGTTATGCCGTCTAAAATTTAATGTGAGAGACAATATAATAGGCAAATTATTTAATCATTTTCACTTACTTTTGACTAAAACTTTGGTGCACACGACACAAGTTTTGTTATTTAGTTTAACGGCCTTTGAAATGACTATTAAAATCAATTTTTAACCATTACAACGGCTTTCACCTTTACAAAGGGATACGTGACAATATGAGTATATGACATATTCAAGCATTTTAAATATTGAATATCATTTCAAAAGTAGAAAGCAATGTGTGTTTGGTTTGGCAGCTAAATACACATACAAATTACAACTCTTATGCCACAAAATCTCCAAAACAGAACATTTCCACAAGTGGAAATTATAGTGCAGAATAAAGTCACAAACACAAGTTTATGTTAGTAAACCGCGTACCGAGGGACTCAAGATCATGATAACCAACTTATTGAAGCACTGATTACTGACAACTTATGCCGTCACCACTTATCACTTCACCAATACGGTATACTGGCCTCTTTGCTAGCAACAAGAACCATCCCTATCCCCATATTAAATGTCCGCTTCATTTCATCATCTTCAATATTTCCAGCCTAGCTAGTAAAAAACCATTCGTCAGTCAGTGCACGTGTATCTCAAAATAATAAATTTATCATACACTTGTTTCATTCGTCAATGACTGCACGTGAAATTACCTCTCCATCTAGAAGAGCACAATCAGATTGTTGACAACCACCAACGAGTCCTAGTAATCAACATCAAGAAGGTGAAATTACCTTTTAATCAACGATTCCTAGTAATCAACATCAACGTGAAATGACCTTTTCAGCAAGTTCAACATCAAGAAGGTGGCTTGTAGCCTAGTAATCAAGAAAGAATAAAGATTTCGCTCTAGAGGTTATAATGTCATTGCAACCTAATATTAACTTTATCAACAACCAAAATATGATGTGAATTCTACCATATCAAATTAATACCATGGATTCAAGTCTCAAATACCAGCTTAAGTTTAGTTCCCACACCATCTGTACTAGCTACAAGATATGAAAACAAAATATAACACTTACAAGTATAAATAAAACCAGAAAAGGTAAAATAATCAAACAGCATTTGCTTTTGTGCATCAAATATTCGACAACTAAGAGATAATGACTACAAGGGTATAGAATACAGCACCACACAACTTCTGTTTATGTACTTTATGACCCGTATTGACCTGTGATATAATCCCCAATTTTTGACCAGTTGGTAGGCGTTTCTCAAGACATTGTAACAGAAAGCGAAAAAACTGACTGGTCAAACAGATTGGTTTAGTTCTGAATGGATCAATTTTGTTACATGCACTGCTAAACAATTGCAAGTCAAATACAAAAATGAAACTTTTTAAGCCAGCCACCTACACAGTTTATGTATGTTTGTCTGTAAGCCATTATCAGGAACTAAAATATACTTTCACGAACACCTAACAGAACAAAACTTCTGTTCATCATTCAATTCATCAAGGATATGAATTTTTCGTGAATGAAACTTCTTAACTTGTTCGAAACTTTTTGAACGAAACACCATTCTATCAAATCGCGCATTTGCCTTTTAACTTATGTGACCCTGTAGTAATGAAGTGTTAGCCATTTATTGTTGTGTTTTAATTTAAGAAGTGACAATCTCAATGTAATTTATAAACATTAAACAGTATCTAACTACAAAAAAATGCCATCTTCTTGAGGTTGATGTTTCAAAAACTACATAAAAAGAATAAACAGTTATTACAAATGTAGATACAAAACAAACCTAAATTTGTTGTATACTCACAAAAATTCAACATGTCCTGAAACTTCTCTACACAAAAGCTTTGACTCACTGGCCAACTTTATACTCTTGTGGATTATTAATCCAGAAAGCTTATGTATCGATGCTGGTTCATATTTCCGAGCTTCCACCTCACTCCCCATCAACAAAGCTTCTCGAGCGGGGACAACATTTTCAAACCAAAATTCCCGTAACACGCCATGTATTAACTTCCAATATTCTTCATCTCGGGATACACGAAATATAGTGCTTCCATTTCCGGTCGAACAATACAAATCGACCCAGTCTCGGTCCATGACTTCCATTTGACCCTGTATCTGAGGCATGTAGTAAAAGGGCATAGTGGTCCATGGCTTAGCCGATTCGGGTTTTCCTTTATTAAACGGGCATTTCACTTCAAGAATCCCGGGGTTTGTGAAACTACCAAGAAGCCCATCTGGGGATGCACCGATCCAATCAAACTTATCCTCTGAATGGGTCGCGAATCCCAATAAGTTTACTTCACGACCCGTGATTTTCTTATATTTTTCTATGGCGATTGACTCGTTAAGAACGCCCCATTCCATTGCGTGTTTGGTAACAGATGAAACCGTTGACTTTGTATCTGTCGGGAATACTTTTTCACACCAAAGTTCATACCTGCGTTTGCCTTTCCATAAGCCGAGAGCCATGCTGAAGGTGCTAGTTGTTAAGCGGTCTTTTCTTAGGGCGAACCACTCTTCGGTGCGTTGGGCTGGTGCATCTGACGGGCCCAGTTGGCCAGTCAAAGTCAAAGCCAGAGTCTTCCACTGAGGTTTGTGGATCAGAGAAGATGTTAACGACGCGCAGGTTGGAAATGGTCTGATAAGATTGAACTGAAACTTGTTTCTTTGAGGAAGATATAATGTTGTTGCTTTATTGTGGAAATAATGGATTCTAGTAATGTAGGCATTTGTCATTTTGGAAGTCTACAAGAACCATACACAGATCAGTAACTTGATGAGATATTAATGAGATTAAATAAAAAACAGAGATCAATTACAGTTAAATGTTCTAGATTGATGTTAGTTAAAGGCGGTCAAGATGGGTTGACTTGAAACACTTTTTGTCCAAAATATTTACAAGCAATTAAGAAAATAGACAAATAGTTAATCAAATATTACTACAGAGTACAGATGTTATAATGTTTTGATAAATATCTAGTCTTTCTATAATAGAAGTGCATGAAAACGAAAAAACCAAAACGACGGTTTGATTTTACGTTTCTGTAAAGGACAAACTTTTGGTTCGGTTTCAGCTTTGCGTGTGATTAAAATCGAAACGGAATAAAAGGGTGGGTTTTGAAGAAATGGAGATGCATAAAG
Organism: Bidens hawaiensis; assembly: GCF_021521415.1. Taxonomy (NCBI): domain Eukaryota; kingdom Viridiplantae; phylum Streptophyta; class Magnoliopsida; order Asterales; family Asteraceae; genus Bidens; species Bidens hawaiensis. Next base: position 325,080 of record NW_027493829.1, read on the forward strand.
AAGAAAGGCTTTGAATAATTGAGAAGAAGGGAAAGAGAATACTACATACACTATACACAATGAACTGATTTTAGTAGTATAAAAGATGTTGCTCAATTTGGGCGTATTAGCACTTGAATTGGTTGCTTGAAAATTATGAATGAATATTTGACGGAAAGCACAGTAGTACATTAATAATTAGTATGCAGATACAAACAAGAACCCTAATCTAATCTAATCTAATCTAATCTAATAAATATATATGTATATGGGATAGGAAGATAATTGGTACCAGTAGTCAGTAGCTGCTGTCTGCTGATCAATTGTGGTTTGCAGTCTTCAATTTCTAAAACCCTTACTTAGTTTTGTATTGTATTGGATTGGATTGATAGCTAGGGTTTATCATCAAATGTCTGAAAATGAACAACCAGAAACACTCATGGATGAGGGGTAAAATTGTCACTTTACCTTTTCTCGTTAAAGTGTCACGTGTATGCTTTAATCAACTCGTAATATTTAACAAGTGTGTTATGGTTTAGGGGGTGTTTGAGATTGCTTATTTTTACCAACTTATAACTTAGACCCCTCGCTATGGAGCGATATAGGGGAGGAAGGCGGGCGCCGTTGGGTGCTCAACACCACCAAGCGGCGCCCTTGGTGGTGGGGCGCGGACATGCCCAGCGTTCCAACGGCTGGCGCCGTTCTTCAAAAAATGGTGTCCCCGCCCCTAACAGCTAGTTCAACGGCTATTTAAAAAAGACTAATTATTTTCTATATAAATACAAAATCATTTTATCAATTTTACTCAAACAAATATCAAATAAACCCTCAAATTTCACTCTAAAAATCTCTCAACTCTCTACCATGGATCATTTCTCAAATTTCACAAGTTCGAGCTCAAACCCGAACCCGAACCCAAACCCAAACCCGTGGGATCTGTCTCAAAGGTGGTGGGCTCGTATGCTCGCAAACAACAATGACCCTACCAAACCTTTCTTTGCTAACCAACATCTACACGTAACGCCTCCAACCATACAACCGTTTCTCAGCGATATGTTGTATTGAATGCCGATTTTGTTTATGCCTCCGCCAACCCAAACCCAAACACCCCAAACCCCAATACCTGAAACCCAAGTTCCCGAAACCCAAGTAGGCGAACCGCAAGTTCGTCGCAAACGAAGCCATAAAAAGAAGGTTGATGCCGATCAAGCAACTACTGAACAGGCGGAAAGGAAAAAGTGGGAAGACGATGAGGAAGCGGCGTTGGCGCAAGCGTGGATCGACTCATCCGAAGACTCAATTGAAGGTAAAACATCAAATTATTTATATGTATTTCATGTTTTTTTTGTTTACTAATACTAAAGCTTTTATATGTATCGTAGGTCACGGTAAATGCAACGCGGCATTTTGGACATATATACGTGGTAAGTTCTTTGAGACAATGGGTCGAGGTCACTACTGCGGGGATGATTCTGTCTCCAACAAATGGAAGGCAATGGATTTTAAAAATGAACAACTTCTCCAAAATTCACAATCGCCTTACAAACAACAAAGGAAGCGGCACGAACGATGTCGACCTCTTTGAGGCTTGCTCGAAACAATACAAGGGCCTTCATAGTCACGACTTCGTCATGTTGGAAATTTGGAGGAAATGCACGAGCTCGCCAAAGTGGCATCCGGTCCCGACATCTTCACCGCCGCGACCGTCCAAACGGTCAAAAACAACGTCTACTTCGGCCAATCAATCGCCGTTTCAAGCCGGGTCGGATGCTCGTTCTCAATTAACTTAAACGAGATTGATCCCAATTTTCTTTTTAATGAACCGAATGAGTTGTCACGTCCGGTATGAAGAGACAAGTCCAAGGCGGCGACTAGAGGTGGGGGATCTTCATCTAGAAAGACATCCTCGATGAGTTCCGATGTGAGCGCGCGGTTTGGTAACTTGGAGCTTGCACTTAAAGAGTTTCGCGAAGAGAAAAAACACTCGAAAAATGAACTCAAGATAATACATGAATAAAGAAAACCGATGCATGCGGAATACAAAGTCATGCATGAAGAAAGAAAGAAGGCTAACTCAGAGCGGCAACGAAGAAGGATTTCAAGCTCCTCGCAAAGGATCTCTCGCATCTAGATCCGGCCACGCGGGCATTTTGGAGAAAAAAAAAGCAAGGATAATGACAAAATACGCAAATGAAGACGAGGACGCCGAATATTAGTTCTATTTTTTGTTTGTTTCTTTATTTGTACGTTTTTTTATTTTTATGCTTTTTTTATTTATATGTTTTTTAGTTTAATTTAGTTTGATTTTTATTATTATTGTGTTTTAAGTTTAATAAATTTGTTGGTTTTATAAAAATTAAAAAATATAAAGGGGCTTTGAAGCCCCCTCACCATAGAGGGGCATATTTGGGGTGGGGCTTTGAAGCCCCCAGTGCCCACGTGGCGCTGACGTGGCACTGGGGAGGGGCTTCGAAGCCCCTCACCATAGAGGATGGTCTGATAAACTTTTTAAGAAGTAATAAGGTGTTTGAGATTGTTTTATAATATGAGAGGAAAAGTTTTATAAGTTACAATTTTGTAACTTATTAATTTAATATAAAGTTATAAGGAAGTAAAATAAGGAATACCAAACACCCCTTCAATAACCATATAATAATAAAAAAGACAAATAAATAAAATTGTGATTCGTTGTTAGGCTGATGGGTATACACCGGTGGGATATATACTGGTCCTAGGTGGCTGCCTGCATAGCACTCCTCACGTTACTGGTCTCACTGGAACAACCCCCCCCCCCCTCTAGTGGCCCCCATTTTTCTGGTCACGTGTGACCGGAGGGTGCTGACCACCGTCAATATGGTCAGTGAGTCTCTCTTGACCGTTGGCAACGGTCCATTTTCTTTTTTTTTTAAATTCGATTTTATTATATTATAAAATCCATTCCCAAACCATTTCAACCATTCTTGAATCATTTCTATATATTTTAACCAAAACAATATAAGTTTAACCAAAAATTCAAAATGAATGATTATTCTTCGTTCGACGATACAGATTTTTTTCTACATGCAATGGAGTTTACGATCGAATATGTTTTATTTGGTGACGATCAAACATCGTCTCCTGTCACAAGAAAACCCAGTTGAATCGAGATCGTAAAGGTGCACATGACCGTTTGGTAGCCAACTACTGATGTGTGCTGGTGCTTGCGTATGGTTAAATATGAAAGAGATGGATTATTTTCTTTTGCACAAGATCGTGTTTTAAATTTATAAAAGTGATTTCTACAAAGACTAAACACACACAAAATAGGCAAGTGTACCTATCGTATATGTAGAATAGTATTGGTAAGAACCAAGTATCGATCCGTGGACACAAATGTTTCTAGTAATAAATCGTTGTTTTACTTTAATCAGAGGTTTTAATCATTTTGGGGTTAATTTTCGAACTTTTTATAAAATATAAATACTTATATATAATATATAGGTGACCAAGACGAGAGATTCTAAACGAGTTGTTCAATTATGTGAAGGTTACCATCTAAGATCAAGAATCGACTACATTTTAGCATTGATAATTAATATTTAAAATGTGATAAACTTGCCATAGCAATATATGATAGATAGCTCCTTAAACCTTAAGTGAGCATCTTTGGCACTAACGAGATAACATGCGCATTTTAAAGTCCACCCTTTCCTAATGTCATGCCATCTCAATGATGTCAATTTAAGTTAGCAAGTAGTTTCGTAAAGTAGAAAGATTAGGATTGACTTCGATTTCTCAAATACCAATTCTAACAACTTCTGGTAGTTGTAGTTTAGTCACACAACCTCCCCTTGGTTGATTTATGTAGGTTATAATTACACATTCCATTAACATGTGATTTCTTTAACTAGCATGATATCCTAGGCAAAGCCATTTTTGGATTACCAAGAATTAGAGAAATACATCATAACTTATATCTCATCATTTCTAAGTACAATATAAGGATCCATGTTTCGATAATGTATCAAAGTATTTCTATCTTTCAAGAACATGAATCGATCATGAACGATTGCCAATAGAATTGACAACCACCAACTTTGAATTAGTGATTTAAGATGGTGAAACATTTCTCATCAAAAGATAATTGTAATATAACCATGTACTTTACTAGACTACACCACATGTTTTATATAATTATCAAGTAAACAAAGCTTCTTCATAGATTTAGATGGTAAAAGGAGTTTAGCTCATAATGAGTATAATGATAAACATTAAGATGAATGATGATAACAAATACACGATTAAACTTGGAATGATCTAACCAAATGTAGATGAATCTTCTTTCTTAATGATGGTGATGATGGATGATGATGATGGTTGATGGTGATGACCTCCAAGCCTTCAAACTCTTCACTAAATTCTATGTGAGTGTTAGTGTGTGTTTTTATAAGAGATAACCAGATAGAATTCTTTTCAAGGCATACTCTTCAAATGGCACAAGAGCCACTATTTATAGGCTGTCTGGAGAGAAAAGCATGGCACCGTGCTTTATTAAGCACGGCCTCCAGTTGCATGTTGTCAGATCGTACATGATGACTCACCACGACCCCGTGCTTTCTGAGGCACGACCCCGTGTCTTTTTATGACATGTGCTAATTCTTTTTGTCTTTTTTGAAAGGTGACCACGACCCCGTGGTTGAGACGCACGGCCCCATGCTTTTTATTGACATGTGATAATTCTTTTTGTCTTTTATGGTGTTCAGAAGCATGGGGGCGTGTTTCTTGAGGCATGGGGGCGTGTTTCTTTGTTTTTCTTGTGTTTTCTTCTTTTTTTCTTCGTCTTTTCGTTTGTTTATTTGTTTGGGGTTTGGTTTCACCTGAAATTACATTTTATCAAGATAATTAGTCTTTTATGCTATGTTATTTGATAGAAATTGCAGTTTTTAGAGATTATTTGATGCCGAAAAGATGTATATTTTTATGTACATCAAACATACCCACACTTGAACATTGCTTGACCTCAAGCAATTCACTTATAAATATTCTCTAGAAACAGCAAACCAGGACCATAGTAAATCCCCAAGAGAGTTCAAGGAAAACGCGAACAAAATAACCAACCTTAAATCATAGGAATATATGTAGTGATATATAAAATGGTTTTGTTTTTATGAGTTTCTGTTTATACAAAACGTCACGTTCTCACAATGTTCACTCACTCTCGGTTTTATATCTATTCATACCTGTGATGTATGTATGTGAACACCCCTTAGCCAAAATGTGACCTGTGATAAATAAGCTTGTAACAAGTTCAAATCTCCACCTTTTTGAAGGGTTGCATAAATTAGAAGGTAATAATGGTTGGTTTTGGGTAAGAAGGGATTTTGGTATTGGTGGTCTGGGGTTTCGGTTAATGAGGATGAGGACGACAAATACAACTTCTGCTGATTATCGGGAGTCTTAAGATGTCTTCAACGGTTAGCTCTTTTCTCCCGATTTTTTTTATATACCTAGTGACTCTTTTAAGGTCAGATCGTCAAGACCAGTTTTGTCGAGGATGTGGATCAGTTCTTCCTCAATCCTGTTCTGAACATAACTCCCAACTCTAATGGATCGTTTGGCTTTGAGCCTAATAGCCCCCACCCTCATTAGTTCGGTATATTCATGTTGAGACTGAGTTTGACTTTTTCTACATCTTCCTTTGTGGGACCAGTTTCCGCAACCTAAGCATCGTTCATATCTTTTCGCTCTTCTCTTCATTGCGTTTTTGGAAATTCCACAAAATGGTGGCCTTTGTTCGTCTTGGCGCCACTTTTTCCTCACCTCATTGCTAAAGAGAAAGATTCTCTCCCTAAGTTATGGAGGCAACCTAGGTTTTGTGAAGTGTATGCAGCAAAGGAAATTGAAATCGAAATAATGCATTTCCAGTTCTTTAGGGTCTGCCGGTAAAAGAACAGTGTTGTATTTTACCAGTGAGATAAATAAAGTGGTAGGGTTTAGGTTTGAGGTTTTTGGGTTTTGTAATTTGGCAAATGGTTTGATGGAATTGTGATAATATTACCTTCTTCTTTATACAATGTTTCGTGCGGTCTTAAAATGAATAATTGCGACAAGTTCTAAATCACACGAGACATATGACTCACTCAAAGCTTCCGAAAAAATATTTATATGGCATGAGGTTTATCTCACAGTAACGGAGGAATTGGGTATAAACGCCATATTTTGTATAAATTTATTCTCAGTATTACAAAACTTCTTTTTACTTGTTCACTCTTTTTTTTGTTATAACAGATTTCTAGTTGGTTATTTGCAAAAAAATTTCTTGGATTTCTCTTCTGAGTTTCTGAAAATAATCTTTGTTTGCTGCAAAAATATTTGTTGATTAGAGAAATTTTATAATTATTTGAACAAATAATTGGTCAAGTAATTCCTCTCCCCAAACTTGAATCTCACATTGTTCTCAATGTGGAAAGATTCATTAAAAGATAAAATTCTAATTGATTATAGTGGGTTAAAATGGAGAGTTACTTCCCTACGGGTTAACGAAATTTCGACAGAGCGTCCCTTGTATATTGTCCGTTTTCCTGTTTTTGTACCTATATAAAACTGCAAACAACCACAAACAACCAAGCATAAATTGCTGAAAATTGGGTATGGAATCGTCAACCCCTTTGCCCTATCGGGCTAAATTAGTTCCTACCATAATGTCTTGGCACCTATGGCCATAAGAGTATCCAAACCAGCAAATAAACAAACACACAAGTACGACAGAAAGTAAACTGTTTAAAAACACATAATAATGTCATGAAGTACTACCAAACCATGCCCATGCCCATGCCCAACCTACCAGTGCTACCAATCATCAGTTACCTGTGTCCGGGTCAAATGGTCCCCACTGTCTGTCCATGCGTCAATCATTTCCATTTCTAAGTGGCTTTCCGGGTCCCAAACTTGGTTCCGTTTGTCGATGAACCTCCAGATCTCTGGCCTTGCGTTTAGAAGTCGGGCGATCTGTAGTTTGCTACACAAGTTGGGGTCAAGAGCTATGGGTTCAGGGCTTTGTGTTCCTTCTCTGTTCACACCATAGGCTTTATAGAGCTTATAGATCCATGCACCACCAAAGATTGGGGTATTCGGGCTTTGTGCATCTGCATTTTTTCTGAAGAGCTGGCAAAAAAGATAAGTAATATTGCAAGCGGTTCTATTTTTTATGCAATAAAGTGCCCACAAATCCCTTAGGCTTATCACTCCTTTAAATATGCTGCATGCTGTTACTGTTCAACCCAACAGTTGGTGTACATAGCTCATGAGTGGGTCTCGTAGGGCTGTGCTTCTTGAACTGTGTGCGCTGTTTGCTTCATCCCAAAAGCCCAATAGTCCCCATGCACGTACCTGTGTATGTCCAGCTTCTGCTTTTTCATCACCTTCTTCATCTGCAAATTTTGTTCTAGCGTTAAGCCAAATCTCTGAGTTAGTTTCCTCGGTCGTGTAAATTCCCAGATTAGTTCCCAGTTGGGTGACAGAGGTTGTATGCCATTCACCCACACACCTAAACTCGATCATATCTTCATCCCACATGTCAAATTTCTTCTTCTTTATGTTGAAAGAGGCCAAAAACTCATTTGTCAGTTCCGTCACTGCCTCTCCCGTTTGTTCAAACACCCGTTTCCATGGTCTTTTCACAATTGTGTTGTATCGGTCCCATTGGTTAACTTGGCGCAACGTGCCTTCACAAGCGTAGAAATTTGGTTCTGGGAATCGGTTGTTTAGGTAGCTTAGACGTGCATTAGCCTCTCTGTCTCTTGTTCTCCATCCGGAGAAGACTAAGAATGCATGAACATGATCTCCATACTCGGCCATCTGTAAATCATACCCAAATTAGTCAAAATTTGATAAAATTTTTCAATTTGCTGGAACAGAGAGCAAAGCATGGCGGCGTGCTTTTAGAAGCACGGTACCGTGCTGTTGCTGCTATTCATTTTCCTTTTGACTTTGACTTTCTGTTGACCACGATTCGTGTTTTTTTGGGCATGGCTCGTGTTTTTAATATTGATTTCTACCTTATTCAGATTCGAACCCTCGTTTGTAACCGGTTATAACAATCGGGTTTTATTAGTTTGTTGGGTATTTATCTCAAGATCCAAAACCCGAATTGTTTCCCTCATTTAAAACTTAACAATCAAACTTTCAACAATTCAATCATCCTATACTAAAAGAGTAACCCATACTACTTTCGGGTTTAGACCCTATTTCGTCAATTCGAGCGATTTTAGGGTTAAACCTAGAGTAATGAACTTGAAAAATATAATTGTTAGATCTACATACCTTTGGTTTGAATTTGAAGAATCGATGAAGGAATTAGTGTAATTTGGAATGGTTGGCCGTTTTTGTCCAGAAACGATGTTGATGTTAGGGTTAATTGGTTTGGAAAGTTATTTTAATGTTTTAAAAATCGTAACTGCTCTGTAGTCAAAAGCACGACGCCGTGCTTTTGAAAGCATGGTACCGTGCTACATTGTGCAGACAGTATCCTTTTGGTTTTTTGTTTATTTGTCGAGCTGGTTCATTTTTTAACTGATTTTCTTTGCTGGTTTGTTTAAGATAATAGCTAAAAGTCCTAAATTTCATTAAAACATAAAACATCAAACATAAAGACATAATTAAACATAGCGGAAATGAAAAGTACAACAACAATTATTGATTCTAACACATAACACTAGCGGGGACAACTTCAACATGAATCAAAATCGAGACTTCAACGACCACCATTTCCGAATGAGTTAGGAAATGGGCCCATGATATCTATTCCCCATACATCAAAGATCTCACAAATTTGAATGCCCTCTTGAGTCATCTCATTTTTGGATGAGATGTTACCGGATCTTTAACAAGCATCGCATGCTTGGATCAAGGTATGCGTATCTTTGTATATGGTGGGCCAGAAAAATCCTGCATCAAACACTTTTCTGACCGCAGTGGCGGTACCGTGGTGTCCACCAGTGGGTCCTTCATGGCAGTGTTAGAGAATGTCTAAGGCCTCCTTGCCTGCTACGCACCTACGAATAACTTGGTCAGCGCCTATCCTAAACAGGTATGGATCTTCCCAGAAGTAAAACTTAAGATCAAAGAAGAATTTCTTCCGCTGTTGATGAGTAAGTCATTTTCTTAGAATTCTACAAGCTAGGTAGTTTGCGCAGTCGGCATACCCAGGACTTTCATCTCTCTCTTCTATGAAGGCTTGAATGTGCATGAGAATTTCATGTGGGAAATTATCATTGATAATTTCTTTGTGAAGTTCTTCTGAAGCTGGGCATTCTAAACGTGAGAGGTGGTTTGCGGCGACATTCTCTGCTCCCTTTTTGTCTTTGACTTCTATGTCGAATTCTTGAAGTAGTAGGATCCATCTGATAAGTCTATGTTTGGCATCCTGCTTCTTGAAGAGGTATCGTATGGCGGCATGGTCGGTGTAAACTATGGTTTTGGAAAGAACTAGGTAGGTTCTAAACTTTTCAAATGCGAAAACTACTGCTAATAACACTTTTTCTGTTGTGGTGTAGTTTTCTTGTGCATCATTAAGAGTTTTCCTAGCATAGTAAATTGGGTGAAAATGTTTTTCTTTGCGTTGTCCGAGTACGGCTCCAACTGCAAAGTCACTTGCATCGCACATGATCTCGAATGGAAGGGTCCAATCGGGTGTAGTCATGATTGGTGCGTTGACAAGTTTGTCCTTTAATATGTTGAATGATTCAACACATTCTTTAGGGAAAACGAAGGGTGCGTCTTTCTCCAGAAGTTTGTTCATAGGTCTAGAAATTTTGGAAAAGTCTTTTATGAAGCGACAGTAGAAACCTGCGTGACCTAGAAAACTTCTAATGGCTTTGACTGAAGTTGGTGGTGGAAGTTTGGATATGGTTTCTATTTTGGCCCTATCAACTTCTAGTCCTGCTTAGAATATCTTGTGACCTAAAGCAATGCCTTCCTTTACCATAAAGTGGCATTTTTCCCAGTTGAGTACTAAATTCACTTCTTCACACCTAGTCAACATTTTGTCTAGGTTTTTCAGACAATAATCGAAGGAATCTCCAAATACTGAGAAGTCATCCATGAAGACTTCCATCGAGTTTTCGATTATTTCATGAAAAATGGCCACCATACAACGTTGGAAGGTGGCTGGAGCATTACATAATCCAAATGGCATTCTTCGGTAAGCGAAGGTTCCGTATGGACATGTGAAAGTGGTTTTCTCCTGATCTTCAGGAGCGATGATAATTTTAAAATATCCGGAGAATCCGTCAAGAAAACATTAGAACATTTTCCTAGATAATCGCTCAAGCATTTGATCGATAAAAGGAAGTGGAAAATGATCTTTTCTTGTGGCGTCATTAAGCTTCCGGTAATCAATGCAAACTCTCTAGCCTGTGATGGTCCTCATTGGTATCAGCTCGTCCTTCTTGTTCATTACGACCGTCATTCCTCCCTTCTTGGGTACTACTTGAACGGGACTAACCCAAGGTGTGAATGAGATTGGGTAGATTAATCCGACATCCAGCAGTTTGATTACTTCCTTCACACCACATCTTGCATGTTGGGATTGAGACGTCTTTGATATTGGACCACGGGTTTGTATTCCTCCTCCATGAGAATTTTATGAGTACAAAAGGAGGGACTGATGCCCTTGATATCCATGATCTTCCATGCGATAGCCTTCTTATGGCTCTTAAGAACCTTAAGAAGTTCGTCTTTCTCTTCTTTGGAAATGTGAGATGAAATAATTACTGGGAGTTGAGAATCTTTTTCTAAAAAGGCGTATTCGAGATGATTTGGTAGTTATTTTGATTCTAAGGCTGGTGGTTCTTCGATTGATGGTTTTGATTTTTCATTGCATTCAGTAATGTCATATATTTCTTCTGATGTTTCCTGATAATCATTTTTGATATTTTCGTTTTCTAAAATGGGTTTGTTGAGTGTTTTGTCTAAGACTTGTGTTTCTAGTGGTGTATTGATGGAAGAATCTCGCATATAGCAACTCACGATGGAATCTATGATGTCAACACAGTATAGTGTGTCATTGTGCTGTTACGGATATTGCATAGATTTTCCTATGTCAAAAGTGATTGCCTCGTCATTGACCCTGAGAGCGAACTTGCCGATGCAAACATCAATAATAGCCTTTGTGGTGGCTAAGAAGGGTCTTCCTAAAATCAGAGGTACACTTTTGTCTTATCCATGTCTAGAATTACAAAATCTACCGGGAAAACAAATTTGTCAATTTCGACAAGCATGTTTTCAACAATTCCCCAAGGATATTTAACAGATCGGTCAGCTAATTGAATGCTCATGCGGGTGAGTTTTGGTTCTCCTATCCCTAGTTTTGCAAACACCGCATAAGGCATTAAATAAATACTAGCTCCTAGGTCAGCCAGGGCATTGCTAACCGACAAATTTCCTATGAGACAAGGGATAGTAAAGCTCCCTAGATCGATCATTTTTGTTAGCAGCTTTCTTTGGAGGACTGCTGAACATTCTTCACTTAGGTTGACATGTGAGAGTTCCTCCAGCTTTCTTTTGTTTGTCAGCACTTCTTTGAGAAACTTGGCATATTTTGGCATTTGAGCGATGGCTTCGGCGAAAGGGATGTTGATATGGAGTTGTTTGAAGAGTTCTAAAAACATCCCGTACTGAGCTTCCAATCGTTCCTGCTTCAGCCTTCCAGGGTATTGAATAGGTGGAACATAAGTTCAGACTGGCTCATTGGGTTGTACGGTGCCTGTCGGGGTCAGTTTGTCCTGTGTTTCATCATGAGACTCCTTTTCCGTAACTGGTCCTGAAGTGGGTGAGGTAACAGTATTTGTACCGCTTCTGAGTGTAACAACGTTAACTGTTGCATTCGGGTTGATGATTGTGTTGCTTGGAAGAGCGCAGGTGGTCTTTCGGATAATTGTCGGGCAATTTGTCCGATTTGAGTTTCTAGACTCTGGAGTGATGCTTGTTGGCTTTTGAGATCGGCTTCATGTTTTAACAAAACTCCGCTGATATCAACAGCTCTTGAGTCGGCCTTCTTCTCTGCTTCGTTGTTTTGGTCATGAGTTGGATTAACATTTCTTCGATCTTTGAGTAGCTTGGGTTTTGATGGCTACTAGAACTTTGATCTTGAAATTGAGGTTTAGGCTGGAAGTGTTGATTCATCGGTCTTTTCTCGAATCCGAGTAAGGGTTGAGTGTTTCCTCCGTCTTTCCAGCTGAAATTCGGGTGGTTTCTCCATCCTAGATTGTAGTTGTTGCTGTAAGCGTTGTTCTGTCGAGCGATGAAATCGACTTCTTCCATGGCCATAATGACTTGTTTGCAGTAACTTGTCTTATGACTCCCTCCACAAGTGTCACAGGTGAGTCTAGTGTTTGATAGCTCGGCTTGGAGTTGTTCGAATTTTTTAGAAAGGGCTTCAAGCTATGTTGTGACAAGAGTGTTGGAATCAACGTGGTGTATTCCTTTATGGGTGTCACACCCCCATCTTGTGCCTAGGAGTGCGACCCAATAGTTGGTACCACATTTATCAATAAATCAGAGTTAC